>NC_060285.1:5506023-5578392 GCF_021613505.1 Equus quagga | reverse complement strand
TGGGTGTGTGAGTGTGTGTGAGTGTGTGTGAGTGTGTGTGTGAGTGTGTGTCTGTGTGTGTGAGTGTGTGTCTGTGTGTGTGTGAGTGTGTGCGCGTGTGTGTGGGTGTGTGAGTGTGTGTGAGTGTGTGTCTATGTGAGTGTCTGTGTGTGTGTGTGTGTGGGTGTGGGTGTGAGCGTGTGTGTGTGTCTGTGTGTGTGGGGGGGTGTGAGCGTGTGTGTGTGTGTGTGTGTGTGTGTGTGTGTGTGTGTGTGTGGGTGTGTGTGTGTGTGTGTGTGTGTGTGTGTGTGTGTGTGTGTGTGTGTGGGTGTGAGCGTGTGTGTGTGTGAGTGAGTGTGTGTGAGTGTGTGTCTGTGTGAGTGTGTGTCTGTGTGAGTGTGTGTGTGTCTGTGTGAGTGTGTCTGTGTGTGTGAGTGTGTGGGTGTGAGCGTGTGTGGCGAGAACACTAAGATCCCCTCTCAGGAAATCTCAAGTCCTCAGTGCAGAGCACTGTTCACTCCGCTCACACACTGCTCGCTGTCCCAGAACCTGCTCACCCCACAATGCAGTGCCCTCTCACCCACTCTCCCCAGTTCCCCAGCCTCGTCCCTGGCAACTTCCACCCCCATCTCTGTCTCTCTAATTCGACTTTTCTCAGACTCCACGTATAAATGAGACCACACAGCATTTGCAATGAACGTGGGGGTTGGTGCCGTATTGAGAGCCCAGTGTTGGCCTCTGCTGTTGGCCGATTGGGCCCTCTGTGATGGTCATAGCCAGGTCAGCCTTGGCCAGGGCAAGTCCACGGTGCCGAGCCCACGCATAACCCCTAACCTTAAAGCGTGACTCCTGAGCCCATTAGGCAAGGATGGGGTGGCTGGGGAAAGAAGCTGCCTACTTTGTGTCAGTGTCAGCCTATCGGTAGTGACGCTGTCGGCTAGGAGTGCCCAGGCCCCTGACAAATGAACGAAAAGCAACAGGATATATCGGAGTATGAAGAAGCCACTCGGTTTATAACTAACCCCGCCTGACCCTGTTTTTCCAAAAGGGCCTGACGTGGCCCATTGGGCAGGAATCGTCCATCTGCTATAAACACTCATGATGTCCCAAAGCCAAGATGATGCCCTTAAAGATAGGGATGCAGCTTCCCTGTATCAGCATTCCCTTAAGGATAAGCATCTCTTCCTAGAAACTAAGGATTGATTACCCACCTCCTCTGCTCACCTTGTCACCACTGACCTGCTGACCCCGACCTGCTGTGCCAGCTAAGCGTCTCGTGACAGTTGTAAAAGGGACATTCCTATCATATGTGATGGATGCTCTTTGTTCCAGGACGATATGTAACCACTCTGTCCACCCCGCTTCTTTGGGGCCCTTCCTTCCTTGGGGAGCGAAGGCCCCGGGCTGGTCCTCAGACCTGGCTTGTAATAAACTCACCCCAATTTTGCTTTATGGATTGATTATGGATTATTTGCTTCGACAGCTCTCACCTGGCCCATCCTACTTGTGGCAGCCCCCACAGACATTTCCCCGACCAGAGCCAGCGTTGCAGCTGGACCAGCCCTGTGGTTCTTTTTATGATTGCAAGATGCACCTCAGCAAGGACCATCGGGGAAAACGGAAAAACAAGGTTTATACTCGCAGGTCCTGGAAGGGACATGGCACCCCCCCCACCCCCCGCCCCTGGGCCACACAGCAAGGTCACAGACAAAGAGAGAGCGTGGACTTGGGGCTCTGCCTCTCCTGGGGCTGGGGCAGGGGTGGCTAGGGTTTCTCAGGGTCCCTCCTTATTGGTGAATTTACAACATAAGAGCAGAAATCAAAGTGCAGGGAGGGAGAAGCGGTCACTCCGGAGGCCAGTTACCTCGGCCACCCGGGGCTTCCTAAGGGGCTTCCTGGGGGCGGCCGGCTTCCCCTACCTGTGCGGCTGGCGTGGCCTCTGCGAGATGGACAGACGTCTGAAATGGACGCCTCAGCAATCACAGCCTAGCACAGGCACTGACACTACAACCGAAAAGCCAGTTGTCGGCACTCAGGCGACCCCAACAGGCGCAGAAGGAACCATCTCTGATGGCTGAGCCCCTCGCCGGCTGAGGGGGCTCTGTGGCGAAGGCCCCCATAGAACGTGGGTGGTCCGTCCACATGCCTCTCCCCAAACCTTCTTGTCACCAGTTTCCCATCTCATTCCTTCCAGCCCTCACCACCCCGTCCAGCCGTTATCCGCTGCCCTGGAAGGAGCATGTGCTGTGGACTGAGTGTTTGTGTCCCCAAATTCATGCGCGGACCTCCTAACTGCCAGCGTGATGGTGTGAGGAGGCAGGGCCTGTAGGGGTGCTGAGGGCAAGAGGGTGGAGCCCCCAGGATTAGTTAGTGGGGTTAGTGCCCTCATCAAAGGGACCCCAGAGCCCCCTTGCCCCCTCCCCCAGATGAGGACAGGGAGAAAGGGGACGTCTAAGAACCAGAAAGTGCGCCCTGATCACACTCGCCAGACGCTGAACCTGCCGGCACCCTGACCTTGCACTTCTCGTCCTCCACAGATGTGAGAGATAAGTGCTGTTGAAGACCCCCGTGTGTGGCACTTTCGTCACAGCGGCCGGAGCTGAATGAGACAGTGGAGATGCGTAACTCTAACCCCCTCTCCTTCCGGCAAAGAGGACACCAGTCACAGCTCAGAGTCCTGCCGTGGTGGAATTTTCCTTCGCCGCCGTCCTAGGGCCTCCCTCAGCGGGCGGAGAGGTGCAGTGGCCCTCTTCAGAGATGCTCGCACGTTGCTCAGGACCCTTGCAGACCAGGGATGCGCTTTTCCTTCCCCGGATAATTGGGAGGGAACGCCCCCCCGAGGGCGTAGGTGTGAGTGGAGAGAAAGGAGGCCGCACAGCAGGCCTTCGGGACCTGTTCAAGCCCCACGTGATGGCTTTACAGCTTGGCAGCTCAGACAACACCGTGAGGGGCAGCTCAGGTTGCACGGTTGCTGGGAAGCCCCGTAGCAAACCAGACGCTACTTCTCAAAGGGAGTCAGTCACCTGCAGAGGGTTGCACAGGTTGGCTCTGAAATCCCAAAGGGCTCCCCTGTGACTTATCCTTAGGGGGCTGCCAGGTCCTTTCGGCGTCTCTACCTGCCAGACCGGGCACACGCCAGTGTGTCTGCTGGGCCACACAGCCCGCGTGGTAGAGCAGCGTCAGCCTCAGCGTCAGTCCCTGATCACTGGCCGCAGGTCCTCAGGGGAAAGCCAGAGGGAAGGTCACTGTGGACACTCGGGGCGTCCTAAAAGGATCCACCCTCAAGGGGATCCCCTCTATTCAAAGGGTGCTGGCTCTTCGGACGGGATTGGATTGAGTCTGAAGACTGTCTGAGAACCTGGGAGTACTGGTGTTTGGTGACTCAACTCAGACCCGGAGTTTTCCCACACGTGTGAAGACAGATCTTAGCAGACCAGCCGCCTCTTTCAGCCCAGGGCAACCCTGACAAGTGAGGCAGCGAAGGTCTGGGAGCGTCTAACCTTCTATCGGCTGTGGCTTCACTGCCCGTGACGGAAGTCACGCCTGGGACACGCACCACTCTGATCCCAGGAGACGGGCGGGCAGAGATCCCACCCCAGCGCCCCCGTTTCCTGAAGCCCGTCCTAAGCCTCATCGTCCTAATCCCTATGGGGTTCTGGGGGGCCCCACAGAATTCCTCCACAGAAATTCAGGGGGTTCTTGCGCCTCAACTTCACTCCGTGTGGCTCATGTCTGCGTCCAGGTTTCAGAAGTAAACTGTCAGAGCGCCTCCCGGCTGTTTGAAATAACGCACGAGCCCCAAGTCTCTGCTCCACGCACCACAGCAACCGGTCCGCCGACCCAGCGTTCTGTTCCTTCCGTTTTAATCCTACACCCTTGGGATCCGTTTCCGTGCACACTCCCAGGCTCTGTGATACAAGCTGACAAGTCTTACGGTGACTTCAGGATACACGGTGCCTCCTCAGGGTTGCTGTCTGCACCCAGGCCCCTGGGGCCTGCCGGGTGTGAGCCCAGTGGCAGGTCTGGGAGCACCTCGAGGTGGCGCGGTTGCTCCGGAGCGGCATCAGCAGGGCTCCCAGGACGACCAGCTCAGGACACGTCTTTGCGGGTTCTGGATGCAGTGTGAGACTAGCCGCTCAGAAGGGAGGAAGGGCTGCTTCTCCGAGCCCGGGGTGCTTGGCAGACTTGGGGTGCCTGGTGCCAGCTTCATCAGACTCTGCCGGTGCGCCACCCATTCCACTTCGGAGGGTCTCCCTCCTTCCCAGTCAAGGCCGCAGTGTAAACGTGAGAGACCCTGTGAATCTAAATTGCATTGTCCTTCACTCCCCTGCAGGGCTAGACTCTGGGTTTCCTTTTCAAAAGTCTCTCGATCCTGTGGCTGCAAGAGGCCAGACGCATCTTCTGAGGGAGCTGTGGGTACTGTCAGGTTCCCAGCTTTGACCTCGTGCTAGGAATTTATAATCCTGAATGCATCGTTTTCTTTCTCCAAATTCTCCAGACCGCTCAGAAGTCACCAACCCGACCCACAGTCCACATCCTGCTCAGGGCCACTAGAATGTTCTTGGGCAGTGGCCCTTGGTCACCCAAAGCCTTTTCTATAAGCGCCTGATCCAAGGGGCTCCAGGTGAGCGTTGAAGTAACCGCTTTGCCAACGTATCTGACAGATGGCGAGGCTCCTGTTTGCCACTGGCGATGGGATCCGTAATGCCTTTCAATCTGCTCAGATCAGAAAACCGAGTCCAGATCACTATGCCGAGTCTCTGTTCCCTGGAACCACTTCAGGTGCCAAAAATTGTATCCGACGGTGATCGGTCAGGGAGGCAGGGCCACCGGGGGTGCTGTGGGGATTTACTGTAGAAATGGGACCCCGCACCATTGTGGGAGGGGCCGAGGATATGAAGGTCCAGAGCGGGAGGGGAGGATCGGAAGAGGAGCCGTTGACCCATCTTCTGAAGCAGGAGCAGGAGGACAAGTCAGGGCTGGCTGGGGAACCCCTGGGGTCAAGTGCACCCAGCCACCCACGTGGGTGCACGTCAGAGGGGTTCGAGGGGAGGTCTGTGAGAGGCAGTGGCCTCTCGGGGTGGGCCTGGCACTGCCGGTGGTCAGCAGCCTGCAGGGAGCAAGAAGAGTGTGTGCAAGGAGGAAAAGACTGAAAACAAGCTGGAATGCACTGGGCGCTTCTGGAACTCTCTATCATTTTGTTGATGAAAATAATCCATAGCCAATCTATAAATGAAAATTTGGGTGAGTTTATTCTGAGCTTAAATCTGAGTATTATAACCCGGGAGAGTCTTTCCACAAAGGAACAGAGCACTCCAAAGAAATGGGGGTACACAGGGTGGTTACATACCCTCAAAGAGTATGTTTCCCATATGATTGAAATGTGCCTTTTACAATAGTCACGAGGCTGCTCTGTCAGCACAGCGATGGATGGAAACAGCAGATAGGTCTGCTGTCTCGGTGAACGCCTCAGGCTGGCAGGTCTGTTGCCTCGAGCTGGGCAGTCACAGACGAGCGCCGCAATCGGTTCCCAGCCTAAAGAAAGATGCTTAATCTTTAAGGAGATGCCAATGTTGGGAGGGGGAGGGAAGTTGCACCTTTATCTAAAAATGTTTAGGCAGATATACAACGCATGCTCAATGGCCACAGTCAGGCCCTTTTGGAAAAACAAAGTCAGGCCGAATTAGGTTTATACCAAATGGTTTCCTCATATACTCCAATATACCCTGTTGCTTGCCATTTTTATTTGTCAATTGTGTTTGACCACAAAGACTTTCAGAAAATAACGCTGCCACTTCCTTCTGCCTCCCACCCATACAAGTTATCCTCCTTCGGCCAATTCTAATTCAAACTACACAGGGAAGGGGGTTCTGTTAACTGACGTCACACCAGAGTGATTTCCCACACGGGGCGCAAGATTCCACAGCAATCGCTCCACGGTCCCCTCGCTCCCAATGTTGCTCCTGGGACGTTAAAGACATTCGTGTCCTGATCCTTCACGTGCAGCTTTCTCCCTCCCTGGGTGTACGTCTTTGTCCCTAGCTTTCTAAAAGTTCAAGGTAACATGTTCTAGTGTTGGTCTGTTTTCATCAGTTTTTCTGGGCATTCAGCGGTCTTGGAACAGTAGAAATTTTAATTTTTTCATCGGCAATTTCTCGTAAAACACCCGGCCTGTGACCACGCACTTCTACTGTCAGTCGTTTGTCCAGCTAAGAAGTGGAAGCGTGTGTCCACGTGAAGACACGCAAGAGAGTTCACAGCAGCCTTGTCTGCAACAGCCAAAAACTGTCCACGGCGGAAACATCCATCACAGGAGAGTGGGTAAGTCAGGCGTGTTCTATCTAGACAGTGGAATCTGTTCAACTTTAAAAGCAGCAAACCACTGACGCGTGTGACAACGCGGTCGACTCAGAAGCTGCGTGACGGGAGCCTGATGCAAAAGAGCATATGCTGTGCGACCAGTTATGTGACCTTGCAGAACAGACAGAACTCGCCGCGGGAGAGAGATGAGAGCCGTGTTCAGCTGAGCAGGAGAAGGTCGGTGCCTGGTGTGGGGATTACCTGTGCAGGGGGCTGGGGGAAGCCTTCCCAGGTCGATGGGGACGTCTGACACCTGGAGACAGGTGCGTGTTACGAAGGTGTCTACGTTTGTCAAAACTCATCAAACGCTGCTCTCGAGATCCGTGCACATCGTTCAATGGAAACTTCATTTTAAAAAAGAGAAAAAGGCGATTGGAAGCACCGAGCCCTGGGTAGCGTGTGCCAACGGGGTCTTCACGGCCAGGCCGTGTCCTTGAGGACCATCCAGGGTCAGAGTTGGGTCTTTCCACTCGGCCTTTCCTCTCTGGGACGACTGCATCCTGGGGCAGCCTTTGCTCTTTGCTAACGCGCAGACCCCTGGCCCCGGGAGGCAGGGCTTCCCATGGCAGCTCGTGCAGGATTGGGGTCCTGGGGCCGGGAACACTCAGGAAGTCGGCCCCTGGACTGGGGCCTCTGAGGCTTGAAGCCAGACTGCGGACCCCCCCCCCCCGCCGCCAGTGCTCCTCGTGCCCTGATCTCAGGAGCCCCTCCAACTCCAGATCCTGCTGTGGGGCCAGAGGAAAATGCCCAGATTGGTGTGGAAAGGCCTGGATCCAAATCCCGGCCCCACACTCACCACCGTGTGGCCGTGGGCCCGTGGTGTCCATGGTAACAGTAGCGGCTGCCCCTTACACAGCGTGCCCGCCTGCCAGGCACTGGTCCAGTCTCTCGAGGGGAATCACTTCACTCGACCGTCGCAGTAACCCTACAGGGCGGCTACCATTAGCATCCCTGTTTGACAGTGAGGACACTGAGCCTAGAGAGGGCCTGGCACCGGCTGGAGGTCAGCAGCCAGGACAGGGCAGAGGCAGGATCTGAACCCGGGCGGGCTGGCTCCAGAGCTGTGGGCCTGACCACTGGGCTGCCCTGCCCAGCTTGGAGGGGGCTCACGAAACGACAGCAATGCCACTCTCTCATCTGTAAAATGTGCACAGCGCTGGCCAGGGTTCCAAGGTGTGAGGCGTGTCGTGGGATCTCGGGGCCTGTGGCCACTGTCTCCTCCTTCCCTGGGCAGGCCAAACTCTGGGAGCAATCACCCCGTGATGTGGGGAGGGGGGACTGGAGGGGGGCCCAGCAGGGCCTGTGGTCAGCCGCCAGTGCATGGTGGCATCCTTGGGGGTGGTGGCACATGGCAGGCATAGCTGTCCGCAAGGCTCCGGCCCCACAGTCAGACCCTCTCTGCCTCTCCCCCTCCCCCCAGCCCCTGCAAACCCGCACTCATTGCCATTTCTCCCCTGAAGGGGTTTGGGAAGGAGCTGCTGTTTTTAGCGTCTCCATCAGGCCGGCATCATGCTGGCTGCTGTCAGGACCTCAGCCGACACTCGGGAACCGGCCCCCCACCACCTTCACCCGGGGTGAGAGCATCAGCCCAGAGCCCCACGGTCACCCTTCCAAGGGGCTCAGCAGATGCGGGACCTCCCCTCCCAGCCCCACCCCGGGCCCAGGGCAGGGATGGCACGGAGTCAGGGGCAGGATAGGGAACCGGGAGCAGAAGGGGATAGACCAGCAACGAGCACCCACTGTGGGCCGGACACGGATTTACACACCACTCTGTCCGCCCAGCAGTCCTCCCCCCCACTTCAGGGCCGGCTCTGTGTTTAACTGGGGTATCAGCTCTCCCCCCAGAGGATGCTGGCCCTGCACCACTCTCCTGTTGTGGGAAGGGGCGTATAATCTGGGCCAGCCAATTGGGTGCTCCATCCCCTCCAGGTTCAGTGACTGACTCAGGGACGGGCACATGCCAGACAGGATCTGAAATATCCACTCTCCACCTCTAACAGAACCCGTTTTCTTGGAGTGTCCAAGTGCCTACCTAAAAATGGATGTTACCAGCCTCCCTTGTAGCTAGGAGTGGTCATGTGATGTAAGAGGAGCTCTGCTGGCTTGCTTTTCCAGCAAAGGGGGTGGTCTCAGCCAGCACAAACCCTTCTTCTTCCTGCCTGGACTGTGTATTTGATGCCCAGAGCAGGAGCAGCCGTGTTGCAACCATGAGGATGAAAGCTGTATCACCGATGGCAGAACAGAGCAAAGGCTGGGCCTTCTGGAAAAGAAGTGGTGACATAGACACGTGCAGGTACATTTGTCTCGTCTTGAAACTTCGCTAAAATGGTGGTAAACATCACTCTAAAGACACCACTCTCCAGTACGAAGAGAAAAGCAGAGGAGACTGAAGCCACATTTTGGAAGCTGGAAGTCTGGTGGGATGGATGGCAACCCACTGGGCAGGCCCGAGAAAGCGGAAACTCGGCTGGCAGCTTGGAAGGCTGAGAAGTAACAAAAGGCTCAGAAATTGTCAACACCAAGCAGCTCTGGAAGGGGGAGTGAAGGAGGATTAGTGGGAACAGGAGCTATTTCCCCTCTGCTCGCCCAGCTGAGCAAGTGCCCCTTCCAGGGCCCTGCAGAAAATTGGAGCTTTGTTTCTGAGACAGGCCTGTCTTTGTCCATTCAGGCTGCGATAACTAAAAACACAGCCTGGGTGGCTAATAAACAACAGGACTTCATTTCTTACGGCGCTGGCACTGGAGGCCCAGGGTCACGGCCGCGTTCAGGTGGGGCCTCTTCCTGCATCATAGTCGGGGCCTTCCTGCTGTGTCCTCACAGGGCGGAAGGGGCAAGGGGGCTCTCCGGGGTCCCTTTTGTAAGGGCACCAACACCTTTTGTAAGGGCTCCACCCTCACGACCTCACCGGCTCCCAGAGGCCCCGCCTCCTCCACCTCACGTTGGGCGTTAGGATTTCAACATATGAATTTGGGGGGACACAGATGTTCAGACCACAGCGGGGGTAGAGCAGGGGTCCCAGGAGCCCTTGAGGATAGGGGGCCACACCGAAAGCAGAGGACATACCGCATATTCAGACCCCGTGCCCTCGTGCTTGCAGCTGCTGGAGCCCCAGCAGCCAGGCCTGGTCCCCGGGGCAGGAGTTGGGGGTGGTCCTGAGGTCAGGGCACGAGGAGCCCTGGGGGGGCCGCAGTCTGGCTTCGAGCCCCAGAGGCCCCAGTTCAGGGGCCGACATCTTGAGTGTTCCCGGCCCCCGGACCCCAATCCCGCCCTGGGCTACCGTGGAAAGCTCTGCCGTACAGGGCCAGGGGTCTGTGCGTTAGCAAAGAGCAAAGGCTGCCCCAGGATGCAGTCATCCTGGGAGGGGACCTATGGCCTCACTGGGAAGCTCCCGATGGCCCCAAGTCAGCGCTGGGCACACTGAGGACCTCATGGAGGCCGCGTCACTGACACGTGGGCCTGGCTGGGGGCCGTGGCACCTGGGTCGACCTTGGGGTGAGGCCGGAGGAGGGCACACAGGGCGCCTTAGGGTGTCCCCTCACTCTTGCCCCAGCGCCTCGTCCCCAGGGCCGGTACGCGGCCTGGCCCTCAGCCGGTACTCAGTGAGGACCCGAACGATCGATGCCGGACACAAGCAGGACGGGACCTCAGGCTCCCACCACCGCCTGCCCTCGCCCCGGCCTTCAAGGGCGTCACACTGCCCCTCCCTAGAGATGGGCCAAGGCCCAGAGAGGCCACCTGGCCCTGGCCAGAGAGAGGGGAGCCAGTTGCAGACCCAGGTCTCTCTCCACCCCCCTGTCCCGGCCTCCAGAGCCCGCGCCGGGGACCTCAATGGGGGAACGCTTCAGTTTCAAGGCTTTTTCTGTCAGTTTCCATCATGCGTGACAGAAGAACACATTTCTAGGGGTAACACGAATGCTCAGAGAAGCCAAGCAGCCTGCTGGGGGTCACACAGCAATAAGCGCCAGGCTGCCCCAAGGCTTCTCCCTGACTGTTGCCCAAGGAGCACATGTGGGAGCTCCCGGTCCTGTCCAGCGGGGATCGACCACAGCCTGACTGCAGGGTGGCTCACCAGATGTGAAGTGTGTGCTTGTCACTGCACAGCTGTGTCACAGGGCCGCTGTGAGAGGCCTGTGCCAGGCTCGGTGGGGAGCCCCAGAGAGGGGGCCCGGCAGTGCTCGCCTGGGATGTTCCTTCTCAGGGAGCAGGATGTGGGGAGCAGAGAGCAGTCCCATGGCAAAGGTGAGGGGAGTCAACGAGAAGACGCGGGCGTGGGCCCAGTCATCCTGGAGGGCTTCCCGCACTGGCGTTCCCGCTTGGCCTGGAAGAAATTCCCTCCAAGAGGTGGGTTGTCTGAAAGGACGAGAGAACATTTGGGTGAAGATGGCACTCCGGCTGGAAGGGACAGAGTGACAGGCCATATGGAGGCTGCCAGGACACACCCGGGCTGCTCCTCGGACCTGGCAGAGCCTGAAGGCAGAGTGGGGGCCACCAGGACTGGTGAGAGCCCTCGGTGGTGCGGTCGGCTGAGCCACAGCCCCCAAAGATACCCACCTGCTAGTCCTGGAGCCTATGGATCTGTCACCGTACAGGGTCAAAGGGACCCTGGAGATGCTTTTGCATTGCAGATGGCAGCCCAGGGTCAGCTAACGGAAGCAGGACGGGATGCAGGACGAGGTGTCAGGCAGCCCCCCAGCTCAGGGAACCTGCCTAGGGTACCACTTATGGCCAGAAGAGATGCCCACCCTCACCACCGGGGGGCTCCAGTGTGAGACCACTGGGGCCATGGCTGTCCCCCGAGGCCCACAACACCAAGGCCCAGTCACAAAGTGACTTCCTCTTCTTCTTCTTCTTCTTCTTCTTCTTTTTTTTTTTTTTGGTGAGGAAGATTGGCCCTGAGCTAGCATCTGTTGCCAGTCTTCCTCCATTTTATGTGGCATGCCGCCACAGCATGGCTTGATAAGCAGTGTGTGGGTGTGCACCTGAGATCCAAACCTGCAAACCCCAGGCCACCAAAGCAGAGCACGTGAACTTAACCACTGTGCCACGAGGCCAACCCCACAGTGACTTCTTTTTGTCATGAAATCCTGAGGTCCCCACAGGCAGCCCCCTGAAACCCCACCCTTGCAAATCTTGGCAGTGACTGGCGGGCCCAGGGAAAGCAGCACTCCACCACTGGGATGATGCTGAATGAGGAGGAGCCGGCACGGGAAGATCCAGGGCAGTGGCAGTCCAGGGAGAAGGCAGAGCTAGTGCAAAGGCCCTGAGGCAGGGTGAGCTCGTCGTGCCAGAGGAACCACAGGAGGAACCGCTGGAGGAACCGCAGGGAAGCGGGGTGGCTAGAACAGAGTGAAGGCAGAGGTCCAGCTCCCAGCCCTGCGGAGAGGGAGGCCAGGGACAGGATTGGCCTGTGAGGTGGGTCCTGCATGGCCGGGTCTGCCAGAGGAAGCAGTCCTGGCTGGTCCTGCAGGGCCTCGAGGTCTGTTAGAAAGGAGAGCAATATTTGAGGGGTCCCCCTTCACCCCCGTAAGAGGGCCTGCCCTCATGGGGTACAGTCCGGGCCCTCAGAGACCCACAGGCACCAGGCCCGAGCTGCAGTGGCGAGGCTGCCCAGAAGTGAGGCCACATTCCCTGGAGACACGCAGGGTCCGGGGGTCTGAGCAGGGCCTCTCGGAGGGGAGACGGCGGTCCTCGCAGAAGGCCTGGGAGAGGGCCACTCGCCTGGGCACCAGATCGTCATTGCAGAGTTAACAGCAGGCGGTGGAGCCACTCGACCTGGGCTGAGACCCCACTCCCCGCAGACCAGCTGTGTGACCTTGGGCGAGTCACTTCACTTCTCTGTGCTTCATGGTGTCAGCTATGGAATGGAAAGGAAATCTCTGGCTCTCGGATTTGTTGTGAGGAGTTAGCAGCCTGAGACACAAGGGGTCCCGGCCCTGTGCCTGTCCCCGAGGCCTCAGTAAACAGAGGCCACTGTTATCAGCATGCAGAACCAATGGTACAGCCAGCAAAGCCCTGCAGGTGGTGGTAGGCATCAGCAGTTCCCTGGTGGGTCCCGTGAATAATTCAGGCAGGTTGAAGATAAGATCCCGGGGGGTGCTCCACAGAGGCAGACTTCAGCTCAGGAGGGACAGAGGGACCCCACGAGGGACACACTGCCTTGTGGGAGTGAGCTCCCCATCTCGGGAGCATGCAAGCCACGCCCCTGCACTAGCTGAGTCCAGACACCACGGCCCCTGGCTCCCTGACTCAGGCTGTGGGACTGGGAACATCCTCCAGCCCTCCTGCCCTGGGAGGCGGCCTCGCCGGAGCCCACAGGCTGTCGGGGCCTCCAGGGGGTCAGGGAGACACCGAGAGGCTGGCTCTGACGTGGCTGAGAGGACAGCGTCATTCCCCGAGGTCCAGAGGTCCAGGGGGCACAGAACCTGCTGCATGTGGCTTATTGCAGCCGGAAGTGTCTAGGCACCCCGGCCCAACTGCAGGGTGTAGACCTGAAGGTCAGCGGCTGGGTCCACAGGCCTCCAGGTCCGTCCAGGCCCCTCGCCAAGGGGACCCCTCCAGGGCTCTGCTCGGCCCCGCTGGCCGCCGCCCCGGGCTCCCTGTCTTCCGGGGGATCCTCGTCCTGCCTCCACTGCTGATGTCCGTGGTCGGAGCCTGGACTCGGCTGGGCCCGCTTTCAAGTCCAAGGCCCCTGCTCCCGGCTCCCTCCCCACAGCTCAAACCCTGCAGAGGCTGCGTCTACACCTTCCCTCTCACGTCACCCTCCAGGCTGGGGACGTGATGCTGCTCCCAGCAGTGGCCCCTCCACAGGCCCAGGGTCATCCACCCCACATTACAGACAGGCTCCTGGCGGACCCATCACACAGCCGAGGGAAGCTTCCGGAACTCGGCCCACCGTGCGCAGGAGCACCCAGCAGCCAGGAGCAGGGAGCTGTCCTAGCGCGAGCGCGGCCTGGCAGGCATTTGGGCATGCTGCTGTCCCTCTCTGAGCCTCAGTTTCCCCTCTGTAGGATGAGGGCGGAAGGAAGGACCGGGCCCTCCATCTCCAGGTCTAAGTCATCGCCGTCCCTCCTTAAGCCCCGGGTCGCACTTCAGGGAGCAGACGAGGCCTCCACCGCGGTTTTCACACAACCGTGTTCTTGGTGGGGGGGCGCGGGGGGGCAGGGAGGTGGCTTCAGTTTTGGGGTCTGAACCAGTGAGGAGAAGAGGAGCAAATTCCTCCTCCAGGGGCCTGGGCACCCCCACCCATGGCGGGAGGAGTCCCTGAGGCTCCCTGCAGTCCCGCCCGTGGCCTCCTGGGCTCCCACCGTCCCGCCCCCGTGTCGTCCCCCTCCATGTGCCCCCTCCCCACCCCCCATCCCCGATCTCGCTGGCCTTGCCCCGTCTCTCCCGTCCTCTGGGAGAATGATCTCGGAGACGACTCCCCCATCCCCTGTCCCCTTACCCAGAAGCAGCATCTACTGGCTCATTCTGCCGTCAGGGCCGAGTGGTCCCCTGATCACTCCTGCTGCGTCGCATTCGCTTAGTCTCTGCAGCATTGCGTGATGGGCAATTCTGGCTGCGGGGCTGAGGAAGATGCTGACACAGTCGTGTCCTAAGACGGGCTAAGTCCCCAGCCCCTCAGGCCTGGACATCTCAGACCCCGTCACTGGGACCCCCCAACCCCTCCTCCTGCAACCCAAGTGTTGCGATGAAACACGACCTGACCACATCCCCAGCCACCGGGCACTCTCCAGGGGCTCCCCACTGCCCATGGGCGGCCCTCGCTCCCTGCTTCACCGGTCGGATTAGGTCTAGCTACACAAGAAAACCTGAAACAAGGGGAGCTTAAACAAGGCAGCAGCTCATTCCTCATCCTTCAAACCCAGAGGTAGGACATCCAGAAGCAGCGTGATGGTTGGTCTCAATGGAAACACTGGCATTTGCATTTCTGCTCCACCGTCCCCAACACTTGGCTTCCATCCTCAAGGTCACCTCTTAATCCAAGATGGCTGCTGGAGCTCCAGCCATCACATTCTCCTCACAGACTGAAAGGAAGAGGAAAAGCAGACAGATAACAAGGCCCCTCCTCCAGCTGAGACAGTTCCCTTTAAGCATCAAAAGTCTCATTGGCCAAAACTTCCTCCTGAGGGCATGGCTATCTGCAGGGGGCCTGGCAAAGTAGTGCTTTATTCCCAGAGGTAATGTTCCCCTCCAAAGCTTGGTCCTGTTTGGTCCCTGGAGAATGGAAGGATGGATGCTGGGGGGACATCTAGCAGCCTCAGCCACCTGAGCCTTCAGAGCTCTCTTCCTGCCCCGCCTCCTCTAGGAAACCCTCCAGGAGGCCAAGGCCCCCTCAGGGCTCTCACAGCCCCCACGAGTCCCTAACACACTCTCCTATTCAACCACCACCCACAGCTCCCGCGGGTGCCTGGCCACCTGCGGGGACGCGAGGTGAGGCAGGCAGCCTCCTGCCCTGGAATGTTTGCTGCAGGGTCTGCTTCCAGGGAAGCCACACTTGCCCCCGGCGCCTCCCAGCCATAGCAGGCTGGCCATCGAGCCCCGCCAGGGAACCCCGTGATCTGGGTCCTCCCAGGGTCTGTGACTCACCCACCTGACGTGGACGTCCCTCCAGCAACCCAGCACCCCGACTGCGCTAACCACAAAGCCTCTTTGCTCATGTGAAGCGAGGAATCCATCACAGAACCTTCAGAGAACAGTGGCTGTCACGTGGAAAAGTAGCGGGGATTTCTACAGAGAGGAAGGGAAGGGCTGCTCCTCCGCGCTGTGAGAGGCAGCCTGGCTCCCCGTTTGGGGGGTGCACGAGCCGGCCCGTGATGGGCGGTGACCGTTCCCCGCGGTGGCTGCTCCGGGAGAGGTTCGGAAGAGGGGCTAAGGCACAGACAAGAAGTCAATCATGTTCGGGGCGCTCCGAGCAGGAAAGGGGAGCCCACGTGAAGCGGTTCCCAAACTTTGGCATCAGAACCCCCTAGAGGACTGTGCCCCGCCCCGAGCGTCTGATTCAGTAGGTCCAGGGAGGGCCCTGGAATGTGCATTTCCAGCAGCTTCCCAGCCGATGCTCGCTGGCCCAGGAACCCCACTTTGAGAACCATGCAGGTAGCAAGAAGAGGCCATGGTGGTCTGGCAGGCAGGGGGTGGCAAGCGGGGTTTCCCTACTGTTGTTTATAAAACACAGTGGACAGCACTTTACAGTTTGCAAGATCAATCCACGTCTCATCTCCCGTCTCAAAAGCCTGCTGCCCTGACCCCGTTTCAGACCTGCCCAGGGACCTTCGATGACCCGTCCAGGGCCCCAGGGCTTGCTGGGTGAGTAGAGAGAAGGGATGGAACCCAGACCCAGTGCTTTCCCCATTGATCCTCACCCCTCTTTTCATTCGGGTCATGTGCTGCTCTCCCAGGAGGGTGAGCCCCTCTCCTGAGCACCTACTGCGTGCCGGGGGCTCACTCACACATCACACACGTCGTCCCCCGTGACCCTGGTGTCCAGCCGCCCCTGGGGGTCCCGTCGTCCCCTCTCACAGAAGAGGCGGCTGAGGTGGGCCAGCATCCTGCTCTATGGTGTGGGGTTGGGATCAGAAGCCACACAACCTGGCTCCAGGTGCCGGGCCCTCCCCGCCGCCAAGTGCCATCCACACAGGCGCACAGGAGAGCAGGACCATCCACACGGAGCCGACCGCTGGCCTTGTGCCCACGTCTCTGGGGAGCCGGGAGATTCTCCTCCAGCCCGGACGAGCGATTCCCAGAAACGTTCGCGCAGAGCTGCTGGCAGTGTGAACGGCAGCATGTGGCCGGCTCCTGGCAGCAGATGGCCAGTGGCCCGGGGCCTCGGAGCCTCCTCTCCTCTGCTGCCCCCCTTCCCCTCCACCTCGGCCCTGGGACCTAAGGGCACCGTGTGCAACACCCCCAGACCCTCAGACTCCAGGCGAACGTCACTTTCATCTCCTAACCGCACCCAAGCCCGTCTGTCCCCCAGGGACCCTGCCACCCCAAGGGCCCCTCTCAGGGGGCCATCCCCTCTCCACACCCCACTGACCACGAAGGCCTCCTTGCCCCTCACGGTGGCTCCCAGGCCGTTCTCCTCCCTCCTCCCTATACGCCACCCCCCCAAGATCAGGCTGTCAGATTCCGTCACCCGCCACCTCCTTGTCACAGTCACTGCCCACCAGGTCTCTCTCTGCCGCTCCTGAAGGATTTCAGCTCCCGGGTCACTGTCTTTCCTGATATAATTCCCAAGGATGGAGATACCCACGGACTTGATCCTTCTGGCAATGGGGCCCCTCTCTTCCTGTGACCTTCCCCCCGGCCCCGGCCTCAGCCACCCACACCCAGGGGCAGGAGTGACTTCAGATCCCTGACAATGAGTGCGGCACAGCGGTGACCCACCAGATGGCGTGGCTCAACCCCACGTCCGCTCTGCCCACACCCTGTCATCCCCGACACAGAGCCACCACCTCCCACCACCCCAGGTGCCCCTCTGCTGCCCCATGCCCACGGCCCCTTCATTCTGAGCATCTGGAGCAAAGTGAATCTTGAAAACAGTGAGCTGGGTGGGGTTCTGAGCTCCGTCCCCGTGGCCCTGACCAGAGAGGACTGGACGTGGCTGGTGGGGCACCAACAGCAGGGCAGTGCACACGGGGCTGAGTCTCGTCGATGGACGTGAAGGTTCCAGAGCTGCGCCCCTACAGGAGGGTCCTACGTGGGTGAGTGAGCCCCAGTGTAGACATCCAACACCACCTCAGGGGAGAAAACAGCAGGTTTCCCAACCAGAATGGCATCACCTCTGCCCTGCCCCAGGGCACGGGCTACACACAGACACCCACAGGGGACCAGAGCCAGAGAGAGAACAGGGAGGGGAGCCGGTCACAGGGGCACCCTGCAGTCACCACACTGAGCTGTATCATTTTGCAAACCCCGTGATGAGGTAGATTTTCAAAGGAAAACAAAGGAGAAAAATCAAAAGAGAGACTGGAAGCAAATACGCCAATGCACCAGAACAAACAGACTCAGGACGGGGTCGCCCGAGCTCGAGCAAGATAAAGGATGCCATGGCAACCGTGCCAACAAGCGGCATCCAGAAGAGAAAGTGGGGCATTTGCCTGTGCCGGGGAGAGGCCGGCAGCCCACCCACATGACGTCGGCCAGGGCATGGGACGGGGTCCTCGGACTGCTGTGCACGGCGCACAGCACAGCCCACTGAGGACATGGAGCCCCCCAAACCGATCCTCACAGCCCTCACAGCCTCTCACACTCTCCACGTGCATTTATCTGGCTGATCCTCTCTCTCTTCCCTCCCAGTTTCCAAGAGGGAAACGTCTACCTGCCCAGCTGTTTCCTCAACACCGAGAAAGATGCCTGACGATAGCAAGCAATCGAGAAATACATGGTGAACGAATGAATGAGCAGAAGAGACACCAATGACAGTGGAATTAATGATAGATACAGGGACAGCAGTTGAAGAAGACAAAGGGAGGATGGAAAATTAGGGGAAAGTTTATAGGTGTAGAAAACAATACAACACAAGGATAATTGGGGGCCCTGACTCGTGGCCCGAATAAGTGCTACAAACTACGTCCAGACGTGATGTGAGCGAGAGCCTTGAAATGGAGAAGGAACTGAATCCAAAATTCAAAGGAGTGCTCGGCGTTTCAGAAAGCGCGGCTGCAGAATGCTCCTCAGATTTCTTAGCAAAGTTATGAATTTCAAGGAAATCGAATCCTTCACGCATTTAGGATGAAAAGGAAAATTGTTTACAAGGAGGAAAAGAGCCAGCTGCTTCAGGCTTCTCCACAGCCGCCCAGACTTGATGAGACCATGAAGAGCCAGGTCCTGAAGAAGAAAAGTGCGACTGAGGGAAATTATTTGCATCCAGGATGTTGTTTGTAAATACAGCCGACTGACAGAAAGAACTCAGAGAACACACACTCCTGAGCTCTTCTTAGGAAAAGACTATAAATAAATGACAATAACATCCACTAATTAAAGAACTGGTGAACATCCAATTTAAATATGCAACAATTTAAACAATTGTAAATACTCTACAATGTGTATAATTGTATACATTGTATTAAATTGTATACAATTTAAACAATTAGAAACAATATAGAAACAATTATAGGAATTATGGTTACAGAAAAGAATGCGAATGTCACACCCTGAGATAATGTCAAAATTATAATAGTCTAACTGTAAAACCCGCGAGCCGAAAGCAGGGAGACGGGAGGCTGTGGGTGCCGACCTCATGTTCCACGCAGGCAGCGATGCGCCCTGAAACCAGCACGGGCAGGGAAAGAAAAATCTACCAGCATTCTAATCTTCGAATGTTCTTCAGAATCTCTTTTTTATCCTAAAGGGATCTTTTAAGAAATACTAGTTTACTTGAAGTTTAACAATTCCTCCCATTTCTTCTTAATTTTATTTTGATGTGCAAATTAAATATAATATTTTCATTAAAAATCTCGTGCAGTGGGAGAAGGTTTTCGTGAGAGTCTCTCCTTCCTCCTCGCTCGTGCAGCGTGATGTTCACGGACCTCGAGGGGGGTCACCTCAGGGAAGCAAGGTCGAGGGGCTTCTTACTCCTTCCACGTTGTAGTTTTCTGGGTCTATTTTGTCCTCTTGGTGAGTGTGGTGGTCCTGCAGGCAGCGTGTTCCAGACCCCTCCCTCGGGCGCCTGGAAGGACCGAGATCCCCTGCCCCCTGGATGCTGGGTGTGACCGTGTGTCTTGCCCATGGATGCCAGAGAACAAATGCTGTCACTTCAGAGGAGAGCCTGGAAGTCACTGAGATGTGGGGGCTGTCTGTCCCCGCGGCGTGACCTGGGTTGTCCTCACTGAGGCGATGAGAGTGTGCTGTTTTACAAAAACAACAGAGTGGGCTTTTCATGAGAGGAAGAAGGGAGAGAGGGGGAGAGAGGGAGGGAGGAAAGAAAATTAGAAGCAAAGATTCCAAAATGTTAATGTGATTAATTCTGTGAGGTGGAAACCTGCCCATTTGTTAGTCGGTTGAAGTTTTCACCAGAGAGGGTGAAATGAGCGGATCTGCTCAGACCGTCCAGCAGGGACCATGGCTTTGGGGGAATCCAGACCACAGGGGCCCCAGGCTGAGATCCTCGGAGCAGAGAAGCTCCTGGTGGTGGAAGTTACTGGACCAGCCTTAAGATCAGGGACGCCCCAGTAGGCTGGTGGAGGCAACGGTCTGCTCACTGCTCCCACCTCCCGTTATCTAGAACCTTCCACAGAGTCTGAGGCACACAGTGGCTGAGGAGAGATGGTGCTTTGGGGAAATCAAGGGCTGGAAGCAGGTGGGACCCACATTTGGGTCAACACAGGAGGAGAGACAGGAAGAGACCTCGGGGGCGTCTAGGAGCTGGAGAGCTTCCAAGGAAGCCAGATTCTGAGCGAGGGAGACCAGGAAGCGGGGTCCACAAATGCAAACCAAAGAAGGAGCTGGGGACAGCTGTCCTGGTCCCAGCCTCATCCGTTCCATCTCCAACATGGTGAGGAAAAGGATATCATGTGCCCAAAGGGAAACTGAGGCTCAGAGAGAAGCATGATTCCACAAGGTCACGCAGCTGCAAGGGGCAAAGAGGGGACCCAACCTCAAGGGGGCTTTCGTCCCCCAGGGAGGCGGGTGGGAAGGGTCTGAAGCCCACCAGAGCCCTGGTGGAGGTCCCTCCTCCCCTCCGAGTACAGCTGGGAGGGGCCCTGCTCTGTAAGCAGGAGTTCCCTCACTGGCCGGGTCCTGTTAAGCTGCCATCCCCTTGGGTGTCCGCCCGAGAATCCTGACCAGCCGCTGAGCCCCCAGCAGGTCACCCACCCTGAGTCCCAGTCCCGGAAGGGCTTGAGTTATCAGACCGCCCTCGGGATCCTGCCAGAAGACCAAACAAGCCCACCACACACGGGTTGGAGGTATCCATCCCCAAACCAGGGTCAGCACCCTCCTCTGCCCACCAGCCACCCACCTGCCTCGAGGACTGGAGATAGGACTCGTCCCTTTTCACATCCTGCCAGGTCCCTCCACCTGGTGCCAGCTGGTCCCCAACAAGCCCCTGCCCCATGCTGCCCTGTGCAGGCCCCACCCAGCCCCCAGCCTCGCTGCCCAGTGGGAGACACTGCGAACCAGGCCCCCTGGGTGACAGCCCCCCAAACTGTTACTACAACTCTTTGGAGCTAATTTTTTTTGCTAGCGATCCCACAGCTAAAACTATGGAGGCCGGCGGGCCTCCAGGCGGGGGGCAGTGGCCCCTGCTCTCCCCCTGGCTGCACACGCCCCGGGCGGTAGCCGCCTTCTCGCTGTGCAGACGGAGTGCACTGCTGACTGGCGCAGTGGCCCGGGGCCCACACCGCCAGGGTGGGGGCAGGGGAGGCCCAGAGCCATACGCTCGCATCTCTCTGGGCAATAGCCACAGTGCTCCCCCCGGGCAGACCCCTCCTGCCCTGGGACGAGAAAAGCAGCTAATCCAGCCCCTCGGTTCTCAGAGGAGGGCGAGGAGAGGCCTGGCATTGATCAGGGTCCGCTACGCATCTGCGCTGAGCACGGGGTACCCCAACTACCACTGCGAGGAAGCTACCGTGCCCCGTCTTTCAGAGGTGGCCTGACCCAGCCCGTGCAGCTGGTAAGAGGCAGACAGGACCTGAGCCAGCTGGGTTGGGGCTGGGGAGGGTTTCTGGGGGCGGTTTGGGGAGAGAGTCTCGCCATTCCTCCCCACACATGGGGCACGTCCTGGGTGAGTGTCCTGTGGCCACTGTGATGTAGTGGCTTAAGACAGCCTGAATTTCCTCTCTCTCAGTCCTGGAGGTCAGCCGTCTGCATTGGTTTCCGGAGCTGAGCTCGAGGCTCGGGCAGGATCGGCCCCTCCTGGAGGCTCTGGGCCATGATCCGCTCCTGCCCCCTCCACGCCCAAGGTGCCTGCGTCCTCGGCTACCCGACATTCTCCAGCCTCTGCTTCCATCCTCCCGTCTCCTCTCCAACTCGGACCCTCTGCCTCCCTCTCCTGAGGACCCCGTGATGACACTGCCCCCAATAATCCAGGACAATCCCGCACCCTGAGATCCTTAACTTAATCAGATCTGTGAAGTCCGTCTGACCAGGTAAGATGACGTATTCACAGGCTCTGGGACTTCAGACGCAGGCGTCTTTGGGGACCATTATTCAGCCAACGACACTTCTCAGGAGGGAGACGGCGAGAGCCAACGCCGGTGTGAAGGTGAGGGCGTGCGAGGCTCCTTCAGTCCTCACAGCGACCCCGAGGCGGTGCCACCACTGGCTCCATCCTACAGATGGGGAAACTAAGGCAGAACGTGCTGAAGTGACGTCTGATACTACACTCGGGAAGTGATGGAGCCGGACTTCCCACACAGCCCGTCGCCCGGGTCTGTGCCCTTCACCTCCGGCCCTGTGGCCCCCGAAGGCCAGAGTGTCTCCACTCAGTGGGTCTGGGGTGCAGCGAGAATCTGCATCTCTAGTGCATTCCGGGCAATACTGCTGCCACCAGAACCGAGGCTCCGTGAGACAGGGAGGGTGTAGGAGGCGGCCCTAGGATGGCAGGGAGACAGCTGGGCTCTCGTGGATGCTGACCCTGAGTGCGCAGTGACCCTGTCTGCTACGGCAGGGGGGCAGGTATCAGAGGATAAACTGGGGATAGAAGCAGTGCCCACCCCCGGCCGGCGGGAAGGAAGAGGCAAAAGTGGGCTCTGAGGGGTTCCAGCAAAGGTGGGCTCTAAGGCACTCCAGCTCAGGGCAGGGCTCCCTCCCTCAGACGCTGGGTCTGTTCAATGTCTCGATCAATAATCCCCTCTTTTCCACTGATGTGGGGAATGTTGGCGTTACCAGGAGGTCCTTGGGTATCACCTGACCTCTGACTCAAATGCATCCTCCTGGAAGAACGTGCCCATGCAGAAGGCATTTACGGGGTCGTTTTCACGCAATGAGGTCCTGGCAGTCGTAAAAGGAAGCACCCTAAAAGGGATCATAATGGCATCTGGCGACCTCGCCATCCTGAGGCTCTCCCCCAGAGCCCCCTGCCCGGCCCACACTCCAGCACAGGGAGCCCATGCCCTGAGACCAGCCCACGACCCTGTTTGGGAAGGGTCCCTGGTGCTGGCTGGAAGCTGCCTCCTGTGGTCTCCCTATCAGGACCAGCTCCACCCCGGGGGGCCTCAGACCCAGGGCCCCCGCCCTGGAGAATTGGGCATCACTTTCCTGCCGGCCCCGGCCCCCAGCCTGCTCTTCCTCCACCGTCCCTCAGGGGACGCCGCACTGACTCCCGTGCCCCTTGCTGCAGCAGAGTTCTCAGCCTCCGGAGTTTAACAGAGAAAAATGATTTCCTGATAAAATTTTTATGCCAGGCCAAGCCTAAAATAGGCCAGAAAGGATGGAGGACGACTTTGGTCCAGCACAAAGGTGACATGAATCCATGAGGCTGGCTTCTCTGAGCTGTCCCTCTGCCCCTCCCCACCCCACCAGACGCCCTGAGAGCCCCCAGTGGACGGACCTCACGGGTGTGTGACCTGTGCAGCCGCCCAGGGCCACTCACTCAGAAGAGCCCCACTTCGTTTACTGCTCTGTGGTCGACGGCATGAAATTCTTCACGATTTTGGTGCAAGGGGCCCCACGTTTTCATTTTGCACCACTCCCTACAATTTACGCAACCATCCTGGTGGTCCAGGAAGATACTAGCAGTCTCACTCTGGGGACATAAAGGCTGACCTCTCAGGTAGGGGTGAGGTGACAACCACAGCCCCCGAGGGGCCATCGCCATTACATATGTCACCTTACCTGACCCCCCAACAGCTCGGAGCTCACTCTTCCTCACCCCTTTCACCATGAGGATCTTCAGTCCAGAGACAGAGTCAGAGTCCCTTGTCTGATGCTTTGGAGACCGTGGGCGGTGGACATGGAATGTTCCAGAACTGCCAGGAGGCCAGGGTGGCTGGGGCAGGAGAGGAGAGGTGTGAGCAGAGCTGGCAAGGAGGGAGGGCCGTGAAAGACCAGGAGCCCAATTCAAGGGTCTGGGTCTCGAGCCAAAGGCATCGGAAAGCAGCCACCACGTTCTAGGCGAGGAGGAGTGGACCAACTCTGGTGGAGGGAACGTGGGCGATCAATCCTTCGGCCCCACCCACTGTGCACAGAAGCCTGGGAAGCACTGTCCCCTCCCCAACAACTGACCACGCACCCCCTCTCCCCCCCCCCCCCCCCCCCCCCCCCCCCCCAAGCTCCTCCAGAATCCCCTCCTCCCCCCATGCAGCCCCTGCCCGGCCCCCAAGCTCCCGGGTTCCACGATAGCCGTGTGCTTCTCCCCACTCCTGCCTGTGCCCCCAGCAACCAGGTCGCTGCAATGCAAACCCTCAAGGGCTCCTCACAGGGCCCCCGAGGCGGGCCCAGGCCTCTGTCCCCTGAACAACAAAGATAGCAACAATAATAATAACAGCTGCCGGAAACCCACCCCATGCCGGGCACTCACGCTGGAGGCAGCACGTGGAAGTGGGCATCCCGGGTCCCAGGGCCTGGGCTCACCCTCAGGAGGCAGGCAGAGTGGCATCAACTACCCGCCAGGAGGTATTTGCATCCACGAATTTTCCCGGGGAGGGTGGGGTCTCCAGGAGGCAGAGGGCCTCAGACCTGGGCCTCCCGTTGAGATGCTGCGTGTCAGCAGACCCTGGGGAGGCCAGCCAGCAAGACCTCCTCCTGCTCCCCACCCCAGAGCTGTGGATCCCAGACACGCAGGCCCAGGCCAGGCGGGGGCCACACCAACCCCGGACGGGGCTCTGGGCCAAGCCTCGGGCCTGGGCTGTTCTGCACCCAGTGAGGGGCTGTCCCACACTGTCGGCCACAGCGATCGATCGGGAGAGAAAGATGATGATCCGAAATGTTGGCTGAATTAGCGAGTAAATGAATGAATGTGACAAAGAAACTACAAAGTCTGACGAACGACCCTAAGAGCCACTCCAGCCCCACCCTTGGCCCATCCCCGAGGCTCCTCAGATGGAGCCCAGGGGTCACGGCCCACCTGTGCTGATATTTAGACTTTTTCCCCCCCGGGTTGTCATCCTAGGAGATCGCCAAATTATGACGCAAATGTCACACCGTTGGTGGGCGGAAGCAATCGCTGGGCCGTTTGTGCTTATCTGCAGCCGTAACTCTGCCCTGTGCCTAATGGAGCGGCCCTTGTCCCTGTCATTTAACAGCTGGCCTGACATTTATAAGGCACTTAGCAGGCGGGAGACAAGGCTGGAGCTGGTTCCTGGCAGCCTGTGCGTCGCTCGGGGGCAGCGGTAATCGCTCCGGCCAGAAGCTGGAGGCGTTGGGGGCGGGGGCCTGCGGGGCCTGCGGGCTGGCGGCATGTCTGCAGGAGCGGGGGAGGCTTCTGGGCGGCGGTTGGGATTCCGGCCGCCATCTGGACTTTCATCCATTCCTCCCATTGAAGCAGCACCTTGTGGTTTAAAATACACTCATGCATTTATCTTTTAACATGATCACAGAGAGGACGGTGTGTGGCAGGGACCCAGCTGTCCCTGGGCCCCTTGGGAGGGCTGAAGGGGAGCCCGCCGGGGGCTTCATTCAGATGACAGACCAGGAGGCCCCCCGGGAAAGAATTCACCTAAAGGATCAAGGGGGAAGGTGTGGCTGGTCCCGCCTTCCCTGCGTGGCCCCCACTTACTAGTGGCCAGGGTTGCTGGTCCCCAGAGCAAACTGTCCCCTCCCCCCTGAACCTGGCCAGCCGCTGCTGGACGAGCTGGGAGAAACACGAACACTGAAAGCCTGAGCCAACCAGGGCCAACCGAGATGCGGACTCCTAGTGCCCACGTCCTGACCCCCACATCCCAGGAGCCGGAAGCCAGCCGGTGACCCACTGGCAGGCATGGGGGTCAGACTTGCCCCTGGAGGCGGCAGACTGGCCCTCCCCTCTTAGATCTGCAGCCGAGGCTCACGGCCGAGCTGACAGAGGTTCATCAAGTTGACCCCCGACCCCGTCTGGCCTGTGACCTTGTGAGCCTCTGTCACTGTCGGACCCTAGGGGAGGGGCCCCATCCCCAACCCCATGCCCAGAAGAAGGCGCCTCTGCCATCAGTCCAATGGCGACCTCAAGCTGGCATTGGCCAGGAGGACTCTGACCAGCCTTGGTGGACAGTGGGCAGCACCAGGGCCGGTGGCCCCCTCGGCCACAGCGGTGGTACCTGTGACTTCAGGGGTCCCACAGCTGCAGCGGCAGCACAGAGGAGCTCTCGGTAATGGCTGTGCCCCTTCCTCTCCCCTGTCCACCCCTTCTCCCCAGGACCACCCGCTGGCTCGGAATGCGGCCAGCGGAGGTCACGGACAGGAAGGCCTCCAGGACGAGGGTGACGACTGGCGGGTGTGGATAGTCCTCCTCTGCCAGCTCCGCCCAGTAAGAAGATGGCACAGGGTGAGGGCGGGATGACCAGGGCCCGCCTGAGCCAAGAGGCCAAACCTAGAAGAGTCAGCTTAGGCTCAGGGGGCTCCAGCTTCGGCCAGGCTGCCTCCCTGCAGAGGTCTGGGGACCTGGGGCACAGCCCAGGCCTGGGACTGAGGGGGCCTGGGTCCCAGGCACACAGCCAGGCTGCTCCAGGGCTGCGCGGGG
The DNA here is from genome assembly GCF_021613505.1 of Equus quagga. NCBI lineage: Eukaryota > Metazoa > Chordata > Mammalia > Perissodactyla > Equidae > Equus > Equus quagga. The sequence continues at coordinate 5,552,462 of NC_060285.1, read as the reverse complement.
CACCAGGATGAGTGGCTGGAAAAGGGGGATGGGGAGCATGAATGAACAGGAGGCTAGAGTGACCAGGGTGAGGGAGTACCTACTATGTGCTCATTTAAACTTCACCTTCACCCTAAGAGGCTGATGTTACTATACCCATTTCACAGACGAGGAAGCTCCACCCAGGCCCCAGGTCTGGTCTGAGGGACTGCCTTCCCTGACCCCACATGTACCCCCAGCCCCAGGCCCAGGGCTGCCGGCCGGGTCTCCCTGCCCCCACACAGCATCTCCAGTGCTCGTGCCTCCTCACAGTCATCGGGAGTGTGGCTCTGGCTAGTGGGGCCGTCTGCACCGCAGCAGGTCCCACACCAGCCCTCTCTGGGCCATCAGGACGACAGGCAGAGGCCTCTTTCCGAAGCAGGACGTGAGCTTCCAGGCGGACTCCAGCACGAGGGGGTGGCAGGCCACCGTCAGGAAGCCCCACTGCAAGGGTCATCCTTGCTGGGGGTCAGGAGACCACTCCCCCACCATGAGACCCTGGCTGAGTCCCCTCCCCTCTCCCTGCCTTGGTTTCCCCACCTGCGGGATGGGATAGTGAACTCCGGGAGGATGGGAGGCCAGGATGAGTTGACGCCCGAGACAGCACATGGGGGAGCGCCAGGTGCTGCGCAGATGTGGGGGATGGCTCCTGTGGCTGGGCGGTTGCCATGGTGACGGGTGCTCTGTGTTTAGCAGATAAGTATCCACAGCCCACTGGAGCAGCTGGCCCGTCTCATCCAACATCTCTGAGATGCGTAGCCGGCGGCGCACGGGGCTGCCAGGCCCTCCCTGTGCTGTCCGGCTGGAGGGCTCTTGGCTCCTCCTGCCCCAGAGCCCGGCGAGCTTCCTCTCCCTCCAGAAGCTCCCCCTTGACCAGAACCATCCCTGCCTGCTGAGCAAAGTTTAAACTCGGACACAACCCACCCCCACACCTGCCCCCGCAGCAAAGGGTTCCCAGAACTGTCCTGGGGCCACCAAGTGACCCGGGCCCCAGACCATCCCCCAGGAGCGCACAGCCTTGTGGGGGATGGGCCAGCAGAGAACACTACCTCAGAGTGGGGTCAGGGCCATGGTGGACGGGGCAGGGGGCAGACCCCAGGCCCTCTGAGGCCCCTTCCAACGACCCCTCCCAGATCCTGAGTCTACGGGAAATAGCCGACCGCCCAGAGGGAGAAAATTCCATCCTGGGAAGTGCGCTCGCCCAGACCACATGGGCCTCTCCAGCCTCCTCAGTGGCCACGCGGGAGGACGCTTATGGTCCGAAGAGCTGTGGGAGGGCGGGCAAGGGCCGTGGGTACAGGGGCGGCGGCGCCTGGCCCCGTCCACGCTCAACAAGCAGAAGCATATAAACGGGGCCCTGTAGTGCCTGCCGGGCTGGGGTGAGGGGACGCAGCAGGTAGCCCGCTTCATAGGCTCATCATGCACGTCCTCTGGAAATGCCCACTGAGCCTTGCTGCCTGCCTGGGGGCCTGCTGTCTGCCCCTGGGGACCCAGCAGGGAGTGGCTGGCCCAGCCCCACCTTGAGGAGACAGAGCCCTGGTGAGCCCAACTGACTACATGAGAGGGACCCTCACGATGCAACGTGCTGCAAATATTTATTGTAAGACGGAGATGGAAGGAACGGTACAGCTCAGATCATCAGAAGCCCCAAAGGCCTGGGGAAAAAAGAAAAAGGAAACAAGAACAAGAACTTGAGCAATAAGGAGAAGAACATGGGTCCCAGGACCCCCTAAAATTTCCACTGTGAGACCCTCATACACAGCCACCTCCCCAGGGTGAAGGTGAAAATCCTGAGTGGGGATGTCCCTGAGTGTGGCAGGTTCAGGTACTTAGGCATTTCCCCCAACCCTGGCCATGGGGGAGTCAAAGGGGTCCCTCACCTTGACATTAGTCTGGTGGGAGAGCATGATGTGAATCCCTGACACAGCCAGTGCAAAGGCCCTGGGGTAGCACTCTGCCTGCCTGCCTGCCTGCCTAGCGAACAGCAGGAGCTGGAGCAGAGCTGGCGAGGGGAGGATGAGGGAGGGAGAGGAGGCCAGGAGCCTGGGGCCAGGCCACAAAGGCCCCTGCAGGCTGCCGTGAGGACCCTGGGAGCACCTAGAGAGCATTGAGGGCAACGTGACAGGGCCTGTCTTGTATTTGAACAGACTAGCTCTGACCGTGGAGAAGCTGAGCAATCGCTGTACTGTGGGCGTATTTAGAAGACAGAACTCACAGGACTGGCCATGGGCCAAGGACACTGAGGTCCCAAGGGGGTTGGGGGGGTTGTGCCCTCCCGAGCAGCAGAGCCGCAGACGCTGTGGCCTTAGATGCTCATCTCCGGATGAGTGGGCCCCAGGCTGCGAACCCCGTGGAGTGAAGGATGCTCCTGGAGGCCTGGTTTGCAAATAGTGTTTTAATCACTAGGAAACGATCAGCTCTGTGCTGCAGACCCCGGGCAATTGGGTTCCTGCTGCTGGTGGAAAACCACTAAGTGGCTGCAACATGGGGCAGGAAGGGAGAGAGAATCCTGGCTCCAGGGACACCCGGCCGGCTCCTGGGGCTCGGGCCTCCTCCAGGGCTTGGGCCTCCTCCAGGGCTCAGGCCTCCTCCAGGGCTCGCTCGGCCTGCCTCGGCCAGCAGCCTCCAGCTCCCCGGTCCCGGCCTACCCACTCACTGGTGGGAAACGGTGCTATTTTCGCCCTTTTACCTACAAGGGAGCTGAAACAGGCAGAGTCCTGCCGACCCAGGCAGTACCTTTGTTCCCACAAATGTTGACCCAGAGTCTGCTTTGTGCCCAGGACTGTCCCCGGCAGGTTGGCCAGTAAAGCCAAGCCCGGCCCCAGCCTCACGGGGCTCGTCACCCGGGGAACAGACGGATAGTGAGGCACACGAGTGCACCTGTGAAGCCAGTCGCAGGGATGCCTCAAAGACGGGTGGCCTTGGGCAGAACGACGTTAGGCAGCGGGCCACCAGGGCTCTGGGCTGAGGCCAGCGGGACTGGGGCGCAGAGACCCAGAGCGGACTTGGAGGCCTCAGGCCAGAACGGCCCCAGAGCCGGATCCCACGGGGTCAGCACTTCACAGTTTGCACAGCCCTTTCCTGCCGTCTCCGCGGGGCGAGCCTGGGAGCACTGTAATTCTGACCCCACTTTACAGAGAAGCGAAGTCGAGGCTCTGGGAGGGGAAGGGGCCCCTCACAGACCTCAGAGCTGGGACCCACCCCCGGGACTGGGTCAGTCTGCATCCAGCTGGCCCACTGTCTCTAGGGACCTAGAAGGGAGTTTGTCTTCCTCCCCCGGGGCCACTTGGAGAAGGACCAGCTCTGTCCAGCCAGGGCCAGAGGGCAGGCACAGTTGGCCACTGTCCTCTCTCTCCTGGATGACCACAGCAGGCCTCTCACCGGCCCCACACCGCGTGCCTGCTCGCGCCCCTCCCTGCCATCGGTCCGTTCCTGGCTTATCCTTAGAGTGGCTCCAGGGCTCTTTCTCCTGCACAAATCAGATCCTTCTCGAAGCTTCTGTGGCTCCCATTCCCCTCAGGGTAGCCTGACTGGGAGGCCCTCCCTCCAACCCTCTCCCTTTCCAGCCGCTCTCACCCCTGCAGGTGCGCCCATGCCTGTCCTCTCCCAGGAAAGCCCCACATGATCCCCCTTTGCTCGGTGATGCTATGGCTCACGCAGCCCAGGCTCCTAGGGGCCCTGCGTCTCCAGAGCACAGGCCGGTGACAAATGGTCCTTTCAGAGCCGTCCAATTCCCACCCCTACCTTTCAGATACATCAGACGTCACCAATGCTTCTTTGCATCTTTCTTCCTCCTTGTATCGGGGTCCCCAAGACCACGCTCAGGCTCGATGACTCCCTGGAAGGACTCCTGGGACCCAGCAAAGCTGTTACAGTCTCAGTTCTGGTCTATGACGGTGAAAAGATGCTGATTCGAATCAGCGAAGGGTAAAAGGGCAGAGGGCAGTGTGCAAGAGAGACCGGGCGCGAGCTTCCAGCTGGAGCCACACGGACAGGGGGATTCTCCCGGCAACACCGTGTGACCACACATGCGAAGCGTTGCCCACTGGGGAAGTTCGCCCTGGAGCCGTGGCCTCCAGGGTGGTTACCGGGGCCAGTCTCACTGGCCTGCAGTGCCCACAGAACTCCCCTCGGCCTCACAGGCTCCAGCCGCCTGGGGGTCTGAGGGCTGCTGCTGCCCCAGGGCCTCGGGCATCCGGGCAGCACATTCCAAGCATCCAGAGGTTGTCTCCCAGGAGCCACCAGGGCCGGTCCCTTCGTTGGCACGTCAGGTTGGGTAACCCTCTAATGCACACCTCCTGCCCCACCCCAACCCGTCACAGCTCCCCGGAGCCTCTTCACCCCCAGGCTTCCCTGGAAACCCTGACGTGCTTCTCGTCCTCCCCCCCCCCCTCCAGATCTGGTGCAACGAAACCCCAGAAGACCCCTGGACATCCCGCCCTCTTACGGCCCACCACTCGGGTTTGTCACTGCCCGTCTCCATGTCCACTTTCCCCATCTGCCTGGATGCTGCTTGGGCAGGCCGGCTACAGAGGAACTGGACCTTGCACCCTGGGGTGTAAGGGGCAGACCAGGTCTCGCATCTCAATCAGAGCTGAGCGGCTGCTCCCTCCCGCCAGCACCTCCCAGCTAATGGGGCAGCGGTGCTGTCAGAACAGAAGCACGGCTGTACAGGAAGGGCCACAGCCTGGGGAGTGGAGATGGCTGAGTTCTGGGCTGGGCTCTGCACCTCCGTGCCAGTAACCTTGGCTCCGTCACCTCCCAGTGCTGGTTTCCTGTGCCGTGTAACGAGTCACCACAAATAGCAGCTCGAAACAATGCACGTGAGCTCAATTGTGAAGCTTGGAAGTCCAGCAAGGCCTAGGTTCTTGGCTCAGGGCCTAACAAGTTTAACCCCAAAGTGTTGGCCAGCTGTGTCCTTATTGGGAGCTGGGGAGCCATTGCCCAGCCCAGCCAGTTGTGGCAGAGTTCATTTTCTTTCATAAGTTGTGTTTTTATTTTTGTTTTTACTGAGGAAGATTGGCCCCGAGGTAACATCCGTGCCCACCTTCCTCTAGTTTATATGTGGGACGCCCGCCATAGCATGGCTTGATAAGTGGTGCATAGGTCCACAGCCAGGATCTGAACCCGTGAACCCTGGGCTGCCAAAGCGGAGCGTGTGAACTTAACTACTATGTGGTTATGGCAGAATTCAGACCCTTGCAGCCGTGGAACAGAGTGCCTGTTTCCTTCCTGGTGGTTAGCCAGGGCCTCCATCAGCTGCTGGGTTCCTTGCAAGCTTCTCTCTGTGGCTGGCAGATGGCGTCTTCTCCCTGTGTCCTCACCTGGTCGTCCCTCTTTGTGTGTCTGTGTCCCCATCTCCTCTTCTTATAAGGACCCCAGTCAGACCGGATTAGGACCCAACCGTACGACCTCCTTTTACCTTAATCACCTCTTTAAAGACCTTGTCTCTGAATCCAGTCACATCCTGAGGTTCCAGGAGCTGAGATTTCAACACGGAATTGGGAGGAAGACACGATTCAACCACAACACGTGACACGCCTCTCCCCGCTGTTGTAGAAGTCTGTCTGAGTTAGAAATCCCCAAAGTGCATATAAATGATCAACTCCTATTACCGACTGGCCTCCCGTAGTCGTGAAGGAGAGAGCTGCCGAGCAGACCCAGATGAGGAGGGGATTTTCCATCCAAACCACCCAGCGAGGAAGACCAGGGGCCTTCCCTTTGTGCGCAAGGAAAAACTATCTTTTCTTTGCTTTCGCACAAAGAGAACCTGCTGGCTCGGTTTTACAGCTTTGACCTTGAGTCAGACGTAACACAGAACACAAAAACGTGCCGGTCGGCTGCAGCCGCTCCATCAACAGGGAGACCAGAAAGACCCAGAGCCCTTGCAGGGCTGCCATCCATCCCCATTTGCACCACCGTTTCCTTCTGGAGTGACTGTCTCATGGGGACATGAAAACAGGATACACAACACAGAAGGTTCCACCCGTGATGGAAAAGATGCCAATAGATAAACACATGTAGAACAAGACGTGGGTGCCCTCCCAGGCCACCATCATGATTGGCCATCGGCCCAACCAAACCAACGTCACAGGACCAATGACAGAGGGACAGGTGTCACTCACACCAGAAGATAGCAGAATCCTCAAGGCAAACAGACAAACGATAGTAACAAGCGTAAAAGATAGCCAGATTCCCATCACCTGCCACCCGACAGAGAGCCAGTCAGGCCAGGGAAACCAGCTTCGCAGCACCCAAGTCCAGCAGCCACGTGGGAATCAGAGCTGTCACACACACGCGCACACACACACACACACACAGAGCTGGAGTCGCTGCTCTTCTCCTGCCTCCGGAGCTAGACGCGCAGGGAGAGGGGCTGTGCAGAGCCGTGACACCCCTTCCAAGGCCGCATATTTGGTCAACGCCGGCAGGAGAAGTCTTGGGGTGTCTCGGTGGAAACTCCAACAGCAAAAGGCATTTGAGAAACTATCAACTTCCAAAGAAGTTGGCAGCCTCAGGAGAGTCCCGACTTTTCTGAAGGACAGCCCACCAAATAAAACCACGACAGGTATTTAAGAGGAAAACCAGGACCCCAGATGACCAAGGGTCCTGGGTTCACTGTTTACGATGGAAAAACAGCAGTTTCCTTCCACGATCACCCTGTCTGCAAGGGTCGTCCCAGACCTTCAGATGGCAGCATCCGCAAAGTCAGGGGCGACACGAGGAGTGGCAGCAACTTCCCATAAACGTTCACGGTTTCGTTTTCCTGGGAGATTCGCAGGGGCCGGGCGGCCCTTGTGTCGGGCTGGTTGTTTGGTGACGCGTCGTCTCAGCGCGAGCCTCCGATTTTCCCTTGGTCCCGGCAGCTGGATGCGCGGACTACATCGCTCCGGCTGGAGGCAGGCGAGTTGCTGGTTGTGGCTTCACAAGGGTCCAGGAGGAAAACCAGCCCTGGAAGCCGCAGGATGCTGTGCCCAGGCCCAGGGACTTCGAGATTTACTCAACAAACATTCCTTGTCTCACAATGAGTGTTGTTAGTTCCTGGGGCTGGGGACACAGCCGTGGGTCCAGCCGCTGCCCCAGGGAGCTCACGCCCCAGACAGGGAAGCAGAGAATGCGATACGGTGTCAGGAGGAGTGAGTGCCGGGAAGGCAGGGTTGGAGGGGCCATTAGCTGGGGCGGGTTCCACACTCAGCCGCCTCTCAGGCAGCTTCGCTGGCAGTCAGGGCTTGACCTTCTTACAACAAACTCAGGACGTTCTGGTCACGTCCGGACTGCCTGAGTCCTTAGAGATGCTCTCACCCAACTATGTCATTGTCACTTTGGGAAAGGCCCGGAGGAGGAAGCCATGTGCCCTTCATCACAGGGCGAGATCATGGCAGAAGCAGACGGGACGCAGCTGCCCAGCCCAGGCCACCAGCCTCCCAGGCCTCTCTGATCCTCCCAAGTCCCCCGTGGCTGGGAGAGTACCCCCGAACCCCGTCCCCTCCTCCATGGGGAATGGAAAGAGCTAAATCCTCACTTAACAGCAGGATGCTTCTGGGCCTCATTACCACGATGCAAATTAATATTTATTATGCAATTATTCATCTTCATAATTGCTAGTATTTCAAAGGGAGCACAGAGGCTTTAATTAGAACACTTTGAATATTATTAAAATGGAATGTCAGAATGAGATGTGCCCCCTTTCCCACCAAAGGCATTGTGTCACACTGCCTCTGGAAGGTTCTCTGAACCTGGGTCCACACGAGCTCTGCTTCCCCACCCAAACGCTCCCTCGGTGTTTTGGCCTATTTTTTCTAATCCTGACCTCTGGAAAACTGGGGACATCCGAAAACAGAAACGCAGAACCCGAGGGGCTGTGGACGGTGCAGGAGGCTATAGGATGCCTTTAAGACGGCTGCAGAGTGTCCTGGGGCCTGGGGCTGGCGCTCGTGCCCTGGGAAAGGACCAAGTGTGATAGGACCCCCTACCCCCACAAGAGCTCGCCGCTGGGCCCCCAGCCCGGCCTCCCAGCCAGCTCTCCCGGACACTCTGCCACGCCGCCCTCCCTCACCCCTGCTGGTGCCCCCAGGTTTCCCTCCCTCCCTCCCTCCGTCCCCTCCTCCTTCCACTCAATATACATTTATCGAACCATACTAAAGTGTCTCTTGCCCTTTTAGGTTCACGGAACATATTCAAATATTGGACTTCTTGGTGACAACTCAAGAGGGTCAGAAGGTGGGCACCAGCTTTTAAAAAGCAAGAGTTGGAAAACTGAGATTGCCCGCCCAGCGGCCGCAGACTCCTCCGGCTGCCTGTAGCCCGGTCACCCCCACAGCAGACCGTCCAGGCCTCAGCCTTAGGCGAGAGGGTGGAAGATGCAGTGCGCGGAGGCAGGGATGGGGCAGAGGGGCTGCGAGAGGTGAGGGAGGAGGGCTGGGAGGAGGATGAGTCAGGGGAGAGTCAGACACGACGCCCAGGTGTCCGGCCTGGGTGGCTGAAATGGTGACACTGGGGGAAGGTGGCAAGCTCACATTGGGATGTGCTGAGGGTCCATGGGATGGACGTGGGTCATGGGGGGGTCCAGGCCGTGTGCCAGACTAGAGTCGCTGTGGCAGAGATGCCGGGAGGCAGTGGAAGGCCCAGGGAGAGGCGCAGAGAGCCGAAGCAGCCGGGATGCGCTCCTGAAACGCGCTCGGCGAGAGGGGGCCTAGATGGACCTATCACACAGGATGGGGGGCACTGGCTGAGAGGGCGCCTTGCCGACAGACTGAGGAGGAAGCTTCCAGCCCGCAGAGGGGCCCGGGGTGGGATGCAGAGAGGAGGTGTTGTGCCTGAATCGAGTCCCCAGAAGACGCTGGGGTCCTAACCCTGGCACCTGGGGATGGGGCCTTATTTGGAAACAGGGTCTTCTCTGATGGTCAAGTTAAAATGAGGCCGTTAGGGTGGCCCTACTCCAATGTGACTGTGTCCTTACAAAAGGGGAATCTGGACACAGAGACAGACGCAGAGGGGAAACAATGCGAAGACACAGGGAGACGACAGCCGGATGCCTGAGCCGAGACTCTGGGAGAGAGGAATGACAGACTCTCCCTCAAACCTCAGGAGGAACCGGCCCTGCCGACACCCTGATCTGGGACTCCCAACCGCCAGACTGCGCGACAATAGAGGTCCGCTGTTTCAGCCGCCCCGTTTGTGGTGCTGGGTTATGGCGGCCCCAGGACACTAACAGAGGGGTCAGGGAAGATGAGGCCAGTATGATGGACAATGGAGGCAGGAGGCTGTGGGCCAGGCCACCTCTGCCCTCCATGACAGAGAACTGCGCTAACAGCACCTCTTTATAAGACAGGCCTGAGCTCCATGTTTGGCCCTCCCCAGCTGTGTGGCCCCAGGGAAGTCCCTTCACCTCTCTGAGCCTCCTCAGCTATAGAAACACTGATGAGCCATCCTGCTTCCACAGGGTCGTGGATCAGGGCCTCCTGCAGCTGAGACTGGGAAAGCAGCGTGGTGACAGCGCCCTCGAGGCCCGCCCCTTCTGTCCCGGGCTCCAATTTAGCCACGGTCCCCTCCCTTGCTGACCCCCCTACCCCTGTGTCAGCTGTGTATGCCAGTCACCACCCTGTGAACCCCATGGGGGCAGATCTCCGCCCTCCATGCCCCATCTCAGAGCCCACCAGGTGTGCCACCTGTGCCCCATCCTCCTGGGCTCCCAAAAACAACTGGCCCCTCACCCCAACAGGGCCCCCAGAGACGGACCCCTCTCCTGCCCTGTCACTTAGGCAGGGCCAGACAAAGGCAGCTTCCTTTTGCAGCCCTTTTCAGTGCTCCCAGACCAGCCCAAGCGGCCTCCTGCTTGAGGCTCACACAACCTGCCCGTCTCTGCCCAGACATTAATGTGCATGTATGGTAATCCTACAGTCCAGTGATTTGCCTGACGACCAGAGGGAACAAATCCCTCTGCTGACGGCTTCCAAAAGCAGCTCCCATCCTGGCTTCTCGAGGCCAGCAGGGCAGGGGCAGCTGTGGTGGGGTTCCTGGACCCCCAAATGCCGACAGATGACCTGGCCCTCACCCACCCCACCCCCGTGCCCTGCTTCCACCTAAGGGAGAGCTTCGGGTGGCCTCGGGCAGGAGGAAGATGTGCCCACGAGATGCTCACCTGCCTGTCTCCTGAATTGCTTCCCCCGCAGGAGTCCCTCCAGGTGGGGAAGGAGGAGGCCCAGGCAGGTGGTGAAGCTGGCAGGGCACACATGCCCCTGCACCTGGGACCAGGTGGGCGTCTGTTCCCTGATAATAACGATATTAGGTGAATCATACTGAAGTAGCATTTTGTAGGGCAAAAATGATCGTATGTTAGCAATTCCATATAGTTCAATCTGATAATAATAACAGAAGCGTTTCGGGCATTTACAACATACCAGGCACTGTTCTGAGTTCTGTGCAAGTGTTTCCTTGTTTAGAACTCACGACACCAGTATCAATTGGCTTCTGGTGAGGAAATTGGGCCCGGAGAAGTAATGTAATTAACTCCATTAACCACACCGCTCATGTACCCCATCAGGTTGCTCCAATTAAAAATAGTGACACCACCAAATGCTGGTGAGGAAGGGAAGAAACTGGGTGACCCAGACATCGCTGGTGTGAATGTCATGGTACAGCCGCTCTGGAAAACTTTGGCAATTTCTTAAAAATCTAAAATGCACTATTATCAATTTTGAGGGTTTTTTTAAATTGAGGTCATTTTGGCTTAGAACATTGTGTACGTTTCAAGTGCAGGTTATTACACACCAGTTTCTGTGTAGACCGCATCGTGCTCACCTCGGATAGTCTAGTTTTTATCTCTCACCATACATACATGCCCCTTTACCCGCTTCACCCTCCCACCACCCCTTTCCCTCTGGCAACAGGCTCGTGTCGTTAGTAGAGAATAAAAAAAAATAAATTTATTATAAAGAAAAAAATCTAAAATGCAACTACCTACAACTCAGCATTTGCGCTCCTGGCATTTATCTCAGAGAAATGAAAACTTATGTTCATGCAAAAACCTGTACATAAATGTTCATAACAGTTTTATTTATAATGGCCAAAAGCCGGAATCAGCCCAGATGTTCTTTGATAGATGAATGTTAAACAGACGGGTTCGTCCACACCAGGGAATTCTACTCAGGGGCAGGGAGGAAGGAACTATCAATGCAGGAGACGGCTGGGAAGAATCTCCAGGGAATTGTGTGAGTGAAAAAAGGTTACGTGCCATATGATTCCATTTATACAGCGTTTTTGAAATGGCAGGATTTTGGCAGCGGAGGACAAATCAGTGGTTGCCAGGGGTGAGGGACGTAGGAGGGGGGTGGGTGTGGCTATAACGTGCAACCTGGGATCCTCGTGATGTTGGCGACGTTCAGCACCTCGGCTGTGGCCATGGTGCAGGCACTTGCTCAGGTGGTAAAATTGTACAGAACTTACACACACAGTGAGTGCAGGTAAGAAGCGACATCCACGTAAGATCAGTGGATGGTACCAATGTCAACATCCTCACTGTGACACTCTTGTACTATTGTACTATAAAATGTCACCACTGGAGAAACCAGCATAATGTACCAAAGCTCGCTCTGTGTTGTTTCTTACGACGACATGTGAATTTACACTTGTCTCCATTTTTTTCACTACTGCAACATACTAAAAAGAAAAAAAAAGATGGCCAAAAATGAGGCCGTCACAGCCCAGAGGAGCCTAAAGAGATGTGACAGCTGCTTGTGATGTCATCTCCTGGATGGGACCCTGGAACAGAAAACAGACATGAAGGAGAAACGAAGGAAATCAGAGTGAAGGATGGACTTTGTTATGAGAATGTCGTCAGTCTGATTCGCGCATTGTGACAAAGACACCACGCTGACGAAGACACAGTGATGGGGAACTGGGCCCCGTATATGGGCACTGTCTGTGCTATCTTCTTGATTTTACCATAAATCTAAAACTGCTCTAACAAATAAAATCTATTGTTTTAATTTTTTTTTAAATGCCAAGTGACTACTTTACAAAAAGTAAATTTGGAGTTATCTACTAAAGCTGAACATACTCCTACTCTATGGCCTGGCAGTTCCTCCCAAATGGTGAGATCGTGTGCCCCACAACAGGCATACAGAAGAAGATCCATAGCATCTGTCTTTCAAAATAGCCAAAACCTGAAAACAATAGGAGAGAGGTAAGTGATTATGATATATTCATGCAATAGAACGCTACAACAGAAAAGAAAAAACAATGCTACATTAAAGAAAAAGGGTGGATCTTTTGAACATAGCATTAAACAAAAGAATTCGGGTAGAAATGAGTCTGGGCCGCACGATTCCAGCTGTCTGGATTTCAAGAACGGGCAAAGCCATCTACAGCGAGAGAAGCTGTGGGACGTCACCTGTGCAGGAAAGGGGGTGAGGGGAGAGGGGTATTTGCGCAGTCTGTGTTATAATGAAATAAGAAATGAATAAATAAGGGAAAATAAACTTAAAAGAAAAAGATTACACTTGTTATGGACTGAATGGTTTGGACCCTCCAAAATTCATACATTGAACCCCTGCCCCCCAATTGACCTGTCAGGAGGTGGGGCCTTTGGAAGATGATGCCATCATGAGGGTGGGGCCCCGTGACGGGGTTAGCGCCCTCAGAAGGAGAGAAGGGGAGGCCAGGGCGCTCTCTCCACCACGTGAGGACACGGTGAGAAGGCGGCCGGCTGCCTGCGCCCGAGGAGGGGAATGAATCCTCACCAGCCCCACCAGGCCGGCCCCCTGACCTCGGACTTCTGGCCTCCAGAATTGTGAGAAAATCAACGTCTGCTGTGTGAGCCCCCGCTGTACGGTATAGACTAAGACAATGTTACTCAGCGTTTTCCAAGGAAACAGAACCAATGGGAGACTCTCTGTACGCACGTATGTATGCTGTACTGTGAGGAGTTGGCTCAGGTGATGGTGGAGGCTGAGCAGTCCCAGGATCTGGGAGCTGGAGGCCCAAGAAAGCTTATGGTGTCGTCCCGGATCAAGCCCGACGGCCTGAGAACCAGGGCGTCAATGTCCGAGCAGGAGAGGATGGATCCCAGCTCAAGCTGAGAGGGGGACGACCCTCCCTCTGCCTTTTTCTCCTATTCGGGCTCTCAGCGGGTGGGAAGATGCCCACCTGCGTTGGTGAGGACCACGTTGTTTACTCAGTCTGCAGACTCAAATGTTAATTTCCTCTGGACAGACTGGCACAGACACCCAGAAATCATGTCTTACCAGCCGTCTGGGTGTCCCCAGCCCAGGCAAGTTGATGCAGAGATTAACCATCACAGCCCAGCAGGAAAATGGCAAAGCCAAGCATGCACCCAGCCACCTGGTCTGCAGCCGAGCCTGAACCGTGACTGCCCCATCCTCACGTGCCAGAAGAGGATTCTGGAGACAGGGGCCAGCCCTCCCAGTGGGCTCCAAGCTTCCCTAGGACCTGCCGTGAGCCAGCACGCTACTGACTTTCTGCACTAGATCATTGCTCGCCGTGGGCTGTCCTGTGCGTCCTGGGAGGTCGAGTAGCATCCTCGGCCGCGACACAGTGATGCCCATAGCCACCCCCCACCCAACCGTGACACCCAAAAACGTCTCTAGACATCGTCAAGTGTCCCTGGGGCAAAAGTGCCCAGACTGAGTGCTGCAGTGTTCGGGAAGTTGGCACATAGCCGGGTAGTCAGTGCCAAAGACCAGTAATAATGAAAGCAATGCTCATAATGCAACAGTAACAGCAACTGTGGAAACAATAATCCTGATCATCACGACCACGATGGGAGTAACAGTAGCAGTAACGACAGCACACATCAATAATGCAGCTTGATGCGGACGGGAGTCCAAGATGATGGAGCCACAGCCCCAGGGGTTTGCTGAGAGCAGAGGCTCCGGCACCCAGCGCCCAAGTTCATCCCTGCCCAGCTCTCTCCAGGCTTGTGGCCCTGGGGAGGTGACTTCACCCTCCGTTAGGACGTGGCGATCCTTAGCGGGTGGCCCGGCGGCTCAGCTGACGTCGCCCCTGGAGAGCGCTTGGCGGGGCCTGGCACCCAGGAGAGCACATGCGGGACACCTGAACCCTCCAGCCGTGCACGGGCCAGCGTCACCGCTAAGCCACATGGGGCCAAGCTGGGCAGAGTTGCAGCTACTGAGCTGGCATCCAGAGCCAGGGTCACTCTGCGTCCCTGAACCCGGGCCTCGTGGCCTGGAGCCGCGTCTAAGCAGGGCGGCTTCTGACAGGCAGCCAGCAAGCGCAGCACCCACGCCAGCCCAGACACTTCGGAGAAACTGGTGTAGCCGCCTCAACACCACGCCCCAGAGCAGCCGCTCAAGGTCACTTCCTCTGTAAAGGTCTCTCTAACGTCTCAGAGCAAAGACACGTCTCGACGCCCCGGAGACAATCCAGAGCGAAAAGGAAACCTGGGAGTGTGGGAGAGGTGGCGGAGCTGCCTGGGGACAGCGGGATGCTCACCAAGAGACGTCACACGCAGTCTTGACCCCAACACGGGCATCTCAGGGGCTTCTCTGGACTCGTGTCGGCTGTGAGGGGTGCCAGGCTGGCCGGGAAGGGGACTCTGGAGACCTGGCTGGACCTCCCTGACACTCAGGCCTGTCCGCATCTGCACCAGTGGGAACGGGACGGGGGCGTCTCTCCTTATGATGTGAACGCCCTCCAACCTCCAGCCTCCCCATCCCCAGGAGGACTCCCTGTGCCCCATGTGTCCCCGAGTCCTCCTGTGGCTCTGTGCCCGCTCTCCGCCAGCAGGCCAGGGTCACATGTCCCCGAGTCCCTACCCAGGCCATCGCAGGCTGCTGCGGTGGAGTCTAGAAGGATGAGTCGGGGTTCATTAAAGGGGAGATGGAAAAGGCAGCCTAGGGGAGAGAAAGGCATGTTCAAGGGCTGCGTGTGACAACTCGCTGGAGGAGTGGGGAGGGTGGGCTGAAAGTGGAGGCAGGTGGTTGGCTGAGGCTGAACGCCCCCCGAGGAGCCTGACCCATCCCCAAGCGCAGACGCAGGTGGGCACATGGAGCCCCCACTTCTCCCGCCCACCAGCCACCAGGCACAGCTGGGCCCTTCCGCCTGGGCCAAGGAATGGGGAAGAGGAAAGAATGGGAAGGAAGGGCTGACCTCAGATTCTGGAACCTTCCATTCCCCACACACACGCATCCATCCACCTGGGAAATAAAACCCAGGACAGGAGTCCCCAAGGCTCAGATGGGGTGGGGGAGGCAGTCTTCCCGGGGGCTCTGTCCACACGGCCACTTCCTGTACCACAGGCCCCTTGACCTCTGCATCTCCCTCCCGCTTCTCGTCCTGCCTCCCTGCTCCACACACACGCACGCACGCATGAGCACACACCACATATGCATGCACATATGCCACGCATGCACACACATTGGTGCACACGTCACACGTACCCTCACGATATGCACCCACAACATATACATGCACATACCACACACACCATACTGTCCATTCACACGCACTCACACCCCAGATGTGCGCAGACACACCACATACACCCACACCCAGGCTTGTGGCTGTGGCCATGAGGAGGTGACATAGTCGCCACCCCCAGCAGACAACTGACAGTGAAGGTGGCATGATCCTGCTCTTTACAGAAGGAGCACAGGAAGCCTTGTCCTGCTGGCCAGCCTGGGACCAGCTCCAGGTTGCGGTGCTGGCCCCCTTCTCCAACGTCCCCGGGGAGGCCCATGCACCTGCCCCAGCCTGTCCTCGGGCTCAGCGTCCAGGTCCTCCCACCTGTACACTCGGGCTGGTGGTCCAGCCGCCCAAGACCCGGGCCCCTCCCTGCCGGCTCCCCCAGCTTCCCAGGGAGGAGGGACAGGCCAGAGACGTGTGTCCTGCTGCTGGGGCGGGAGCAGCCACAGCCGGGGGGGCTGTGATTACTGGGGCTGCGGAGGGGCCGACTGGGCCAGACCACATGGCAGTGGGGTGAGGATGCATAGGGAGGGGGCCAAGGAGGCGCCACTCTCTGGGTGGTTCCGGAGGGATGGGGACCTCAAGGGGCTGCTGCCCCTCCAAGGCAGCCCCCACGAATCTGCTTAAATATCGGAATCCAGTGGAATTCCAAGCAGAAGGGGCCTCTGAGAGTGTGTCTGTGTGTGTCTGTGTGTGTACAGAGGTGCTGTCTCCTCGGGACACCCAGTGGAAGAAAGTCCATGGAAATGGAGTCAGGTCGGGGTGAGGCCGGGGTTGGGGTAAGGCTGAGTCAGGGCGAGGCCAGGGTGGAGGCGAAGCCGGGGTGGGGTGAGGCCGGGGTGGAGGTGACCCTGGGCTCCCTGTCCCTGGCCTGACCTCGGCCGCCCAGAGCGACCCCGGATGGCCCAGCGACGCTGTGCTGTGCAGCTGCTGCGCCCGGCACACGGCCTGTTTGTGTGGTTGCTAGGAGATTTCCATGGCGACCGGTGAGGGGCAGGGGAGGCTGGCAGCTTCACCCGCCCCCTCCTCCGGTGGGAGCTGGGCCCTGGCAGGGTCACCCACGCAGGAGCCCGGGGTGCCAGGACCCCCACAGGCCAGTCCAGAAGCCAACACACCAGGAACACAGGATGAAGAGGAGTGGAAGGGGCCGAGGAAGGAGAGCCGACAAAAATGGGGTGGGGGCAGCAGGGAGAGTGGGATGCTGCGCAGTGGCTGGGGACAGAGCACCCCAAGATAACACCTGCTCCACAGAGGGGTCGCTAAGTGCCAGCACTGGGTACCAGCCACCCTTAGCCTTGTGACGGGTGACTGATTTTCCCTGGGGCCACAGATGAGGAAACTGAGGCTGTGAGGGGCCAAGTGGCCTGACCCCAAGCAGAACTCCTTGGTTTGTCATCCGTGCGCCCAGTGCTGGCTCGGCTGGAGCCCCTTATCCTGACCACTCATCCTCCAGGACTGTGCTCCAACTACCTCCATCTGAGAGCGAGGAGACCCAGGCACAGAGAGGCCAAGGGTCTGGTCTCAGGTCACACAGCACAATAGGGAAGGCCGAGCTGCGGGGAGTGGGGGAGCCATCAGGCTGCAGCCAAAACACCTGGTCCTAGACGCAGCCAGGGGAGGTGCATCCCAGGGGACTCGCTGACAGACAGAGGCGCTGGAAAGTCGTGTAATTAAATGCCTAGGAGACGGAGCTGGGTGAGGACACATTGGCGGGGGAACCAAGTGTGGGGGAGGCGGCTGCTGAGTGGAAACAGCCGGAGAGAGCTGAGCCTGTCCCCGGGCCCTGGGGTGCAGGCAGTGCCCCGGTGCCCCCCCTCGTGGTCACAGCCCATCTTTCTGCTGTCTCCAAGCAGCCCTTGAGGGAGCAAGTAAGGAAGGCCTGTATCCTGTCACACAGGGAAACTGAGGCCCAGAGAGGTCAAGGGACTGGCTAAGGTCACCCAACTTCCAAGCAGCAGAACTGTCCCCCAGCCAGGCTCTCCTGCCTCCTGGCCCCACAAGTTTCCACTGGCACCCTTGTAAGTTATCCCGACAATCTCTGATCAGGTGCCTAGTGCCGTGCCAGGCAGCAGGCGGGGTGCCCGGCCGCATGCAGCGCCTGGCACGGGGCAGACACTTGTGAATAAAAAGAAGGGCAGCCGTCACCACTGCGTTTGGCAGGTGGGGAAACTGAGGCCCAAGGGCAGGGGCACAAGGGAGTCAGTGGAGGAGGGAGGGGGCTAGATCCCAGGTCCCTGCCTGGGCTGTGGTAGCCCCTGGCCCAGCAGCCTGTGCCTCTATCCCACAGCCGCTGCCCTGAGAGCCCAGGGAAAACCAAAGCCCCAGGGGATGGACTGCCAGGTGGCCAGGGCACAGCCCCACCATCGCCACCCCTCCGCTTGTCTGCAGGGGGAGCTGAGGCTGCTGCTCCCTCCAAGGAGGCAGCGTCGCCATGGTGACCACCGTTACCTGGCAACCGAGCTGCATCGTCCTGGGCACCTGCTGTCTCTCCTCTGGCTCTGGGGACGGACATGTGTCTAGAAGCCCCTTGTCTCAAAATCCCACCTGTGGGGACGAGCCAGGCAGGTCAGGGTGGGAGGGGCCGTGCAGAGACCCTCCTGTGTCTGCGAGAATGAGAAGTGAAACCTTCTCACACAAGGCTTTCGTTGTTTTCAAAACTGGGAATAATTGTATTGATTTATGGGATAATAAAAATAACATTGTAAAAAAAAATTTAAACAATACAGGAAAGTGTACAAACGAAGGCCAGCTTCCGCGTCGTCTGTTTTGGGGCGTCTCCCAGTCGTCCCTCTCTGCAGGCTGTGACAGGAGGAAAGGAGGACGCGGTTTCTCAAGAGCTCGCCCTGCGGTCCCACTTTGCGCTGCATGTGGTCGTGTTCTGGGTCAGGGACTTCACTCCACCCAGGCGCCTGGGGTGACTCACTGAGCACGCCCAGAACTCCTGCTCGGGGCCCAGGCTGGGCACTGGGCTCCGGAGACCTGAGAACCTGTGTCTGAGTGACCAGCACACCCCCCACCCCGATGTAAGGAAGGGAGAGGCCCGCTCCAACAGCAGGGGCAGGCCTCACGGTGCAGGGTTCAAAGGGAAGAGAAAGCATGCTCTGCCAGGAAATCAGGGCGGGCTTCCTGGAGGAGGCCCCTTTCTGACTGAGATTAGAAAGATGGAAGGGATTGGGAGATGGAAATCGAGAAAGCAGGGAGAGAAGGAGAAGAAAGGAACACAAAGTAGAAAACATTGGGTGGGCAGAGCCACAGAGGTGGGACTGTGCTGCCCACCTATGAGTGCCATGGGGGCATGGGGCGCCCTGACCTGACCCTCTCTGGGAAGGCTGGAAGGAGAGCATCATAAGGGCCTGGGAGGGAGGACAGGAGAGAGAGGAGGAAGGGAGGAGAAGCTGGGGACTGGGGGGTGGGAGGGGAGATGGAGGAGAAATGGGGACAGCGCACACAGCTGAGTGCTGACGTGGGCCAGATCCGCTGCCACTCAAACCACTGCTCACCCAGGCCCCGTGCCACCCTGTTTTACAGCGCAGACAACTGAGGGTCCAAGACGCTCGGGAAAACTTCCCAAAGACAGCGGCCAAGGAGTGGTGGCAGCCCCGTAGAGACCTCTCTGACTTGAGTCCCTGCAGCCCACCCGGTCACCAGCTCAGGGCTGCCCTGACCCTCCCCACCATTTATCCCAGAAATATGGCTACCAGGGCCCCCGGCATGCCGGTTCTCTCAGTGGGGTGTGCTGTGCAGCCTGGGACCCCTGAGACCTCTCTCGGGGATGTTCAGTTTGTGTCCTGGCCAGTGCTGACCGCCGGACGCCCTGGACACATATGATGGTGTGGACCTGCCCGGCCGGGCGGTGGCTGGGGACACCGAGGGTGAGGGTCCTCTGCCCGCGAGTCCCTTCAGCACGACGGAGCCACGAGCCTGCCCTGCAGCCTGGAGCATGGACGTCCACGGCAGGTGTGAGACCTGGGGGGGCCGCCGCCCTCCTCTCCCTTAAACGTAAACCAACATCTAAGTTTCGCCCGACTCAATGAGCACATTCTGTGTTCCAGGCTCTGTATGCTCGGTTCTCTTCAAAGAAGGGCTTCCAGAACCTTCCTTCCTCCTGTCCAGGAAGAGTTGCTCTCGCCCTCGCTGCCCGCGCCAGGGTCTGGACACACGTCCACCTGTGTGACTCTTTCCAGCAGCTTTTTCTTCCCCTCCTGGTCACCCACCCTGAGCCATGAGCTCCCCTCGGCAGGACTCCAGGGTGACACCGTGACAGATGGGGTCTGGGACTGTGGGAGCGTGAGGAAGACAACTGCCCCCCCACACAGCCTGCACGCACTGGTTGGGGAGTCAGAGAGAGGTCCAGAGACCTCCGCATCTCTCCCACACCCCACAGGCGCCTTCTTCCCGTTGGCCCGGCCGTCACAGTTTGTGGTCTTCTCAGTTTTGTTCCATGAGTAGATGTCCCCCCAACCTGGAGCTTGTCTGTGATGGAGACTGGGGGTGGGGGGGCCGACACGGAGGCACCAAGAGCTACCCCAGGCCACGTCCTAAGAGAAGCCCGCTGTGTGCCCCAGGGCCTGTGGGGAGCAGGGCTGACCAGGAGTTCCTGGGTACCAGTGAGGAGCTGGGTCTTCCTGGGGAGGAGCCCAGGGCTCCCTCTCACTGCCCTGAACACGCACACACAGGGTGACCAGGGGACAAGTGTAAAACCACGCAGGGTCCCTGGGAGGCCCGGCCCCTGAGTCTCCCCGCTCCCAGCCGGCCTGCAGACCCCATTCACCCGATCAAGCATTCAGTGGGGAACTTTCTGTTCCAGCCCCAGAGGCCCTTCCTTCCCCTCCGGGCAGGCTGCCAACCTCACTGTGGGTGGCCTCAGGCAGCAGGAGGGCTGTCACCCACTGTGATCCCCATGGGGAAATAGGGCCTTCAGACTGGTGGGGAGCGGGCTGCCCAGAAGGAGAGGTGGGGGCAGGCCATGGGCACTCCTCCTCAGGCCTCGGTTGGCCCCTCGCTCCTTCGGCATCCTCTGAGACTCCCCCCAAGTTCAGGGACACGGGGCCAGACCCACACCTGCCTGCGGGTGCACCCAGTCTGAGGGTCACAGCCTGGAGTGGGCCGGGCTGGACAGAGGGGCTCCACCCCACCTGGGGGCCTGAGAGGACTTCTGGGAGGAGGCAGTGTGTGACATGGAGGTTTCGTGACAGCCAGGAGCAGGCAAAGAGGAGGATGGCAATGTTCTACCTGTGGAAGCTGAACAGGCCTTCAGCTGCCAAGCCTGGGCTGGTGAAGGGCGCCAGAGGCCATGCAGAGCCCAGGATGTGGCGGGGGGGGGGGGGGGGGGGCCCCCAGGGGGCGGGGGGGAGGGGAAGCTGCGATGCTGACAGCGGAGGGGTGACCCAGGACACAGGCCCGTACTCCTCAGGCCGGGCGGGAGCCCTGAGGACATGGCACGGGCATGGGGCTGGGCCGGGTTCCCGGGTCAGGCTCAGCTCTGCCCTGGCTGATTTGGGGGCTGCAGTGGGTTGAATGTCCAAGTCCTAAACCCTGGACCCCGTGAACGTGACCTTATTTGGAGAAACGGTGTTTACATCCTTGATTACCTGGTCTAAATCCATGACAAGTGTCCTTGTAAGAGGAGAAGACACAGACAGGGGCTGTGTGAAGATGAAGCAGAGACTGGAGATGCGGCCCCAAGCCCAGGAGCCCCCGGGGCCACCAAGAGCTGGAAGAGGCAGGGAGGGTCCTCCCCTGGAGCCTCGGAGGGAGCGCGGCCCTGAGACACCTGGGCTCTGGACTGCTGGCCTCCAGACTGAGAGAATGACTTTCTACTGTTTGAGGCCCCCTGTTTGTGGCAATTTATTATGGCAGCCCCAGGACAGTGACACAGGGACCTCGGGCCACGGTGGCAGAGCCTCTGACACAGCCCCGTGCCCAGCACCTGCTCAAGCTCCGACCCTGGGAGTGGCAGGAAGGGGCTGGCAGGTGACGGAGGGCAGGAGGGGTGGCCCAGCCGAGGTGGGGAGTGGGACAAGGAGGGCTGACACTGCTGTTGCATAGACGCTCCTGCTGCCTGATCCCATCACACAAGGCCACCACCAGGGATGACACCCCCAGCTCATCCAGGGGTGTCACCCAGAAGGCCTGGCCCTGGGGAACCCACAAACCAGCAGGACTCGCCGCCTCCAAGGGCCCTTTCAGGCCCGGCCCCACTGGGTCCAACTGTGTGGAAGCAGATGCCCAGGGAATGCAGGGTGCAGCAGGACGTGGGGGCGAGGAGGGCACCTGGACCCCCACTCCCGCACCTAGCACCCTGCCCGGGGCTGCCGCCTGGAGCTGGCTCGTGGGCTCCCAGCGTGCAGATGGGGCTGCAGCACCCCCTGCTGGCCACAGCGCCCTTTCCATGCCCTGGTGACACTTGAGATCGAGGTTGGCAGGGACAGCCAGGAAAGCCACCCGCCAGGATCCTGGGCGGTCCAGGGTCCCAGGGTGATGGGAACAAGCCAGTTACCGTTTGTTTCGCCGACATCATCATTGTTCCTCCTCAAGGTTATTTGTTGAACATTTGAGTGTGGGCTCCCTACTTGCCTTGTGAGTCCCCCCAACCCCCTGTAAGGGAACCAGGGCTTCAAAAGGAGAAGGGAGCCCAAGCCACACAGTGTGTGTGGGACGCAGCCTGGGACTCTGAGGGCCCAGCCCGGGCTCCTGGGTGGTGATAATGGCTCTCGGGAGTAAGCCCCAGGAGATGGAAGAGATGGTGGTTCCCAGGGAGGTCGCTTCCCCTCTCCGAGCCTCAGTTTCCCCTTCTGTAAAATGGGCATCTGAACAGCCCCCCATCTTTCCCCATCCCCTCATCAGGGAGTGCGGTGAGCACACAGAGGGTGGCGGATAAGGGCTTCGTGGTGGCGTGTGCTGCACCATCTCCTCATGACACACGGGGCGGGAGCTGGGTGTGCAGCCGGGCAGACAGCAGGCGCCCGAGCATGGTTTTATGCTCTGGTATCACCATCTTTAAATTTAACCATTTTTGAACAAGGGACCCTCAGATTCACTCTGCTCTGGGCCCTGCAATCGCATCCCGGTCCCGAGTGTAGGCACCGCTATTTGGAACCCTTGAGCTGGTGGACGCAGCCCTCCAGCCCAGGCTGCCTGGTGAGCTGGGGCTGACCCTGTGCCTCCCACGCTCCCCACAGGGTGGCTGCCCCACTGCCTCCCCCTCCTCGGGCCTGTGCTCCCGGACTGCATCAGAGCACTTGGGAAACCGTCCCTGACCCCCGGGCTAGGCAACATGCCTCCCCAGGCTCGCTCGCGCCGGGCCTCCCTCCCACAGCCTGGACGCCCCAGGGCTGCGCTCTGGACCAGGTCAACTGCCCACACAGAGCCCAGCACACAGCAGGAAGGGTTTGCTGCTGCGCTGAACGATGAGCCGTGGGGGGATGCTGAGATGGTGCAGATGAGTGTGCTCCAGCTCTGCCCCCGCGGGGCCCACACCTGGGGCTTCCACCCTCCAGACCTGTCCTGGAGGGCGCCCACCCGGGCTCCCTGAGGAGCCCCAGGATGAACGGTCAGCTCTCCAGCCCCGCCCGGGCAGCTCAAGATGAGCTCTGCGGGGCTCTGCTGCCACCTCGTAGCTGACGGGGAGAAGGTGGCACACGCACGTGGGGAGGCCCTGCAGTGGATGTGGAGATGGGGCATCAGGGCCACAATGTAGGAGTGCGAGCTCCTGGATGCTCTGGACAGCCAAACTGCTGTCCCCTCCCCACCACCGTTCTCCAAGTAACTGCTCTGTCTGCTCGCCCTTGGACAAGGGACCAAGGGAAGTGAAGATACTCACGTGACTGCTGAGTGGCAGGGACTGCCTAGATCCCCAGGTGGGCATAAGGAAGGACATGGAGGTCAGTGGAATAGAATGAGAGTCCAGAAACAAACCCACACATTTATAGTCAATTGATGTTCAACAAGGTACCAAGGCAATCAACGAGGAAAGAATAATCTTTTCAACCAATGATGGTGGGACAATTGGAATTCCGCATGCAAAAAGAGGAATTTGGACCCCTGTCTCACACCATATACAAAAGTGAACTCAAAATGGATCACAGACCTAAAGGAAAGAGCTGCAATGATAAACTCAGAAGAAAACGGCCACAAATCTTCATGACCTTGGATTACACAATGGTTTCTCAGATATGACACCAAAAGTACAAGCAACCAAAGAAAAAACAGCCGTATTAGATTTCATCAAAATTCCAACCTTTGTGCTTCAAGGTGTATAAAGAATACTACAACTCAAACAGTTAAAGGAAATAACCCAATTAAAAAACGATCAAAGGATTTGAGCTGACACTTCTCCTGAGAACATATACAGGTGGCTGATAAACCCCAGAAAAGATGCTCAGCATCGTTAGTCAACAGGAAAGTGCAAATCAAAACCACAAGGAGATACCACGTCACACCCATTAGGAGGGCTATACGAAAGAGAAAAAGAAAGAAAACAGACAACAGTAAGTGTGGGCAAGGATGTGGAGAAATGGGAAGCCTCATACGTTGCTGGGTACAGCTGTTTTCAAAAACAGCCTGGCTGTTCCTCAAAAAGTTAACTAGAGCTATAGTGCGGCTCAGCAATGCCACCCCAGGTATGTACTCGAGAGGCTGGAAAACACACGTCCACACAGCGATCTGAGGCGGCTCTGTTCACAACAGCCAAAGGTGGAAACCACCACATGTCACCAACTGATGAAACGACAAGCGAGAGGGGGTCTACCCCTCCGACGGAATATCATTCAGTCGTAAAAAGGAAGGAAGTAGTGACACAAGCTACGTCATGGATGAACCTTGAAAGCGTTATGCTAAGTGAAAGAAGCCAGAGGCAAAGGCCACACGTTCCGTGTTTCCATTAATACGAAATGTGCAGAATAGGCAAATCCACAGGGACAGGACGCAGCTCAGTGGTGGCCAGGGCCTAGGGGAAGAGAGGACGGAGAGCGACTGCCGGGGCACAGCGTTTCTTTGCGGAGATGAAGATGTTCTAGAATTAGATGTTGGTGAGGGTTGCACATCTTTGTGAATATGGTAAAAACCACGTCATACACTTCAAGAGGGTCAATTTCGTCGTATGTGAATTGATATCAGGTTTTTCTGAAGGCCCCCAGACTCCTTAGCCAGCATTTGGCAGCCTCCGGGGCAGGCTCTCCTGCCTCATCTCCCACTCGAATCCCTCAGCTGCATTCTCCACCACCCTAGAAAGTTCAGGAGTCACATCCCAGCCTCACTGGGCACCGTTCCTCACAGCCCTCATCACCGGGCATTGAGGTGGTCCCTGTCTGCCTCTGTCTCCCCATCCCACTATGAGTTCCCCAAGGTCAGGGACCAGACTGGCTACCCCTGTGTCCACAGCACCCAGTAGGGGCTCCATAGAGCAGGCATCAGACAAGGAGTGGTGATGGGTGGATGGATGAATGGATGGACAATGGATTATGGATGGATAGACAGATGGATAAACGAGTGGATGGATGGATGAATGCATAGATGGATGGATGGATGGATGGGTGGGTGGGTGGATGGATGGATGGACGGATGGATGGACGGATGGATAGATGGGTGGGTGGATGGATGGATGGATGAATGGATAGATAGATGGATGGATGGATGGGTGGGTGGGTGGACGGATGGGTAGATGGATGGATGAACGGATGGGCGGATGGGTGGATGGGTTTTCAGGAGCCTAGAAAGTCCATCCAGTGGCCCTGTTTGGGGACCACCATTCACTCCTGTATCCTCTCTTTGCCTTTTGGCTCCATTGGCTCCAGGTTGGAAGAGAGTGGAGGGAGGGGATGATCAGGCCAGATGGGCTGAGTTAAGGAGGGTAAGTGTCAGCACGACTCTTGCCCTGGATTTCACAGCCCAGCCAAGCCTCCTTGCTAGGGCTCAGGCCATGAGATCAGGACCCATGGGAGGCCCTCAGAACAGACAGGCCAACTCCGCCCTAAGCCAAGTGATGCCAAGGGTCCTGGCCTAGAAAGAGGGACAGAGGGAGGGCCCAGCCTGGCCTCTCCGCTGAGCCCAGGACAAGCGAGGACTCAGAGAGGCTGGGGGAGGAGAGGAGACAGACACTCCCCAGCTTGGGCTTTAGCTGGCTAGATCCTCACAGACACACAACATCCCCCTCTGCACGCATGCATGTGCATACACACACACGCACACACCCCATCCAGCCAAACCATACACTGGCTGGTTTGGACCACAGCCCCCCCACCCCTGCTCCCAGCATCGACCCACCACCACCTTCCGAGGTAGGTGTGAGATAGCACATTTTGGTCTAACCCCTAGTTCCTGGCCCAGGGTTCCTGAAACCCTTGTAAAGTCCTATGTGATAAGAGCTCTAGGAGCATCTTCTATTCAAAGAAGGCGACTCTGGGTGGCTCCTTGATGGCTCCTGGATGGGGGCTGGCACCAGAGAGATAAAGCCATGGTTAGAAGCTTGAAATTTTCAGCACGATCCCTCATCCTCCAGAGAAGGGGGAGGGGCTGGAAATGGAGTTCACGATGGGTCAAGCCCACACGAGGAACCCTCCATAAGGTCCCAGTATTGTGGGATTCTGGGAGCTTCCAGGCTGGTGAGCATGTGCCAGGAGGGTGATGCACCCCAGCTCCACGAGGACAGACGCCTCTGCGCTCTGGACGCTCCCAGACCTCGCCTCATGCACCCCTTCACCTGGCTGCTCATCTGTATCCTTTACCGTGTCCTTTAATAAACTACTCAACCCGAGTAAGTGTTTCCCTGAGCTCTGCGAGCTGCTCTAGCAAATAATCGCCTCCAAGGGGGAGGAGGCCATGGGACTGTCCACTTGGTAGCCAAGTGGGTCCCACAGAAGTTGGGGGTAACCTGGGGACCTACTGCTTGTGAGGCATCCACGGTGGGGGTCAGTCTCCGGCACTGAGCCCTTCGCCTGTCGGTCGGGTGAGAGTAGAGGAGACACACAGGAGGAGGAGGGTAGGTTTTCTGTTCTCTAGATGAGACAGGGTTCACTGTGCCCATTCCACAGAAAGGCACACTGAGGCCCCGGAAGTGAGGGCCTCGGTCTGGAGCTGGGATCCCTCGACCGTGACTCCCATTCACTCATCTACAAAAACCAAGGATCCCGTCAAAGGGAGCCTGCGGGTGTCCCCGTCCCACCTGGGTACATCCTCGCTGATCCATCCATGGGGGCAGAGCTCATTTTAAGTTTGTTCCCGGGCCTCGTCCTGCAGAGGTTTCTCGAGTGCCTACTGTGTGTCCAGCATCGCATCCTACACAGAAGTTAGAACAAGCAACAAACCCCGAGCTGTGGGCTCACAGAGCTGGGTCCCAGCTTAGTTACAGAAAACCGCTTCCTTCCCCACAACGAGGCCTGGAGGGAAGGGCAGCTGATGCCCCCAGGATGGAGAGCGGACATGCTTTTTCATCTGGAACCAGGAGGTAAAAGGAGGCATCTAGCCAAGCGGGGAGCGGGCGAGGCGGGGAGAAGGGGCGAGGGCTCCCCACGGAGCCCACAGCATGTGCTGGAAAGCCGCCATGCGTGAGGAAAGCAGAGCATCCAGGAAAGCGGAGAATCCATGGGGAGGTCGAGGCGAGTCAAGCTGGTGTGGGTCCCAGCATCTGAATGGATGCTGAGCCCAGAAGGCACGCGCTGTAAAGGCTGGCTTGGAGATTTTATTTTTGAGATTCAATGTGACCAAGGTTTAAAAGCAAAACAGAAACAGCTATTACAATATAATTGTTTGCCATCTGCCCACCTGCCCACGAGGGTCTCTGAGCTGCCTTCAGCAGCAGGGTCTGTGAAATGGGCGCAGACAGACAGAAGCCAGGGAGGTTCGGTTGCTGGGAACTGAGCCAGATGGAGGGGGAGCCCAGGAGGGGCCCGGACCAGGGGGCCGGCGGCAGTTTAGGGAGCTAGGAACAGGGGAGGAAGAGGATAAGGGAGCCTAAGAGGGCAGCATCCTGAGCCCCCAGGAGATTGCCTGAGAACATTTAGCCACAGGCTGTGCCTGTCATCCCAACGGCGGTGCTTGGGCGGGAGACCTCAGCAGACGAAACCCACTGTTCAGTTATTCTGCATATGACGCAAGACTGGTTCTCTTAATCTGATGTGTGGCCGCTCTCGGTCCACAGAGTAACCGCTCTGATGTGTTCTCCTGTTATCAAAACAACACACGTTTATCACGGACCTTGGAAAATGCTGCTTTGGAAACCCAGAAAGAACAGAAATGTTCCATACTGTCGGATCCAAAGATTGTCCTGGATAACTGAGTGCGTTTCCTTCGGGTCTGTTCTTAATCTCTGCATTTTACGGCATCTTGATGATATACCACGTAGTTTTTATTTCATATGATTCCATAGGCGTTTTCCAGCATCTTTAAAAGCTGTAAACCTGATTCTAATGGAGGCGTCATATTCCCGAGGACGGATGCGTAATCCCGGCCCGGCTCATCTCTGTTGAGCATTTATTCACGCGGAGGCTGTTTTCTGACCACACAGACGCTCTGCTGAGCAGAGAGAGGGTTTCCTGGATTTCAGAATCCTTCCTCGGCCTGGGCTTCCAGCCCTGGAGTTACTGAGTCAGCTCACTTCCTGAAATATGCAGCCAACTGGGGCTCCAGCAAGTTTCTAGAAGTTTACATTCCCCCCAGAGGTGGTGCTCCACTCCAGCCTGTGTCCCACCTCCCATGACACACGTTGTCATCTATGATGTCCCTGACGTGAAACTTGACGCGCTCGCCCTGCTCGGGAGGGGTGCCGAGGAAAAGAGATGCCCGTGTGTTTCCTGGCCGGTGTTCCTGCCGCCCTGGGAATCGCAGATTCCACACATCCAGGTCCGTGGTCTCGGCCAGTGGCTTCCTAACCTGTAAATGAGGACACAGGAGGGTCACAAAAGAACACGTGGACAGCAGGCACAGGCAGTGACCGGCCCCCGCATTACTGCCTCTCAACAACCAGTCCCACCGGCTGGCCCGCCGGGCAGGCCCTCTTTGGGGGGACACACTGTTCCCTGGTCCAAAGCCACTCCCTCCTCTTCCCAGAACAGCACAGATCAAACGGGCTGGGCTCCTGGACTTCATTAATGGCTTATTTATTTCTCTCCGCCCGCCAGAAGTTTCCATTTAACTGGAGAAACCCTTTTTAAATTACGCGTCCTCTCCACCAGCCTCGCGGTTTGGAGGCTGAGGAGAGAGGAGTTTTGTCAAGATCCGTGTGTCTCAGAACCTCCTCCTATCTCGGAGGCTCAGGGCCCCGTCTGGGGGATGCCCAGCTCCGCTTCCAGACGGGAGGAGTGTGAGGGCCGCAGCACAGCCGGCCAGCTGCAGGGCCGAGAGCTCCCGCCGGCCTAGCTGGGGGGCCGGGGGCCTAGCCCGGGAGGCTCCAGTCATTCATTCGTTCACTAACTCATCCGCTCACCCACTGGCTCAGCGTCCCTCACATTCTGTGTGGGGCTGGGCTGGGGCTGAGGACGAAGGAATAAATCAGACAAAATCCTTTTGCCAAGTTACTGTCAGGCTCCGGAGGAGATGTGGGCACCCGCAACATGTAATTACAGCCACACAGTTGTTCAAAATGTTTTCTGAGCGCTTATTGTGGGTCGCAGACAGTGCCAGGACACTCACACTATAATACTTCTGTGAACTGGGGCTGGCTTTGTCCCGGGCCTTGGCTGGCCGAGGCAGACAGAAGCGCAGTGAGGGCCAGGGCCCACCCAAGGTCACAGCCGAGCCACCAGCAGGAATCCAGGAGCTAGATGTGCCGCCTCTCTGGCTCGACCGACCCTCCGATGGGGCAGGCATGCGGGGGCTGGACGTTCCTGCTTCCGGGCGTCCCTCAGGGCCACACACAAGGCCCCTGCGCCCCTGGGGCAGGTCAGCAGGGGTCACGTGACAGCACCTGTCCTGGGGGAGCGGGAGGGCTGGGTTCCTGCAGGCAGCCTGGGCAGGAAGCAGCTGGGGGAAGCTGGGGGTGGTGGGCAGCGGTCACCTCCACAGCCCACCCTCCACGGAAGCCGGGGCGGGGACACTGCTGCCACGTGGAACCACAACAGCCGAGGCGGAGCCAGACTCCGGGGCCCGTCAGTCCCTGCTGTCGGTCGTTGCTCCATTCCCGACCTGCTCCAACAGGACGGCCACAGTGAGGTGGCAGCTGGCAGGCACAGGGGCTGTGAACCCCTCTGGAGGTGGCCATGCACCTGCAGCTGGTCCTGGATGATGACATGGAGATGTCCAGGCAGAGGCTGGGTGGGGGTACAAACAAATCCCCCTACCGTGGAAATGTCAAGGCCAGCTTTGAAAGAAAGTGGGCTAAGAATTGGCAGGGTTCCTTTCCTAAGCAACTTCAGTATGTTCTAGATCCATCTTCCTTCCTTAATTCTGTCCCAGACTGATGCACCCAGCCTCCAGTCTCCAAGAACCCAGCGCCAAGGTGGACCGTCCAGCTGAGGCAGCAGAGAGGACAAGGGAGGTAGACAAGAAAGATCTTTCTCCAACCTGAACCCCATGCTGAGAGCTCGGGCAATAACTTGGAGTAGAGAGCCCACCATCTCTAGAAACAATCAAGCTGCTCCTGGATGCCCAGTGGCCAACAAGCCCAGGAAGGAGTCTATAAGTGGGGAGAGGGGCTGTAACAAGATACAGCCCGAGACCCCTCATCAGGGGCCCCCCTCTGAGCAGTGCTGTGTCCGGGGCTCAGAGCCACCTGAGTCCTCTGGACAGACCGGGGGGACAAGAACAACAACGGGCGAGCACTTGCCATACACTGGGTGCTGTGCCAGCCAGAAGTTTTGCTTTCATTTATCTCAAGCCATTGCAACGCTTGTAAATTATCGATTCCTCTCTCCACTTGACAGATGAGCAAACTGAGGACCAGGGAGGTACATGGCTTGCCCCAGGTCGCACAGCTCACTGGGGCAGAGCCAGGATACAGCCCCAGAGCTGGCTGACCCCAAGTCCGGATGGAGCCCTCCCCTTCAGTCGTCCTTCATTCGCGAAATCTTTACAGAGCAGCCGCCTGGTGCTGAGTCCTGGTGGGACTCAGGGACATGGAGGACCGGACAGGGACCCGCCTCCTGCCGCGATCCAGGCTCTCTGCCCGCCTGGCTTCTGAGGGAGCATTCACACGTTGTCGGGGTGGCTTATGTCTTTACGTTTTATTTTATTCAACAAACTTTGACCCAAATATTCACTCCATTTCTCTCCTCCTTGCTAAAGCACATCAGCCCCCTCTCTGACCCTGGCCCAGGGGTGGGGGCTGGGGGTTTATGAGCAGTTAAGTCTGGGGACCACAGCCCCAGAGGGGAGACGACACCAGGCTCCAGTGAGGAGGGGCCTGAGAAAGAGCAGCGGGGCCAGTGCTGAGGCTGGGGACACAGCAGCCTCATAAAACCCCAGCGCCCCACAGAGGTCCACGCCCACGTGGGAGAGGCCATTACCCCAGTCTGTAGCTGGGAAAACTGAGGCTCAGAGAGTCAGGTGGCCCAGCATCCCAGAGAACACTGGCCGGACCTTCAGATTCTGGTACTGTCAACCCAGGGAGGCCCCCTCTGCAGGGCTCCCCTGGTTCCATCACCAATCCTACATGGAGTCAGCGAGGAAGCGAGTTGGAGGCCTTGGGCAGGGGCTGGAGCCACAGCAGTGATTCTCGGCCCCAAGGAGATCTTCTGCTGGAACTCAGAAGATCAGAGTCAAATCGAGGCCACTGGGTCCAAATCTTACCCCTGGATCTGGGGGGTCCCAAATAGGGAGGGAGTAGGCGGTGCTCCGGGGCCCATCCCACTTGTAGCAGAACAGCGTCTCTGAGCCACGTCAGATGCGAGCCAGATGCCGGCTCCTCCCTGGTCCTTCATCATTGGTGGCTCATGCCCGTGCCCACGTTCCCCTGGAGACAGATCCCAGCCCCTTCTCAGGCTCACTGCCCACCCTCCTCCAGCACCTCCACCTACCCCTCGTCCCCCTGCCCAGAGCATGGTGAGAGGGACAGGGACAGAAAGACCTGCTGGGGCCCGAGGGCTTTGCACTGTCCGTCACTCAGCCACCAGGGGGCCTGCCTCCCGGGACACCTCCTCCCCCGGGCCCTCCTCGGCAGGGCATCCTCTGCTTCCTTCCTCCTCACGGTCCTGCCTTGCTTCTCTTTCCTCCTTGATTTTCACCCCACGATCTGTAACGCTCCCCGCCTCTGTATTATCCTGAGCCATCCGCGTAGCCGTCGGCCCCACCCCACTGGGAACTGGGAAGGTCGGAGATTCGCCTGGCCTGCGGGCTAACAGGGCAGCCTGCCCCAGTTCCACGAACGCCGGAAGAAGGCACAAGACACCTGGGTCAGAAACGAAGGACAGTTTACGACTCCTGGTGGCAGCAGGAGCTGAGTCTCAGCATTCGTAGGCACCAGCTCGCCCAGCCCGGATGCCCACACAGCAGCACAAACAGGGCTGGATGCACCTGCGTACCCAGGGGTCGTGTTACAGAAGAGGGAGCCCAGACTCAGGGAGCCTGAATCTTTCACAGGACGCAGTAGGCAGGCCTGCCCTCTGCTCCGGAGGGAGAGCGGGCTCTGCGTTTCCCCCGTGCACGTGCACTGTGTTGAACAGCATCCCCCAAAGGGTCATGTCCGCCCGGAGCCTGTGAATTTGATCCTATTTGGAAATAGGGTCTTTGCAGATGTATCAAGCTAAAGTAAGGTCATCCTGAATCAGGGCGGCACTAACACAATATGACCGGTGTCCTTATAAGAAGGAGGAGGTTTGGACACAGACGCACAGAGAGAAGACAGCCACGTGAAGACAGAGGCCAAAGCGGACGGATGCTGCCGCCAGCCAAGGAACGCCGAGGATGGTCAGCCATCACCCGAAGCTGGAAGGGGGCAGGCAGGGTCCTCCCCTAGAGCCTTCGGAGGGAGCACCGTCCTGCCCACACCTGGCGTCAGACTTCCGGCCTCCCGAACTGGGAGAGAATAATTTCCATTGTTTTAAACCACCTAGATTGTGGTAATTTGATATGGCCGCCATGGGAGCTAATGCAGCGCTTCGCAAAACCCCTGGAAAGGCGGTCTGAGCACGGAGCAGGGGGCCTCGCTCACAGCACGCTCAGAGACGCCGGCCCGTGGAGGACCGTCTCCGGCCCAGGAGAGGCGTCTGCTCCTCGGGACCCAAGACCTGGCAAGGATGCTGGAACCCGCCCATCTTTTGTGCCTTTTTCTTGCCCTTGGGGGTGTATCCCCCTGCCCCGGTTGCCTCACTGTGGTGTTTTTCCCTCCTTGTAAGAGAAATTTTTGTGCCGGCTGACAAAAACATTTTAACATGCTTCCACGTTATTGCTACACATTGAACTTCCACCCAAGATTGTTTGAAGGAAGAGGTTCCATGGATTTCAAAATCTTAAAAGCTGGACCGTCTGGGCCAACGTCTGAGCTGGAAGCTCAGACAGGGCAGGGGCGGGCCCAGGGCCGAGAGTGCGTCAGAGCCGCTTCCAGGTCCCCGGCTCAGCCCCGAGGGCCGCCTCCTAGTGAGGCCCCGGATTCCTTCCATCCAAGCGAGGTTAGAGGGGAGGCGGCCAAGCAGGGCTCAGCCGTGGGGCAGGGCGGGGGACCTGGGGCGCCCTGGGGCCCAGCCAGGCAGGTCAGGCCTCCCCTCCACTGGCGGTAACTATAAAGTATATTCCTATGAGCAGCGTCCTTTGACCATCCCCTCCCCTCGTCTCCTGTCTGACCGCAGAAAACTCAGCCGCATTTGTCACACCCAACCTTCCCACCTACATCACTTCCTCCAAGATTTCCATCCTAGTCTTAAGGGCTGTCAGGCCAACACGGTGCTTGAAAACCCTTGTTGAAAAAGGGCCGCCTCTTCAACAGGGAGGCCGGCATTCATCCGTCTTGCTCCCCAGACTGGCACAGGTGCGACACAGTGTGTATTTGTGATGGTTGTGCTGCTGCCAGGGCTGCTCGCTCCGTGCTGCCGCCGACACCCCCACTCACTCCATGTCTGTGCATCGGGCACCCCCACGTCCCTGTCAGGTGCCAGACACACTACTCCAGGGGCTCTGCAGCCAGGGGCTGGCTTAATCCCGGTGACAAGGTGACATCAGCCTAGTTGACCTGTAAGTGCTGTACCTGTAAGGAGCCTGAGGCTCAGAGAGGCAGGTCTGGAGCTGAAAGTGGCTGTGTAGGTACATGGGGGAGGGAGGGAGGGAGGAAAAGAAGGAGGAAGGCCTTGGGGCGAGGTTAAGAGGCAGACAGGGCTCCAGTCCAGGGATGGGAGACCAAGGCAGGGCCCTCCCCAGGCTGAGTCCCAGGGTGGAGGCCCTTGGAGGGCAGGGCCGGGACCCAGTGGGCAGGAGGCTCGGCTGCCGTCCTTGCCGTCTCAGGTCCCTGCAGCTGTTCCGATGGCCCCGCCATGGCGTTGACCCCCCTCCAGCTCCCTGAGCCTGCAAACCTGACTGTCCGCCAGGACTGGCTTGCTGGGGCCGGCCCCTCCCCCTGCCCACATGTGGGAGTCTGGGCCCCAGAGCTCATGCTGTATTCCCCCTCTTAAGGGTCTCCCAATTGCCTTCTGCTGGTGGCTATGAGGGTGTTGCCATCTGAGCCCACTTTTCCAGCAGACACGCCAGGGAAGGTCACGGGGGTCCCCAAGATCCAGGCCTCGCAGGCCCAGACTGGATGGCGAGTGGCCTTCTCTTCTCAGGGCTTCCCGGTCGGTCTCCACTCCCTCAGCCGTCCTCCCAGTTTCCTCCCATCCCACAGTCAGGGAAGCCCCAGCCCAGAGAGGTGGAGGACTTGCTCCAGGCCGCACCATGGGGGACTGGCAGCAGAAGAAGGGGCTCCCGGAGGCTCCTGACTCCTCCTTCTGGACTACGGCTTCTGTCAGTAGATAACCAGGCGTGGGTGGGGCAGGGGGGGTGGCAGGAGCTGCAGCGACACGTGCCAGCAGAGAGACAGGTGCAATGCAGCCCGGCACAGAGCACCCAGACAAAGCTGCCGGCTCGGCTTGCCTTCTCCAGGAGAACATGTGTCGGTTGCTTGGGGACAGCAGCTGAGCCAGGACGGCTTTGGAGAGACAGGAGCCAGGCAGGGACCAGGCAGGGAAGGAAGGCCCCTGGAGGGAGATGCTGCCCACAGAAAGCCGCATCCTTCAAGCGCTAAAGAAGGAGATGGAGGTTACTTGAGTTAGGAAAAGAATATGTAAACTTCTACTCAGGTATTTAAAACAGCATAATAAAATAGTACAACACGAAACGTGCTGCTGGCTGGGCTTGCATAATGGAAGGTACCTCCACCTTGAAAAAGCACAAGTGCCTCCCCATCCATCGTGGGCACCTGAGAAAACAGGGCGGCCGGCCCTCAGCTGGGCTGTCTCTCTGGGTCCCCCCACCCCACAGCCAGTCCTGGCTCCCCAGCCCCGCGGTTTGCCTGCTCCACGGCCGGGACAGACTCCTGACAAAGACTGCCTCCTTGAGTCCTCTCCTCCACTCGGCCTCGTCCTGAGCCCTGTCCCCAGCCTGCCCAGCCCACTCGTAGCAGGAACCCCGCCCCCACGGTTGCAGCCTCCTCGGACCCCCTCGCTCTGCTCCTGGGCTCTTGGATCCAGAGTGAAGCCCAGTCTCCCTCCCCTATTGCAATTGTCTTGAATAGTCTTCTCTACCATTTTTTAATATTTAACAGGAGTCAGAATAATTTCTCTTAAACACTCCCCACTCCCCAAGTCTTTGTGAGACCTGAGACAGCTGACTTAAGGTTCACGGTCCCACAGCCTCAGGTCCCCCATCCTTGGTCTGTCATCTCCCCAGCTCTCCTTGGTTGTGACGGCTCAGCTGTGAGAAGCCCATGTCTTCCTCCCTTAATTCAGCAGCCATTCATTCATTCATTCGTTCATTCTACACCTCGGCTGGCGTCCACTATGAAGCAGACCTTCCCCGCATGTCGTCTGGTTTTGCTCTCCCTGTAATGCCAGGAGGCCAGTCTGTAGAGACGTCCAGGCACCTGTCCCTTCCCAACACCCTTGCCTCCTCCTGCCAGCAGCACCCATCTTCCTCTTGAGAAACCACTCATCTCCCAGTTGCAGTTCATGTGGGTTTGGAGATGGGGATGGGGGCTGACAATACCTCTCAGCTCCAGGATGGGCCAGGCGCCCCGGCCTGGTCAGTCATCATGGTATAGCCCACGGGCACAGTCAGTGGTCCAGGACTGGGCACGGGACCCCCACAAATCGATGAGAGTCAACCCCAGGATCCTTGCTGGAACCCGAGTCGGGTGCTAGGCTGAGAGGATGGAGCTGCCAGCAGCCCCCGTCTCCACTAGGCAAAGGTCTGCCTGAAAACGAGGTCGTCACGAAGGAAAGCCCCGAGGACATCCTTGGAGGCCCTGGATCCAACAGTTCCTGAAGCCACCTCTCCATGTATTAATTACATGGCTAATACATTTCCCTGTGTACGTGTGTATGTGCAAATGCACAGTGGGGTGTGGGTGTTAGGTGGTTTAAGCCATAGTGTAGCTGAATAAAAGGTTTTGAACCTTTGGCATAATCATGATTAATTTCATATATTCCCTCTTTCAAATTTCACAGCAAGAGATTCTTACCCTCATTTTACAAAAATAAATAAATAAATTAACTGAGTCTCAGAGAGAAGGGGCTCACCCAAGGTCACATGCTGGCGAGTGGCAGCCCCCTGTGGCTGAATCCCCTGGCATCAGATCAACGCTCCTTTCCCCACAGAAGTATCTGGAAACTTCCACCCGGCATGAGGGTTCTTATGTTCAAACTTGGGAGTTAGAACAAAACCACGCAGACCACAGCAGGTGGAATCCGCACCAAAATAAGGCCTTTTTTTCCCGTGACCCATTAACATTCAGTGAAGGGGGAGGGGCTTCAAGAGACGATGAGAAACTGGAAGCAGGAGAGGACCCCTCACGTTGCCGCTGTTGCTCACAGATCATGTCTGCCTCTCAGGGAAGCGTGTTGGGTTCCAGATGCCATCAGCAAAGGTGGAGACTCATTTAGGGAGACGGTCTCCGTCTAGGCTTTGATTTGGGACGTGGGTCGGTTGTTGACCTGTTTTTGGTTTTGCTCATCTGCCCTTTCGGAAGACTTGCCCCGGGAATCCAATCCCCCCAGGATGAGAGTCAGCACCATGAATGTGTACCATGAATAAACCCAACAGGAGCTCCACAGCTTTCGAAGAGAAACAAAGCAAAAGCATAATTGCCTGTGTGAGGAGGGGAATATTGTCTCGGATGTGTCCAGCGGGTCTGCCACCCATCCTGGTTCCGCTGTGGGCATGGAGCTGGGCCAACACCTGCAGGCAGGGAAGAGCATGAACAGAGGCACGGAGGCGGGAAGGGCCCCGTGTGCTCCGCCACCTGCAGGATCCCTGAGGTAGGAGGTAGGGGAGGGGACGGCCTGGAGGGAGGTAAGCAGCAGGCACGCGGGGCCTTACTGGCCAGTTGGAGCAGAGGGCTCTGTCCTGGGCGATGGGAAGCCACTCGTGGACTTTGAGCTGGAGAATGAAGAGCCAGTTTTAAGGGGATCACTGTGGCTGCCTGGAGGAGGTGAGGCCAGAGGGAGGAAGGGAGTCAGAGGATGTCAGAAGGCTCCAGGGAGAGCGTGAAGTAGACTGAGTCAAACCAGGGGCCAGGAGGATGAGAGGCAGCCAAATGTAAAAGCTGGCTGGAAACTTCTTTCCATTAGGATCTGATGGCAATGACAAGAAGAGGCTGGAGAAAAATCAAAACGATCTGTTTCTGTGGGGCTTTCAAGGAGGGCTGGGTGTAGGAAAGTGTTGATTAACTGAATTCTGGGGAAGGCTGAGAGAGAGCCACAGAGGCTCCGTGTCTGGGGTGAGCGCCTGGTCTGTGGGCAGAAGAGCAGAACCAGAGACCACGGGGATGGGGAGAAACTGCTGAGCCACTGATGACAACATAGAGGAGGAAAAAAATCATTTTCCCTCTGGCCATCTTAGGTTCTCTGGCTGGGGCCCTGTCAATGAGACTGGCAAGAGACAGATTAGCAAGAGAAAAACAGACAGCAATTTTATTAACACGTGCATCACACATGGACACATGGGCGCACTCAGCAATGAAAAACCCAAAGGGGTGGCTAGAATTTGGGCTTATATGCCGTGTTACGGTAAAATAAGAAAAGGGGTTTGGGGCTTCTCAGGGGAGGCAAGTGATGGGAAGGTGACCATGAAGAGTTTGATACGCAAGGGGTGTTCGTCAGGTTAGCCGTGCAGAGTCAAGCAGGTGCCTCCTCCACTGACAAGAAGTAAGAGACCTCCTTCCCTGGTACTGGGGAGGGAGGCGTCCAACGTTTAAGGAAGAAATAATCCCAATCTTGTAGAAGCCCCTTCAGAAGCTAGAGGAGGAAGGGGCATGTTCCGAATTGTTTTCACAAGTTAGAATTACCCTGCTACCAAACCTTAGCAAGGAAATTGTTTAGAAATGAGAGAGACAGAAAATTACAGACCAGCATCACTCATGACTGTAGACGTAAAATCCTCAACACGATTTTAACGAATTGAATCCAGCAACATATACATAAGATGACGAATCGTGACAAAGTGAGCTTTTATCCAGAAATGCAAGGTTGGGTTAATATTCAAAATCAATCAATGTCATTTACCTCATTAACAGAATAAAGGATAAGAAAATCATAACGAGGGGATTGGCCTGGTGGTGCAGTGGTTAAGTTCCCACGTTCTGCTTCTCGGCGGCCCAGGGTTCGCCGGTTCGGATCCCGGGTGCGGACATGGCACCACTTGGCACGCCATGCTGTGGTGGGCGTCCCACATATAAAGTAGAGGAAGATGGGATGGATGTTAGCTCAGGGCCAGTCTTTCTCAGCAAAAAGAGGGGGATTGGCAGTAGTTAGCTCAGGGCTAATCTTCCTCAAAAAAAAAAAGAAAGAAAGAAAATCATAACGATTCTAACAGATGCAAAAAAAAGCATGTGATCAAATTCATTCATGATAAAATTTTTTTTATTTTCAGCAATTTAGGAATAAAGGGAACTTCACCAATTGGATAAAGAAATGGCGAGAAAACCTACAGCTAACATCACAGACTGCAGGCCTTCCCCGGAGGCCAGGAAGGAACCAGGATGTCGACAGTCCCGATTTCCATCCCACCTGGCCCTGGGGGTCATAGCCAGTCTCTGTATGCCAGCATCATGATCATCCAAACAGAAAACCCTACAGAATCTACAAAACGCACCGCCCCCCTCCCCAGGCCTGGCCCCCCTGGGGGACAGACAGTCCTTGCATCGAATGCAGGCCCAGGAATGATGAACATGGGGAGAGGGCTGTTGGGTCTGCTTCCATCCGGAAGACCCCCTAGGATGCCAAGTTATTTTAAGGCAAATTGGGCCCGGGTTTCCTGCGGAGGCCGGGTTGTTCTGTGTGGGAAACCGGAAAGCAGCGATTGAAGACAGACTCTTGGCGGGACTTCGGCCACGCTAATCCGCTCCCTGGCCCCGGATGCTGGCCCAGCGCAGGGGCCGGCTGCCAGTTCCTCACAGAGTGCACTGCAGGGGTGGGGGCGGGGGGGGGGCTGGCTGCGGGTGAAAGGCCTCAGCCCAGACCCCTTTTATCCCCGGGTTTACCCACCACGGAAGGGGAGGGGCAGGTGTGCGGCCACAGCCATTCCCACGGGGAGGGGTCAGTGAGTGGTCTCAGCACGGGGAATCGGGCCCACCTGCCT
Source organism: Equus quagga (assembly GCF_021613505.1). Taxonomy (NCBI): domain Eukaryota; kingdom Metazoa; phylum Chordata; class Mammalia; order Perissodactyla; family Equidae; genus Equus; species Equus quagga. The sequence goes on along the minus strand of NC_060285.1, from coordinate 5,513,312 downwards.
GGCAGGTCCTGCCGAGCACACCCTCCCACGCACCCCCGCCTTGGCTCAGCACCAGGACCCGAACCCGAGCCCCTCACAGGCGGGCACCAGGCTGGAGTACTTCCCGGAGGCTCCGCGTTCGAGGGCTGTGGGATGAGCACTGGTCCCAGAGTCCCAAGCCTGGGTCTGCCCTCTGTGGGGAGCTTCTACGGAGCTCCCAGGAGGAGGCGAAGATCCCCACCTCCAGCTCCCCAGAGCCCGTTCTGGGCATCCAGCACTATAGCCCTTGTACACTAAGTGGCAGAATTTGTTTCCGGGTCTGGCTCCCCGGCCACCCCTACCCCGGCCCCCTAGCTCCCCAGGGCTCCCATCTGTGTCCCGGCCTCAAACTCAGAGCCTAGCACGGACGAGGCACGTGGAAAACGCTACTTGAACTGAACAGACTCAGCCCTCCTGTGACCAGTGGGCCTGCGTCCAGACCAGCGCTGAGGACAGAGGGACGCCCGGTTTTCAGCTGGGACAAAGGCTGGGAGCAGATGGATCTGATGCTGGAGCCAGACCAGCGAGTAGGGAGTCAGGAGGCTGGCAGCTCTCTGCCAGACCCCCTCCCCTCCAGCCTGCCTGTGGGGCCGCCCACCGCCCCAGCTGGGTCACCTCCCCAGCCAGCTGGCCGGGCCCTGTCACCACAGGAACATCAGCGGCAGACGGTCTGCTGGTCAGCTGGCACAGCCACCAGCCCCAGGCTCGCCCCCCTTCCTTCCTCTCCCCTCTCTCCCCGTCAGCCTAAGGGTCCAAAGGAGGAGCCTGTCTCCTGGTGGCCCAGGGAGAGGCTCCCCGTTGCCAAAGCTGTGCCAGCAAAGACGGCCAGGGGCCTCCCTGCAGTGAACAGGGCTGCTCAGCTGCAGAGAGGAGACCACCACAGGAGCCGTGGGGGGCTCAGGAAGAGGGTTTGGAAAGGACTTATTATGGGATGCTGGGCGTGTCCTGGGTGATGTGCTGGGTCCGAGGAGTGGAGCTCTGGGGAAGAGATGGTGCTTCTATGATCGGGTGTCTTAATAAACCTTGTCCACAGGGAGGGGAGCCTGGAGCAGGTGCAGGCATGATGGTGAAGCAGCAGTCGCTCGTGTAGCCAGGACAGGGGCAAGTTTGGATGTTTTATGGCGTGGACGATGTCCATGTGTCGTCCTTGTGCAGCCGTGAATACAGAGGGTCTCATTCTAGTCCCAAAGCCGCCTTGTCATATGTTGGTGTTCTGTGCAACTGCTTATGTTCCACGGGAGAAGAAGCTGTGTGTTCTGGAGAGGGAGGAGTCCCCAGGGAAGGGGCAAGGGTCCCCAGGGAAGGCGGAGGGCCATGTGAGGACACAATGTGGGCCCTCCCCACGGCCCCTCAAATGTTCAGGAAAATTCCCCAATGCACCACATGCTGGGGTGGGAGTGCTCAGGTGTGGCCGTGGGAGAGGGGCCAACTCTGCACTGAGGTCTCCCGGGGGCCCCTGCATCTCCTGTGGGGCCGGGGGCAAGGCAGGGGCTGCTGGGCAGCACAGGGGCCATCCAGAAGCCCCAGGAATCCTGGGTGGAAGGGTGGGGGGTAGGATCGGACATTCCTAAGATGAGGGGATCAAGGCTGATTGACAAGGAAATAGCCCTTGATACAAGCTTGTTGGGGTGGGTGGGTGGGTGCTGTTCACACAGTACCTCCAGGGTGGAGCTGGCACTTCCAGAGTCCAAAGGCAGAGCTCAGAACTCCCTTCTGTGCAGAACCTCCTAAAAGACACACAGTCGAGGGTGCAGCTCCCCCACTTCGACTGGCCCAGTCTGGGAGCGGAGTGTGGGGTCCTCAGAACTGGCTGGAGTCCAAGTCCCCTCCAGCTCCTACAGCCCCCTCTCACTCCACCTGCCAACCTGTGCCTGGCACACAGGTGAGATGCCCAGGTGTGGCGCACAGGTGTGATGCACGGGTGAGCCATGTAGTTGTCAAAACATCTCAGGTGCAGGCATTTGCGCAGGGCTCTGCAAGGTACATCGGCCACTCACTGAGCACCTGCGGAGGGCCAAGCCCTGTGCTGCACCCTGAGGACCCAGAGGTGAAGGGCAGGCTCCCCGCTTTCAAGGACTTTCCATTCCAGGGAAGAGAAGGAGGAGGTGAGGAAGGTACCTTGACATCGACTCCCGTTTATCCCAGCTTCCTGGCCACGCCCACGCCGTCGTTCACAGGTGCCTGTCCATGGCTGAGGAGGGACCCACAGTTTTAACGTGTCATCAAAGCACCTGGGACAGACGGTCAAGTCTGAGAAGCTAAAATGCGAAAGAAAAGTGGAGGACACCTGGGGAAAGGCATGCAAACGTCACGTTATTATTACTCAGAAAACCTGATCATCCCTTCAGATCACAAAATTCTGCACAGCAGCTGTCTTTTCAGTGTGTGATCACTGGTCAGATCTGCAAGTCGAGAAGAGGGTCCCCTCACAAAGCTTCCAGGGGGCTGGCCTCCAGGGCGGAGAGTCGGGCTTGAGGGTGTTCCGGGCGAGGCGACAGGTGCTCCCTGCCTGCCTGTCATCACACCTGGCTTCTCAGGTAACATCTGCCTGTCTCGGGAGACACGGCAGCGCTGGGGTTGGGGGGGGGGGCCTCCACCTTCCTTGTGTGCCCAGCGCTCGCCGGAACCTCCTGTGAAAAGAACCCGGGGGCACAAACACGTGTAAGACCAGAAAGTGCAGCCTCCAGGCAAGTCGGTGCCTCTGGGAGGAGTAAAGTGGGGCAGGGGGCGGGGCTTCAAAACCTGGGCAGCATCTAGTTCTTCCACGAGGCACCCGTGGCCTTGTTTTGTTTTTTCCCTTATTATTTAACTTGTTTTATGTGTATAATATTTTTTGCAGCATTTTAAGCACCCTACAGAAGGAAAATTATTCTGAACCACCAACCCATCTCCTAGCCCCTGGAGCCCCTGGATAGAAAGCCCTGGAGCGGGGACGGGCCTGGAGCAGAGGGAGACTGAGCTGCAGGACCCCCAGGCCCCAGTCCCGGCCTCACTGTGGGCTCTGGTTTCCTCGAGCTATTCTCACAGACGGCCACACGCTGACAGGCGTGCAACAGCACAGTTTCTTCGCTTACAGTTCTGGAGCCGGAATCCACATGGCTCCTTTCTAGAAGCTCGAGGGAGAATCTGTCTCATCACCTTTTCTAGCTCCTAGAGGCTGCCTGCACCCCTCGACTTGTGGCCGCATCCTCCATCTTCAAAGCCACAGACACAGCATCTTCCAGGTTCTTTCTGTTTCCGTTGTCATATCACCTTTTTCTCACTCTGACCCTCCTGCCTCCTTCTTATAAGGACCCTTGTGATGACATCGGGCCCACCCATCAACCCAGGGTCACCTCCCCGCCAGAAGATCCTTTGTCACATCCGCAAAGTTCCTTTTGCCGTGAAAGGTAACATATTCGCAGGCTCCAGGGACTAAGACGTGGACATCTCTGGGGGAGCCATTACAATCCTGGCAACCGTGTGACCCCGGACACGTCACTGCACGTTGTCGGCCTCTGTCTCGCTGTCTGCATGACTGGGGAGGTGTCCTCCCTGTGTGGACAGTCCACGGAGTCTTTGGGCTTCGCCCAGTCCTGCAACAGCACTGAAGGCCCTCTTGGCCAAGTGCGGTGTTAGGAGACCCCCCAGAAGGGGCCCAGGCTCCACAGGGGCAGTGTTGGGAGCTAGAGAGCCACCCATCGGAGGACTAAATTTTGCACACAGCTTTAGATTTGCAAAGCACTTTTCTTACAGGCCAGGCAATGGGCAGAACCTCATTAAATATTTTTGAATGCCTCAATCAACCAGTGAGGAAATAAATGGAAGAACAAATTTGTGAACTTAGCACGCAGGACCACCCCCACTGTAGGGACAAGGAGCCTGAGGCTCGGAGGCACTCAGCCTTGACCGGCTAGCTGCAGAGGCTGTGCCCTCCGGCACCGGGACCATCCTGCCACACCGTGGGCGCCGGCCTCGCGCCCTCATTCTGTGAGCAAGGGAAGGAAATGAAAGGTCAGCCGGCAGCCGAGCTGGAGGCAGGGGCCTCACCTGAGCCTCCCGGTGGTTTCCCGCAGCCTCACGTGATGCTCGAGCAGCTCTGAGGAGGCACGTTGCATGCACCGGTTCCTGCCAGGCCGGGGACACGCTCGGCTCTCACCCGGTCGCTGGAAGAGGCAGATGGGTGACGTGGCGCCCAGCCACCAGCGTGCTCTCCAGGAACCCCGTGGGTCAGCTGCCCTCTGGACTAGCTAGGTCACCTTCGTGCTTACCCCAGTCCTGCGCCCCTCAGAGGAGAACTCAAGCCCCCCAAAAGCCAGACATATGGGCTTTAGACCAGGGGGCCCTGGTGCCAATACTGGCTCGGTCATCACTTGCTGTACAGTCCTGGGCACTTTTTTTCCCAGACTCTATTTTTTCAGAGCAGTTTTAGGTTCACAGTAAGATTGACAGGAAGGTACAGAGATTTCCCATATAGCTCCCGGTCCCCCAACAGGCACAGCCTCCCCCACTATCAACATCCCCCCGAGTGGGACATGCGATACAGTCGACGAGCCCACACTGACACGTCATGTCATGATTACCCAGAGTCCACAGTTTACACTGGCGCTCACTCTCGCTGTTGTACATGCTACGGGTTTGGACAAATGTAATGACATCTATCCACCAGTATAGGGACATACAGAGAAGTTGCACTGCCCTAAAAATCCTCTGTGTTCCTCCTGTTCAGACCCCCTCCCCCAGCCCCTGGCAACCACTGATCCTTTCACTGTCTCCATAGTTTTGTCTTTTTCAGAACGTCGTACAGCTGGAATCATACAGCGTGTGGCCTTTTCAGACCGGCTTCTTTCACTTAGTAACATGCAGAGAGGTTCCTCCACATCTTCTCATGGCTGGAGAGCTCATTTTAGTGCTGAGAAATATTCCATTGTCTGGACGGACCACAGTTTGCCTATTACACCTACCGAAGGATACCCTGGTTGCTTCCAAGTCTGGGCAATTATGAACAAAGCTGCTGTAAACATCCATGGGCAGGGTTTTGTGTGGACGTAAGTTTTCAGCTCCTTTGGGTGAAGACCAAGGAGTGTGACTGCTGGATTGTGTGGTTAGAAGATGTTGAATTACGTAAGAAACCTCCAAACTGTCTTCCAGAGGGGCCGCACCATTTTCACGGCGTGAGGTGGAAGGACGAGACTTCCCGTTGCTCCACGTCCTCGCGAGCGTCGGGGGTGGCCGGCGTTCTGGATCTCCACCATTCTAACAGGTGTGCAGTGGGGTCTCACCATTGTTTTAATTTGCATTTCCCTGCTGACATACGACGCGGAGCATCTTTTCATACGCTTCTTTGCTGTTTGTGCATCTTCTTTGGTGAGGTGTCTGTTAAGGTCTTTGGCTCGGCATGTTTTATCACCTCTCTGAGCCTCAGTTTCCAATTCTGTAAAGTGGCAAGATATAATATCTACCTCTTTTAGTCAGAGTCCCAGCAGAAGATAGTTTACTCCAGGTGGTTCAAACAAGGGATGTGACCAGAGGGCCCGCTTCCAGAGGCATGGGCAGGTGAAGGGGCACGAGACCTGCAATCTCGGGGAGCCAAGACCACCGCTGGGGCCGCAGGAACAAGCAGAGGAAATGGGGCTCCAGCCGAAGCCAGTGGGAGCCACAGCCACGCAGGGGCCTCCAGGCAGGATCTGCGGTCACAGAAAGGCACAGCCAGTGCGGCGCTGTGGCACACGGACAATGGGAAGAAACGCTCCCTCCTCTCTCCCTCTGATCACCAGCTGCCACCTGCCATCGGTCAGACCCAACCAGGCACCCATGGGGCATGCAGTCGGCCAGTGTCGGCACAGAGTCAGGCAGTGAATGAATCTGCGGTGACGGCGGGGGGGGGGGGGGCACAAATGTCAAGAGACCAGCACTGCTCATGATGGGGTCATTCATTCACTCATTCTTTTAACAAACATCCAGTGGGGACCTTCTAGGTGCCAAATACTGTCCTAACCACCAGGGACACTTTGGGGGGGAAAAAAAGATAAGTTGCCACTCTCAGGGAATTTATATCCTAGTATACAAATGAAACAATAAAGAAACAACCAACAGCAGAATATAATACCAAGTTTTTCCAAGAAAAACGAAGCAGAGCAAGGGGAGAGAGAGCAAAGGGGAGCCTGTCTTAGAGAATGTGGGACGAGCTCCAAGGACACACAGACTGTCGTGTGTCCCTTTCCATCTTCTGGGACGTCCCGGCCTGCAGCCCAGGCAGAGCCACCTACCTCAGGACCTGGTGGTCCCCATCGGCACACTGCCCCTCCTGGACCCCAGCCACAGGAAGGCGTGCCACCCGACCTGTCCCTTTTTACTGCTGTCTCTGCGGGTCAGCGGCTTAGCTTCAGACAAGCACCATGACGGGAGGGAAAAATGTTTCAGCACTGAATAAGGACACAAATATTTTCACGGTTGCATTTCAAAACTTTAAAACAATCACTACACACGTAACACAGAAGACACGTAACACCTAAGCACCAGTGACCGTCACCACTGGAAAGCCCCAGCCAGGCCACCCGGTCACCAACAGCAAAAGACTTCTTGGCTTCCACCCAGCCCTGATTTAATGCTGCCAGAGAATTCCTGGTCCAAGACCCCCACCCCCACCCGACACAGTGTACAAAGGACAGGTACAGTGTAAACAGGCCCGTCATTGTAAATGAAGGGAGAAAAGAACCCCTGCTAGACACTCCGGGGCATGAGATGTGGGGGGCTGGAGTCGGGTTTGGGGTGTCGGCTATTTCCACCGGGGCAGTACGTCTCCAAGTTCACGGAGCTTGGGGATCACCTGGGGGGCTTGCTCCCACCCAGATACCCAGCCCCCAGCTCCCGAGCTTCCAGGCTGTGGGTCTGGGGTGGGGCCTGGGGATTTGCTTCTCTAAGTCCTGGGGAGACGGCCACACTTTGAGAACCACGGCGCTGGGCTATTGGACGCTGCAGCGTCCGCGTGCTCCCCCACCCCCAGTGGCCCAGCTGCCGCCGCAAGGCCTCGAACCCCGGGCAGAGCCTGAACCTGAAGGTCTGAGCCTTCCTCCCGGCGCCCGGCGCCTCGCACAGGCCGGGGCTTGGGAAGCGGGCGCTCTGTGGGCGTCAGCGGACCGCCGAGGGGTGGGTTATCGGCCGGAGAGCCGATACCGGCCGCCAGGGTGGCAGCGACGCGCCCCCGCCCGCGGGTACCGCCCACGGCCTGCGCCGCGCACCGGGCCCGGGGACTCCGGGAGGGCGCGCGGCCCCGCAGGCCCGGGCGGTGG
>NC_060285.1:5436934-5505623 GCF_021613505.1 Equus quagga | reverse complement strand
GCAGTGGCGGCGCGGGGACCAAGGTGAGCGGCGGCGACGGGTCCCGGTAGCCACGCCGGGGCAGGGCACAGGGAGGGCCGGGGGCGGCACGCGCGCCCCTCGGAAGGCGGGGGCCCGGGGCGGCGCGGGCGGAGTGGCGTGTGTGTGCGCGAGCGCGCGCGCGCGTGTCGCGCCCAGTGCGGGGACATGGGGTGGGGTAGGGGTCGGGCGGCCCCCTTGGGTGGGGTCCAGCGTCTCCCACCCCCAGTCTCCCGGGACCACCCGAGCCCACCCTCTCTCCAATGTCTCTCTCGCCCCCCGCTGCCTCCCCTCTGTGTCTCTGAGTTTCTCTGCGTCTCTGTGGGTGGGTCTCTGCGTGTCCATCCAGCCGCTTGTCCAGCCGCCTGGCTTTCAGATCCTTCCCCGACACTGCCCGCTCCCCATCGGTCGTCTCCCCTCTCTTTCCATTGCCCCCCTTAATAGGGCAGACAAGGATGATCGAGGAAGGGAGACACCTCTTGGAACCCTGTCCTGGCGCGGCGGGCGCCCCACCCCTCTGGCCTCTGGCCTGGGCCTCCCGCTGCCTTCCTGCGGGAAACTGGCCCTGCAGAGCATGAGAGTGGGTTTGGGGCAGCAGGCACATCTGAGGGCAGAGGCCCCAGGGCTGGAGCAGATGGGTCTGTGCCCTCAGCACCTGGAGCCCTGCTCACATTCCTTGAGAGGTGGCACCCTGGCCAGATCTGCCTGGTCAGGGGTCTGGGCCTCCAGCAAAATCAGGTCACACACTAGACGCTATTCACGTGAGCAGGGCCCGACGCTTTCTAAGATTTCTTCCAATGGAGCCAAGGTAGGGGAGAACTTGCAGGGCTGGGGGATGGTCCCTACCCCCACCCCGGGTTGGGGGGGGGCAGGCCACTTCCTGGAGGCGGCCTCCACTTCCCGTCCGTGGCATGGGACAGCAGTGAGAGCTGCCGTGAGGGCCGCGTGGGATGGCTGTCGAGGTCCAGGTGGTTAGCACCGGGGTTCTTGGCGAGAGTGTGGCGGTGCCAGAGTTCCCCGGGCTCCAGAAGGCCCTTCACTGGACTGCATCTGGAGGGGAAGGCAGCTCCCTGTGGCCCTTGGACCTCCTGCGCTGGGCCCAACCTGAGGCCCTTTCTGGGGAGGCAAGCGGGGAGCTCTGGGCGAGGGGTTGGGGACCCCCGATTGTCCTGTTTAATGACAGTGCTTGATAAAATGCCAATTCCTGGACTCCTGGACTCCTGACCTCGGATGGGGCCACAGGAATCAGGAATCTGCATTTTGCAACCCCGCCCGCCCCTCCCTCCCCCCATGCACATTCAGGTGTGAGCACCGCTGGGAGGTGGCATTGGATGGTGGGACAAGGTCTTGTGGCTCCCTCTGGCTGGCGGACAGTGGAGTGGACCCAAGAGGGGCCCATCCTAGGGGCCAGGGCCCTGCTGTGTCCCTGGGCAAGCCACTCCCCCTCTTGGAGCCCAAGTCCCCATCCCTCAGGAGAGGTTAGGGACTCCCAAGGGATTTTCCTGCCAAATAGGTCTGGGATCCTGAGCCCTTTGTTTAAATTGTGTGTGTGTTGGGGTGAGGGGGAATTGCTCTAGAGGCGAGCAGACCGGGGTCAGCATCCCAGGCCCACCACTGGCTGGCTGTGTGGCCCTGGGCAAGGCACTGTGCTTCTCTGGGCCCCAGTTTCCTCTTTGGAAAACTTGGAAACATCCTATAACCACCCTTATAGGTAGTCAGGGATCCAGAAAGGCTCCATGCCTGGCGCGTCAGAAGCCCACCATGACTGTGGCACCACAGCCAGCCGTGAGGGTGGTTGGCACTCTGTGCATCTCAGCCGTCTCACTGTCTGGTGCTGGGGACAGTCGCATGGATCATCACTCTCACCAGCAGGAAAAGTGGTCTGTGCAGAAACATTTGCCAGCTAATGGGTTTTTGTGTGTCTAATGGATGGCTTAAAAGGCCTGGGATGACCGAGCAGGATCGCCCGGTGGAGTCGGCCGGCCTTCATGGGATCTGTCTGGGCTGCTGCAGCCGGCTGTCGCTCGAGGCAGCCTCCGAGATGGCACCAGGCCCCAGAGATGAGACCAGGCCCCAGAGATGACACCAGGCCCCGGGTGGCTCCCGGCAGTCAGGAGAGCAGAGACCCAGGAGGGGCCGGGCCAGGAGAAGGCAGGAGGAAGCCCGGGGCCTCGCCAGGTGCCCCAGGTTGTGGGCGCTCAGGGACGTGAACAGGATCATCTTCCGGGACGTCTGCGAGGAGCACAGAGATCTCGAGAGGCGGCCACCCGTAGAGGGACAGGGAGAGGCATTCCTTCACTCACTCACTCACTCATTCATGCAGGCCCTCTCCGGGCTGGGCAGGTGGCAAGGGGGTCCCCAGCGAGGCAGAGAGACCCGCACAGAAACGGGCAGGCCACAGACGCGATCTGATGGGGAGCTGTCAGGGCAGCTGCGGTGCAGTGGTCCTCGGGGTCAAGCTGCAGGGTCGGACGTCCTGCTTCGAGACTCGCCCTGAAGCCCGGGTGGCTGGCAGTGGCTGGCAGCATCCGGCGCCGAGGAGGACCAGCCGTCTCCCGGGTTAGAGTCGGGAGAGGTAACTGGAACCTCGGGCTGTTAGGAAAACGTGGGTTAGTGGAACAAGGAGGTGACTTCCTGGGGACAACATAACCCTCCTTTTTTCTTTGAACCATATCCCTCTTTCATGTCTCAAAATCTCATCTTGGTCGGGGAGCACCTGGTGGGATGGGGCTTTGAAATCTGCATGTGAGCACAGTTCTAGTGACTCTGGAATCCCGAAATCTCGGGGGAGCAACCTCAGTGCTGGGGTTGCCCAGGGAACTTGGCTGCAGCCTTGGACCCTCAGCTCCAGGTGGCTGGGAGGAGAAGCCAGCAGGGGCCAGGGAGCATCTGCAAAGGCTGTTGCCTCACGAGTGACACCTACATGCTGGGCAAGGGGGCGGGCCCAGGGCAGGTCCCTTCTGAAAAGATTATCCAGAAAACACACGCAGTTCATTTCAGCACGGAGAACGGCTCCACGCGGTTCTGACCCCACGGCGGGTTTACCTCCACAAGGACAGGGATGTTTCCTGAGCGCCTACTGCATGCCAGGCCCTGTTGGCAGAATTCCCAGGCTCCATCCCACTTACTCCTTGCAGCAGGCCTGGGAGGTGGTCACGCAGGCCCAGTTATCAGATGGACAAACTGAGGCTCAGAGAGGCCAAGTGGCTACCTGGAGACCCAGGCAGCGGGGGGCAGGGCTGGGGCTCAGACCCGGGGTCTCTGGCACGAGGTGTGCCCACCCACTTTTAACCCCCTCCTCCCCGAGCCTGAAGGTGAGGGGTCGTCACCAAGACACTGGCCATTAGGAGCTGCCCAGGTAGACTCCTTGGACTCTAGTGGAAGTCCTGCTCATTTTCAGGAAAGTTTTAAGGTTTTGCTTTCTGTGCCATCAGCTGGCAGGGTTAAAGGCCTTCTTTATCCTGCAAAGCAGTTTCTCCAGCAAACCCATCAGCCTGGAGCTCAGAAGAAAAATGGGCATTTTGATTTCTGCCCTCTTAGCTGCTGGGGGGGATGAGATAAAGCTGTGAAATAATCATTGTCAGCGCATATTCAGCCCTCCACATGCCCTCGACCCAGAAGGCATCTTAGAAGTTTACGTATTTGCCCTCATTTTACGCTCCGAGGCCCTATGAGGTCCCCGTGTGATCCTATTGTGCAGATGAGGAAGGTAAGGCACAGAGAGGTCAGCATCTTGTCCAAGGTCGCATGGCCAGTGAGTTTGGGTCTGATTCAGATGGCCTGAAAGCCAGCCATTGAGGCCACTTCTTGGTGGATAGACATACCGCCCTGTTTGATTATTCCCCGTGATGGGGAGCTCACTGCCTTGTGAGCCCCCGTGATCGTTAGTCTAGGATTTCAGTAGGTGGTGGTGATGGTCCCTGGTACAGTGACTCCACGTGGAGGGGCGGGGGGGAGAAGATCCTGCGCTTGGCTGTGTCCGTGCTGGGTCTGAGGTGCTGGGAGGCCGCCGTGCGGAGGCGGGGAGGCTGGTCCCAGCTCTGCATCGCTCCCCGTCACGTCCATCTCGCCCTCCCACAGGCTGCGTCTGAGGCTGGGAGCTGGGAGAGCTCTCAGCAGAGGAGGGCGGGCGGCAGGTGCCCTGTCAGTCCTTGAGGCGGACCCATCCTATTTCTAAGGAAACATTTTAATCGTAAAACCGCCATAGCCATGTTGTGTGAAGTCTGGAAGACAGACCCCACTCTTGCCTGCACCCTCGGCCCCTGAATGTCATCATTTTTGTGTGTCGTTTGCAGTCTTCTTTCAATAACTATATCTTGACAAAGAACTATGTTTGCATGGTCATCAGACCACATGGGAAGTTTCGTATCCTGTTTTTGTCACCTGATGTCACACTACCAGCATTTTCCCTGTTCCTGAATGGTCCCGTACTTCCTAAATAGCGAGGATGGTTTTCTAGTGGCTGCACCGTACCCTGTCCTGTGGATGTTCGTCATCTGGGACCATCCCCCTTTCAGTGGGTCCTCCACGTGGGCAATGATGTGGAAAGCAGGTATGGACCCCGAGGTCACGCCCCAAAGGTCCAGCAGGATAGCCAGTCAGCCCCACTAGGCTGTGTGACCTCGGGTCGTGCCCTGCCCCTCTCTGAGTCTCAGGTTCCTGCTCTGCTGTGAGATGGGGTAGGAACCCCACGTCGTGGGGCTGCTGGAGGAATAAAAGAGAGGATGTGATGGCAAGTATCTGGCACATGGCAGGGGCTTGAAACGTGGTCGCTATTGTTACTGCTGTTTTTGTTGTCATTATTATCATTATTTGGGTCCTATCTCCCCAGTTAAATTGTGGCTCCTGCAGGCAGGAGCCAGGCCTATACGCTACTGTGTCCCACCCCTAGACACCCTCAATAATATTTACTGATTTGATTGCTGACATCCGGTTCCCCCAATTAGAGTGCGTCTCCATGTGGGCGAGGCCCTGGGAGACCCCTCATTTACACAATCTCATCATGTCCTCCGCGAGTGGGGATCATCAGCTCTGTTGTAGAAACAGGCTCAGGGAGTGTGATGGTCCTGCCCAAGGTCACACACTGGGAAGGGGAGAACCAGGAATACTTCCTGGAGGAGGTGGCAGTGGCACTGGGCCAGCAGGATGGGCATTTGACTGGGCCAAGGGGCCGGTGCTCTGGGCGTGGTGAAGAGGAAGATGAGAGCTGTCCAAGGGCAGGGCCGGGTGCAGTACCCAGCACCCAGCACCCAGCACAGGGCGGGGCAGCGTGTGGGCGAGGTTCTGGGGCATTTGCTGAGCTGTGCTGACCTGAAGTCACCGCGGGGCAGGAATGAGCTTGCTGGGGCTCCTGACCCCACCCTGCACCCCACCCAGCCACTTCCTTCTGTCTGGGCAGGAAGGGGTGCTGTGGGGCTCGCGGCTGCAGCGCCTTCCTGGGGACCGCTCTGTGAGCGCTGATAAAATATTGATCAGAGACACCGCAGCTGGGCTTCCCTGCACGGGGCACGCGGGGGCCACTCCCCCCTCCCCGGAGCTGTGGCCGGGCTGCGTCCCGCTGAGTCACGGGAGCCCGGGAGCCCCCTGCCCGGCTCCCCTCGGCACCTCTGCCCTTTGGCCACCTGGATGCCTCGTAATGTGTGAGCCAGTCGGCGGCCCCCGGGGCCTTGGCATCCCGCGAGGCTAGTGCTAACGGCTTCAGAGCTCACTCGGCCGCCAAGGTCACGGGCAGCAAGGCCCAGGCTGGAGCCCCGCCGCCACCCCTGCAGGACCCACCTCCTCAGTCCTCACGGCACCCAGCACCCGCTAGGTAGGTCCTATCACACCTCCGTGCAGTGGTGGGGACACTGAGGCCCAGAGCAGGGGCGAGACGGGTCAGGTGTCGGGTCTGCCGGTGGCTGAGCAGAGATTCGGCCTTCATGTGTCTGACACCCGCCCTGGTGGTCAGGGCACGGAGTGTCCGTCCGCCCTGAGGCCACATGGAGCTGCAGCTCCAGCTTTGTGCTTTTGGTTTTCAGAATCACAGCAACAACAAAAAACAGTGGCAGATGGCGCCTTCCTACTGCCGTGTCGTGTGGGAGGAAGAGCAGGGGGTTCAGATTCTTTTGTTCACTCATTCATAAAACACACTCTGGGTGCACTGGCCAGGGGCCAGCATTCTAGGCCCCAGGGGACCCATGGGGGACACTCACGCTGTGGTGGGGGTAACCCCTGGAACCGGAGAGGGCTGGGCTCAGTGCCTGGGCCCACTTACTGATTACTGAGGTGCTGTGTGACCTCTGGCAGGTTGCTCTGCCTCTCTGAGTCTTGGTCCCCAAATTGTGAATTGGGAGTAAACTTAGCTTTCTCAAGTGAGAATCGTAACTGTGTCCTTGTTCTCTGTCACATCCTCACGTGGGTCTGACGGCATTGACTGACCTTTGGAACGGGTCTGGTTTCCAGAGAGGCCCCCGCGGGCTTTCAGTCGGCTCTCCCAGGAGGTAACCGCGACCTGGCGCCTGGGGGCCTGTGGATCTGAGGGTTGAAGGTAGAGGTTTGCTCTAAGCTGAGTTCTGAAGGGAACTGGTTGCTGGAGCCGCAGCAGCTGGGGGAGGGTGCTGGGTCCCCTGTGAGCCATTGGCGGGAACCCTGGGGGTAGCCGGGGTCCTCTCCTGTCACCCCCCCACTGCCTGCCCCTGCACGCAGGTCACCTCTTATGTCGTATTCCCGCGGGCTCTCCACTTTTCCTCCTCTGGGCCTCCTCCTGCTGTTCCTCTGCCTGGAACCCTTTTCCTCCCTTCGTCCCCTGGGGGCTTTTGTTGGTTCTTCAAGCCCCTGCTGGAAGGGGCCCTCCTCCTCCAGGAAGCCCTCCTGGCTGCCCTGCGTCCTCCCCGGCAGCTTTGCTCAGATCTGCGATCCAGCACTCAGTGCCTCGCGCTGGCGTGGTCTGCGCCTGTCTCTTCCCTCAGCCTGGGGCTCCCGGGCAGGCTCTGCGTCCCAGGGCTCCACGCGGGGCTGGCACAGAGCGGGACCCCGGGAGCGTCTGATGAGTAAACGGGAGAGTGAGTGAGCGCCGGACGTCCGGGGCTGGGCTGGGCTCGGGGCACGTGTGGAAGGGGCCAGGAGTGAATCTGTAGGGTGTGCTCGTGTGTGACTGGCGGCCTCTCTGGGACCCATCCCTGTAGACCGGCCACCACTCCCCTGCCTTCAGAGACGGTGGACGTCCAGCTGGACAGGGAGTGGGAAGGAAGGTTTTGGGGTCCCCAGAGACCATCGTGGGGGGGCGTGCAGAGCCCTGGCAGTCAGGAGCGCCGAGCTGCGTGGCCCTAGGTGGCCACCCGCTCTCAGACCCCAATCCATCCTGTGAGCCCAGCGTTCGTTCGTTCGAGGGAGGCGGGCAGGTGACAGGCTCGTGTCCATGGGGCGCTCGCGGTGGCGGCCGACAGACGCAGCCGGGCCCAGGAGGAGGGCGGGGAGGAGATGCCCCGGGACGGCAGCGGAAGCTTTCTCTGGGGGTCGTTGCCTCTTCCCACTGTTCTGTGGTTTTCACATTTTCTAGAGTCCATCAGATGGCTTCGCACGGGCGTGAGAGCCTGTGCCGAGCCCTGGGAGACCAGCGCCGTGAGGACACAGCCCCTACCCGCTGGGTCTGCCTCTCCATCTGACTGGCCTGACGCAGTCTGATGGCGGAGGCTGACAGAGCTGTCACGGAGGGAAGCCCAGAGGAGGCCCGTGGTCCAGCCTGCGGGCTTGGGAAGGGGGCACCTCGCTGGAGGCCGGTGTGCTGGGGAGGCAGGTGTGCCGGGGCCGGAGAGTGTTGTGTGGATGGAGAGCTGGAGGAGCGTAGCGAGAGACCCTGCAGGGGGAGGGCTGGACATGGTCCTGAGTCACTGGCGGGAGGGTTCCTGGCAGACTCTGACAGCTGCCTCGGCCGACAGCGTCCACCCACCAGTGGCCTCTGGGGAGGCTCTGTGTGCTAAGGGGCCCTGAGGCCCTTACCCCAATCCTGTGGGGCAGGCCCTGCCTTGTCCCCATTATACAGACGTGGACATTGAGGCCAAGCCGCAGTGAGTGACGGAGCTGTGTGTCGGGTCCGAGTCTGTCCCCAGAGCCCGGCTGGCCTCTCCCGCAGCCCTTGCTCGTCGCTGAGCCTCCGGGGCCTCTGTTTTGTCATTCGTAGAGCAGAGGTTAGAACATGACATCACAGACCACATGCGCGCCATTCACAGAACCAACCGTGGATCCCAGCCCTGAGTCCCCACTGGGCTCAGTGGTCCTGTCATCTGTGGTTGGGCCATCGCCCAGGGTGGGTGGCTAGGGGGAGGAGACCAGCACTGGAGGCCCCTTGGGGACGGGGCTCTGGGAAGGAGAACCCACAGAAACGGGAAATGCGTTTACTTCACAAGACCCCCGGGGAGGAGCCGGGAGCAGCAGCCCAGGGGCAGCCCCGAGGGGCAGGCAGCGGCCGGGGGTGGTCGGAGAGGCCGGCTGGACACGCACCCGTCCACTGAGTCACAGGGGCGGCCGGCGCAGAGGCAGCTTCTGCTTTATCTGGAGGTGGGGGGAGGAACCAGCCGAGGAGGGGGAGAGGCCTCTGCCGACGGTCAAGGTCAGTGGCATTGCTTTGGTCCCTCTGCCCAAGGCCAGGAGGGCCTCAGGGGCTACAGGCCATGGTGTGGGCGGGGCATGGGGGTCACTGAGCTCAGGACAAGAATGAGGCTCCGACAGGCCCTGCAGGCAGTGGGGTGGGCGAGGGGATGAGGGGAGAGGAGGTCCACCTGGGGCCCACCGGCCCCCTTCCCTGGCTTCACCGGGAGAGGGTGAGGGTCTCCCGCCCCCTGCGGGTTTTCGGCTGGGCGGGCGAGGTGGGCCGGGCACACCAGGTGTGGCCTGGGACGCTGACCTCTGGACTCCATGTGTGCCTGGGGTGGCCTCCGTCCCCCGCTGGTGAGATGAGGACGTCCTCTTCTCCCCTGCCTTCTGCCTTCCTCCCAGGGCAGTTGTGAGGGCCAAATGGACACGGAGCCGGCACAGGGTAGGAGACGGGCCAAGGTCGGATTCGAACCCAGCTCTGAGCTCAGCGCCCGGCGTCTGCTCGGTTCTCAGGAAATGCTTATTGGATGAGGAGGAGACATGCGAATGGCCCGTGGGGAGTTGCTCTGCCCTCATCGTCCCTGGGTGCTCAGTGAAGGGGGCTGCCAATGCCTGTCCCACCTGGGAATGTCGTGGAGACGGGCCCGGTGCCTGGTTGAGTGCTAAGTAGCTGCTAGCCAGGTTATGACTCTAGGAGCCAGCTAAGGAAAGACTTAGGAGCATGTCCTGAATAGTGAGGGACCTCACTCTCTGAGCCTCCTGAGGAATGTGCCTCCTGCCACCGGTGGCCTGGGCAGTACTGTCATCCAAACGCAGATGAGTGTGTGGTGGGGCAGGGCTCATGGAGAAGACTTTGTGGGTGAAGTTACCCTGAGCAGGGTTTTGCAGGATGAACAGGAGTTGGCTAACCAGACCAGGCTTAGGGAAAGTCATGGCAGACAGAGTGAAGGGCAGGCATGTGGAGATGGACGAGGCCTGGCCTCCGAGGACGGCGCCTTTCCCCACGATGTTGACCTCCATTTTCATTTGCTCAGGAGGCCTCAGAGAGGCTGACAGCCTGAGCTCCCTGCAGGGGGCTGGGAGCTTGGGACCCCATGTCACCCTCTTGTCTCATCCCTGTGGCGAAGCCTGGGGAGGTCCCTGTGGGCTGGACCAGTGCAGGAGGAGCTACACAGCTTACAGCTCCCTGGGCAGAGAGGACCTGCCTCCGTCCCGCCTTGTCTGCCCCCCGTGCCAGGGACCACAGAGAGGGAGCCCAGGCCTCCGTCTCTCAAAACCAGAGACTCCCGAGAAGATCTGAGCGACAAGGAGAGCAGACGCCCGGCCCCGTGTGCAGCCCCCACTCCTGGCCCCGGCCCCGGCCCCGTCACTGGGGCGACTGTGCGCCTCGGGGATTCCTCTCCCTGAGCTTCAGCTCTGCGCACCGCACCTGATCGGCTGGCATGTCGTCCCGCGGCGCCCAGGACCCCTGCCCAGCCCGGCACACGCCACCAGCACCGCAGTCGGGGCAGGTGGAACGGGTGGCCCTCTTCAGTGGAGCGATCCGTGCACGCCGATGAGAGGTGAGGGGGTGCATGAGCCTTGTCACACCCAGAAGTCGTGCTGTCCTTTCGCAACCCTGTGAGCTGGGTTTCCCGTCTTACAGACGGACAGACAGGCTCGGAAGGACGCAGCGACGGAGCAGTGAGGGGCAAGGATGGGGTGACTGCACCAGCGCTCTTGGGGCCCCAGAGGGCCTGGAAGGAGGCCAGCTGGGCTGACCCGCCACAGACAAGGGGTTCCTACATTTCTGTGGGTCCAGGAGGGCCTGGGTCAGAGGGGCACGCTGGGGGCCGGGCCTGGGGCTTTTCAACTAAACAAGCCCCGTGTGCCCCCACCCCTCTGCTCACAGGGCCCGAGCTACGGGCCGGGCCTTGTCTTAGGATCCCAGTGGAGAGTGGTTTCCCAATGGCCCCCTTTTCATTTCACATCCAGGGTCCTTTCCACCATTGCCACACCCTCGTGAGGTCATGTCATCACCCCACGTGATGCCCCCAAGTTCTCACTTCTTGGAACCAGGCGGGAGACCCAAGCTGGGCCGGGCCTGGGGGCTGGCGAGGCCTGGGGGGCAGGGAAGGGGATGGGGAGCAGAGTTGCCTCACAGAGTCGGGAGGTCTGAACCCCAAGCGGCGGTCTTCCTGAAACCTTCCCCTCCAAACCCCCTTGCGCTCCCCAAGGCCAGCAGCACGGCACCCAGTCTGCTCCCAGCCTTCTGGGCCCTCTGCCCGGGCCTCACGCCCTTCACACCCCCGGAGACCCCGCCCCAGCCTCCCCAGCTGCGTCTGCCCTCCCCCCGGAATGCCCTCACTTGGCCTCATTCCAGATCCAGCTCGCCGGGCTCTGGGGGTTCCTGGCCCGTCCCAGAGGGAGAGTCTGCCTGTCTGAGTGTAAGCCGTCTGAGTGTAAGCACCCCCGGGCAGGTGTGGGGACAGCAGCGGCAGTGGGACCAAGAGCGCTGGAGCGAGGAGGGGTCAAGAGGCCCCAGCGTCACCTGACTGCCCGTGTGGGCTTGCACCGTCCCCTCCAGAGGCCCTCCCGGTGGACTGTTGTGAGAGTCCATCGGGATGACGTGTAGCTGCCCCTGTTGATCCCTGGCCCGTGTCCTCATGGACGCTGGGGGTCGGTCCCCTCCCTGTCTGCGCCCCATCTGGGTCCTGCTGGGTAAGGTCAGCCCTCCAGCCCAGGTTGAAATGTTGCTGCTGGAGGCTCCAGGCGGTCAGTGTCCTTCTTGAGGCTCCTGGAGCCCTCCGCCCGTGGCGTGCTCCGTGATTGCCCTCCCCTGACTCTCCAGGGAGGGGCGTGGCAGCCCCTGGGGAACGGCTCTGGCACGCAGTAGGTGCTCCTGATTACTGGTGACTCGATGGCGGGCTAGGGTGACAGTGTGAGCTGTGTGGCCTCCGAGGGCTGGGCTGGACCTCAGCCCTTCTGCTGACCCACAGGGCAACCAGATCTGGTCTGTTCTCTCCTCTGGGCCTCAGTTTCCCTGTCGGGGGAATTCTGACTAGTAGGGCTGCCCGAGAAGGTGCCCAGCACTTAGTAGGACCTTAGCATTTGTTCCTTTGGCCCACAGGTCAGGACAGTCCCGCTCAGGGGTGACCTGCGTGCAGTCTCCCCTCTATAGAATGGACACCTAAGGCAGGTGGGCCCCTGGGCCTGGCTTCCTGTGGGAAGAGCAGGCTGAGAAGGGCCTGGGAGGTAAGGTCGGAACAAGGTCACCCAGCGTCCTCCCTAGGGAAGCCCCGCCCCTTACTTTCTCCTGCTTTTATGGTGTTGAAACAGTCTTTCTTGTAGGAAAAGAGGGCCAGGAGGGTTTGGTTAGATGCCCTTTCTTAGTGAGCCTGGGTCAGTTCCCAAACTCAAACCAAGTTCATGGACCAGGAAGATGCAGGAACCGTGACACTGTGTGTAAGGAGGGGTGTGTGAAGGAGGGCTGGAGGGGTCAGGCCCCCAGGGGGCGAGGGAGCAGTGCCCCTCCCCTCGTTCCTTCCAGACACTGTGGGAGTGGAATCCTCTTGTCTCTTGTTCCCCTCCTGCACCCGCCCCCGGCCACTGGGTGTGGTTGCTGCTGCTGTCCTGCTACTCGGGCCCCAGGGGACGTGCCCTGTTGGATGCTCCCCTGTGGGCTGTGGGAATAGCACCTCACCTCACGCAGCTTCAGCAGCCCCGTCTGCAGAGCAGGACTGGCAACAGGTGTATCAGAGTGTATTGCAGTTGTACTTGTGCATCCCTCAGGCTGTGCTTGGCTGTTAGAAAATGCTCACAGTGCAATACCTGTGGTCATGTTATTGCTATAATCATTATCAAGATGTACCTGGACTTAAGAAAAACAAAAGCATGCTAGGCCCTATATACCTGTGAAATATGGACTTATTTTTGGCCCTGAGCTTCCTAGTAACAAGAGCAAAGAGGGAAAGAGGATCACTCACTAGATTCATAATGCCCTTAGGGCAAATGCACAGCTTTTCCTGGTAAGGAGACCTGAGGGATGATCCCCTGGGAATCCTTGGGAGGGGTCCCCATGTGAGGTGGTAAGCAGCATCCTCAATGCCCCTGTGGCCTGGCTCGAGTGTCTGGAGCAGGGTCCTCAAGCTTTCTCACTGTGGGGGTGGGAGGGAGGTCTGCAAGGGGGACCCAATGAGGCCCCATAACCTTGAGTTGACTGAAGCTCCGTGTGTTATCATCAAAATCCATGCAGAGTTCACCTCAGTGAAATAGAGCCGTGTGTGTCTAATACAAAAATAATGCCCTCCCTCCTCTGCTCCAGACCCTTGGGTACCACGGTGCTCCTCAGAGACGGGCCCTGCTGATTCTCGGCTTCCCCTTGAGGTGGGCTCCCAGCCCTTTCAGAGAAGCCCATGAAAGCCACACCCCTCTCCCTAACAAAAAGCACATCACACCCAGGAACTGTGCGCACAACTCCAGCGGTTCCCAGGTCCTGAAAGGTTCCAGGACCCAGCTCGGCAGGCCCCGATCCAGGGCGACGGGGGAACCGTGTACCTTGTGGACCACGCGCCACGAACGTTATTTCTCCCAGCTGGGCTTTCGTTGGGCATGGAGCAGCAGAAAGCTCACGTTTACCGTGAAGAGCGTCTGGTCTGTGCGGAGCAGATGTTTTTGCCGTGACTCAGACAGGAGTGGGCTTCGATGCCTCACACCCTTCTGGACACACCCGGGCACTTGCCTGAGTTGGTCGGGACTTTACACAGACTGCGGAACACCGGGGAAGGCCAGGGCCATCGACACTGGGGCTGCATGACCCTCCCTTCTGCCAGCTCCCATCCCCTTTCAGAACTAGGCAGGTGCCCAGGAAGCTGGAACCGCTGTGACCCACGCCCAGGCCTCTGGCTTCCTGAGAGGCAGCTGGCTTTCATACTTCTTGTTCTATTTTTGTTTCCTTTTATGTCTCTGACTATGTTAAGGAAATTCATTTCACAGTCTCTTTCCAGTAGTTTTTTGGCCGAAGTTCTCAGGAGTTTCGTGCTGTTTCATCCTGTGGATCTGCTCTCCTTCCCTCCTGGTGGCCTGCTTCCTTGTGTGTTCTGTAATTCGAGATCATAGTTTGTTTCCTGCCAGGCTTTCTCTGTGGAAATCCCAGGAGGCCTGGCTCAGGGACCTGCTCCTCCAAAGCATCTTTCTGATGGCTCTGCGCAGCCTAGGGCTGTCTCAGCCTGGGGCCACTTTGATGTTAATTAGTTAGACTTTCTCCACCCCATGAAGGTGATGTCAATTCAAACAACATTTTTTTTTTTTTTGAGGAAGATTAGTCCTGAGCTAACATCTGCTGCCAATCTTCCTCTTTTTGCTGAGGAAGACTGGCCCTGAGCTGACATCCATGCCCATCTTCCTCTACTTTCTATGTGGGACGCCTACCACAGCATGGCTTGCCAAGTGGTGCCATGTCCGCACCTGGGATCTGAACCGGCGAACCCTGGGCCGCCAAAGCAGAATGTGCACACTTAACCGCTGCGCCACCAGGCCGGCCCCAGGCGCTGTCAATTCAAACCTAACCCCCAGTGAGGGCGGACCCAGTGCTTCAGGTCTTCAGGAACCTTGCGTGCTTCTTCCAGCCTGGAGCTCAGGTGGACACAGACAAGTTTTCTTGTCTTTGTCAGAAGGCAGATGTTTTCCTCGGCCACCCATTTATCAGGGGTGCAGCCCCTCGAGACCCCGGCATTCTGTGAAGAGCTCAGCTGCGTCTCCATCGTCCTGCTTGCTCAGGGTCTTCTCCTGATGCTAATCTTGACCTCCCTCTCTCAACCCCGTCTCTTTAGCCCAAGGTTGCCGCACCTGCACCTTAACTCCCGGGTTTTTAGTTCACAATGTTGTCCTGCCACTGAACTGTTGATGTATTTAGGCTGCACCTGGTGGAGTGTAACGGTTAGGAATCCAGACTCTTGAGGCAGCCTGCCTGGGCTTGCAACCCAGCTCCACCAGTGTGGGATGGGCTCCGGTCCCTCATCTGTGAAAGGGTCAGCAGTGGTGTCCACCACATGGGGCTGCTGCAGCGGCCAGCGGGCCTGCGACATTCAGCACTGAGAACGTCACTCCGTACAGAATTATTGCCTGTTTCGAGCATTATACTGGCTTTCAGTAAAAGCAGTATTAAATACGGTGTAAGTATAGTAATAAGATCATGTTAATGATAATATTCTCGTTCTGGCCCCTGGCGATTTTCCTCGCTTTCTAACGAGCTCGGGTGTGCGTTGAGAAGACGTTTCTTGTTCTTTCAGCCAGCATTTCTAGGAGATTTGTGGGAAAGGAGCTTTCAGGCTGTGTAGTCTCCTCAGTCGTCCAGCCTCTGACCTTTGAGTGGTCAGTGCAAAATAATACGACTGCTGTGCGTGTATATTACTCCTGCTTCGGTGCTCGGACCCTGCCGTGGACCCGTCTCGAAGTCCCCGCTGAGTCCCAGGGCATCTTGGGAGTTGGGTGGAGTCCTCTTCAGCCACCCCCAGCTCTGTGACTCGCCTCCCCATCCTGCAGACCTCCGGCCCTCCCTGCCCCTCGGACGGGATTCCGGAATTCCTGCTGGATTTGTGCAGGAGAATGCGGTCTGTCCATATCCCAGCAGAGGGATCAGGGCCGTGTCCTGGGGGAGGTTTTGCACGAGATCTGCACAAAGTGGGGTGGACAGGCCTCTGAATAGCCTCGCTTCAGGTCTGATCGGCTTTTGTGGCCCAACGAGCCCTGGAAGAAAACCTGAATTTTCAGAGCTCTTTGCATTTCTGATTTTCGGGTGGGATCTTGCAGTGGGGGAGGGAGATTGGACTGAACTCTGCTCCAGTGAGGACGAGGACTGGGTCGGGGTAGGGGGTGGATGACAGGCAAGGAGCCGGGCGGGGGCCGCGCACGTACAGGACTAGGAGGAAACTTCTGGGCTGAGGGGGATTCTTGCTGAAGGCAGGCCGGGGCGATAACACATCAGAGCGGTCAGATACCGCGGATGGGGACGGGGGGGGGGGTGCCACTAAACTGACTCAGCAGTATTCTTGCTCAAACTGGATTCTACAAGGACAGAGAGGGAAGCCCAAGGTCAGCCCTCATTCAGCAGAGAGCTCCAAGGAGCCCGATTGAAGTTAGGCCAAGAAAAAAGCCTCTCTCGGTGCCCACTGGACATCTGCCTCGCGCCTCTGCACACAAGAGCCAGGGCCTCGGGCAGCGTGCAGTCTGATGGAGGAGGCAGGCCCAGAGGAGGAGGGCCCAGTCCCGAGATCCTAACACGAGGCAGAGGGAAGATCCCCTGGGCATTGTCGGCTGAGTGGGGTCAAGAGCAGAAAGGACGCACGGCCAGGGCGGGGGCCTGGGCAAAGCCGGAGGACTGGGCATGTGGAGCGGGGGCCAGCTGGTGATGATGCTGATGGGCACCCAGGGTGTTACATCTGTGAATACATTCACAGCCTCGGGATCCCCAGGGAAGAAGGTGGGGTCATGATTCTCACTTTACACATGAGGAAACTGAGGCACGGTTTAGCAGAACTCATCAGCCCACGGCAATCAGCTGTTAACTGGTGGAGCCACCGTCCAACCCGGGCAGTTGGCTCCACAGCCCACACCACAAGTCAGGACACTCTGCTGCCTGTCGCTGTTATTATTATTATAGTCACTGAAAGTGAAACCAGAGGAGAGGAGGGAGGAGGGGTCCCCAGGCTGAGGACAGAGCCTGGGTAAAGGCTGGGAGGTGGGAGACAGGCAGAGGTCTGGAGAACAAGCGGTCGCTTTGTCTCGTGGTCGGGGGGAGCGGGGGCAGAAAGGGGCCTGCAGGGGCTTAGCAGGAGATGAAGGAGAAACAGAAGGAGTGGAAGGCTGGGCCAGACTGCGGAGGGTCCTGGATGCCAAGTTGGAAGTTTGCAGTTCATCCTGCAGGCGGAGGGCCTGGGCTGAAGCCTCGGAACAGGAGGGAGGTCACCTCTAGGGAGCCAGTGGCTGCGCTGGCAGCAAGGTGGACTCCGGCAGGCTGCAGGCTCGGGGGCAGTGGTGGAGGAGGCCTGAGCCCACAGGGGCTTCGGGGCCCAGAGGGGTGGGCAAGCTGCGGAGCAGGCATGGGGCCAGGAGGGCAGGGTGGTGGTGGGGGGCGGGGTTCAGGTGGGGAAGGCCCTGCCTCCTCCAGGAGCGGGCCTGCATTCAGTCCACAACCCGCCAGGGTGGAAGCCGGGGACTGGAATGGGGACCACGGTGTCTATCCTGGCCCTGCCCCTCACCAGCCTGTGACCTCGCAGGTGACTTCCGGATCTGGGACCTCAGTGTCCACCTGTTGCCGTGGGAAGACATGGGCCAGGCCCGCTGGGCGGGCACTCAGTCAGGAGTACCCCTGTCCCCATGGGGAGACAGGACCCCCTAGCCCCTCCAAGCAACCTTGGCCACAGTTTCTCCTTCATTAAACCCGTCCCTTCGTGGACTTTGAACCCCGTTCTTTGTAAATAACGATTTCTCGGTCGCAGAAGAGCGAGTGGATGGCGAGTAGAAGGCCAGGGTGGACACCCCTGCTCCAGGAGCAAAGCCCTGGACGTGGCGGAGTCCCGTCCACCCAACGTCACCGCCTCACTGGGCTCCTGGGGCTTTATGTACAGAGTTGAGAAGGCGAGCCACGTGTTGATCGCACCGTTTCCCAGGTTCGGCTGGATCTGAATTCCCGACTGGGAAGAGTGACTCCTGCCTCGGACGGTGGGACAGTGGGGAGGCAGGACTGAAAAGCCGTCCTGAGGCCCACGTCCCACAATTGTGTGAGCTCCTTGTCTCAGGCTCCCCCATCCCTGGGCCTTCCCTTCTCAGCGGGCGTCCTGCTGTCCTGAGTAGTGGTCCTTGTTTCCAAGGGTCCTTCTAGGAAAGGCTGCTGGCCAAGGCGCGTCCTTGGGGAGAAAGAAAGCTGAAGTCCAGCCCAGTCCAGCCAGCTCCGTCCTGCGAGGTCTCAGTCTACGTGTCTGCACAGTGGGCGTGGTGCCGGGCCTGCCTCGCGGGGCTGCTGCAGGCATTCAGGTCAGGATGTGCATCGGGAGCGCGGGCGCTGGGTGGGCACTGGGTGGGCTGGCACAGCGCAGCATGGCAGGCTGTTGGTGTGGGGGCAGAGCCGTGATGCCTGGGGCAGAGGCCACTGCTCACCTGCCATCTCCTGGGGTCTGCGAGTTCCTGCTGGCGAAAGCGGGAGTAGGGGAAGGAAGCTGTCTGCAGTCTGCTGAGACGGGGCCCGACCTCTGCACCTTTGGCATGGGGTCTGCTGGACATGGAGAGCCAAGCCGGGGCCTAGGGGGGGTGCAGGCCCTGTGTGGGGAGAGGCCACGCACTAGTGTCTTAGGGCCGCCTGGACCAGTTAGCACACATGGGGTGGCTTAAAACAGACCTTTATTTCTCAAGTTCCGGAGGCGAGAAGTCTGAAATCAAGGCGTCGGCAGGCCAGGATCCTTCCTGGCCTCTTCCAGCTTTCGGGGGCTGCCCGCGTTCCTTGGCTTGCAGCCACATCACTCCAGTCTCTGCCTCCGTCTCCTTCTTGCCATCTTCCCTCTGAGTCTCTGTACCTCCGTGTCTTTGCATGGGCTTCTCGTAAGGACATCAGTCATTGGATTTAGGGCTCACCTGACTCCAGGATGCTCTCATCTCAACTCAATCATATCTGCAGAGATCCTATGTCCAAATAAGGTCCCCTTCACAGGTTCCGGGGTGGGGACTTCAACATGTCTTTTTGGGGGACACAGCTCTACCCACAAGAGGCAAGCCATCTGGACACCCCAGGACTCAGCCCAGCAGGCAGATCGTTCTTTCTGTATCCAGATCGAGCGTGCGTTGCTGGACGGGGCAGGTGGGGTTGTCTCCGGACAGGAGGCTGCAGGAGTGGTGCACCTGGGGGGTGGTGGCCAGCTCTCCCCACCTGCCCTCTGCCGACGTCACCTCTGTTCGTCATGTTGATTAAAGGAAAGAAACAGCATCTGTTTATTCAGAGGCTGCTCTGTGCTGCATTCCTGGCAGACGCGCCGTCCTCATCAGCGTAGGAGGTTGTGAGTGCACCAAGGCTGAAGCCAGGTGGCCTGGGTTTCCATCCTGGCTTGGCTGTGTGACCTTGGGCCAGTCCCCTAACCTTTCAGGGCCCTGACTGGCTCACCTGTAAACTGGGATGAGGGGAACAGCTGCCTCCTTGTAGAGTTGCTATGGAAACGAAAGGGCGGATGCTGCACTGTATCAGCCTATAGTAAGTGCTCCGCGAGCATCAGCCGTGACCTCTGCTCCCATTCAGTGCTCACGCTCATGCTGGGAGGGACACTCCAGGACGAGAAAGGCCCAGGGAGGCCACGGAGCTTGACAGGGAGGTGGCCGAGCAGGAAGCAGCAGCCCCGGCTTTGGGAGATCGGAAAGCCTGGCATCTCAGCCATGCCAGGTGCCTGCTCTGCCGATGCCCTCACCATGCCAGGTTCCTGCTCTGCCAATGCCCTCACTGTGCCGGGGGACGCCTGTGTCTAGACCAGAATCAGGGGGATACGACGCGTGTGAGGTGCGGGCCTTGGGAGCTGGTTGTCCCAGACCTCACTTAGGGATGGGAAGCAGAGGCTGGGAGAGGGCCTCAAGTGGATGCATTTGCAGGGTTATCGTGTCTAAGACAAGGGACCTCTGCTGATCGGAGCTCCTCACGTGCCCTAGACCTGGGATCGAGAGCTAGAGGAAGGGCGTCCCGTGAGCAGAGGACCGAGGCCACCGGCGTGGGGAAGGGTCCTGATGGGGTCCTAGTGGCGGGGGGTGGGGTGGGGTGGGCTCAGTTGCTGGAGAGGAAACTCAAGGGAAGATGGCCTGGCTTCACCCCTCCGGGCCGTGCCAGGGCGAGAAGGACAGGACGGTGTTAGGAGGTGCTGGATGGAGAAACCCCGTCTTTTTTGTCTCCTGCTGTGTTCCCAACCCCCAGAACAGTGCCTGCATACAATAGGTACTCAATAAATGTGTCTGTGGTGTGTACTGAAGCCCACGGGGGTGAGCTTTATCTCACAGAAGTGCAGTACCCCAGCCCCAGCCCTTTCTAGCTGACAGCCCTTGAGCAAGCAGCTTAACCCCACTCTGCCTCAGTCTTCCCATCTGTGAAATGGGAATAATAATAGTTGATGCTGGCTCTGAGGCCACTGGAGGGGACATTTCTTCTGGAGCAGTTTGAGGATTTGGTGTTGGTGACCCCCCCCAAGGCATGGTACCAGCCTCCATGAGGCCCCCATGGTTATGAAACACAACAGGTTTCGCTTCTGATGGGCCGCATACCTTTCCAGCCTTGGACGATGACCAGTGGTCCAGCCTTGGTACGGTCACTGAGAACCGGTGCATTGCAAAGCCCTCGGAGGTCACCAGCCCCATCCCAATCAATGCTGGGGTCACTGACGGGGATGTGGGCTCACCTGGTAGCCCTGACTCGGGAATCTTTCTGCCGCTGGACATCACAGCCAGCAGCTACCAAGCCCTTGGCATTGCGCCTCCTGACCTCGTGAACTGTGCCCTTGTGGGGCAGGTGTGTCACCATCCCTGTTCATCCCGGAGAAGGGATGGGAGGGGCCCAGCACTCCCCCCGTGGCTCCCCATGCCTGGCACATCGCTAAGCCCCTCCCTGGGTGTCCAGGACCCCCCGGGGGCAGAGCCCACTGACCCGCAGCTTCCCCAGCCAGCAGTGGGGACTTTCCCAGTTAGCTTTGGGGGAACACCGAGCCTCGCCACCAGGGGGCAGAAGTGCCCCCCAGAGCTGGGAGCGCCAGGGCTGTGGTCAGGGCCAGTGGGAAGGGCAGGGCTGGCCGCTCGCTGTGTCTCCCGCTCAGCTGACCTGGCTCCATCTTCAGCCCTGCCGCTGGCTGACTCTGACTTCGGGCAGGTGCCTCGGCCTCCCAGAGCCTCAGTTTCTCTGTCCCTAACCCCTGCCTGGCAGCCTCGCGAGGACTAGATGGGGCAGAATGTCTGAAGTGGCCGCCCCTCTGTCCTGCCTCTCTGTTGCTCCCCAGGCCCGGGGCCCCCTCCCCACCTGGCCCCTTTAGGGGTGGGCTGACACCCCTGCCGTACAGGCTGGTGACATGGAGCTGGTGAACACGTCCCGGTGGAAGCCCCGCGTCCTGGGGTCCAGTGCGGCCCTGACGTCCTGCAGGCCCCTCCGTCCCTGGGGTCAGGCTGTCTGTCTCTGGGGTGAGGGGCTGAGCCGTGCTCGGTTTGCAGAGCTCAGGGCACCACGAGCTCCCCTGAGATGCTCGATAGCAATCCTCAGGCCCTGCCCTCAAAGACCCTGATTCCCTGTTCCCAGCAGGCCAGGCCCAGCCTGAAGGTTATTGCAGGACTCAGTGCTGTGCCGTGAAGACGAAACCTGGGGGCCAGCGCCTCGCGCAGTCAAACCTCAGGGATCAAAGACTCCTGGGTCACCATCTCTGGCCGCGTCTACAGCGAGCACAGAGCCTTTAAAGGACTTTAGGGGGGTCTCATTTCCCCTGCCCCTCAAACTCACCCATGGCTGCTGGTGGGGGAGAAGGCCAGCGCCCCCCAACCCTGGACCTTATCCGTGTTCCAGATGGGCACACTGAGGCCGTAGAGGTCACCTGCTTGGCAGCAGGGCTGGGTGAACCCCACTTCCGGTTGCCAAGCCAACAGCTCCCTCTTCCATCAGAAGGACAAGCCCTGGGGATAGCAGGGTCCCCCCTGGGGACCAGGGTCCTGTACCAGCTGCTGACACCCTGCTGGCCGGGGGAGGTGTGGAATGAAGTTTGGGTCGTGGGAGAGGAAAGGTTGACACCATCAGGCCAGGCGCGGGTCTCAGAGCGAGGTCCCTCTGGCAGCTTTGGGGACCCATGAATGGGTCCCCCTGGTCTCCGTTCCCTTTGACAGAGGGCATTTCCCTTCCCTGAGTCCCAGGCACAGACACGCCCTGCCCTGGGCCACCCCCTCCAGTACAGTTGCTCAATCCCCCACCCCCACGGGTCTGGAAGGCCCCATAAGTGAATGGAGGGCCCGGTGGGCACCTGGAGCCCTCGTGCCTGCCTGCGGGGGCGGCAGCTCAGCGAGAGCCCAGAGCCATCACGTGGGGCCTCAGACCCGGGAGGCCCGTCATCTGATGCTTCCCAGGAAGCCAGAAATCAGGATTTCTCTGTCAATCTCTCCATTGTAAAACCTTGGCTACATGCAGGCTTTCCCCCACACTGCAGGCTGTGCGGGGCAGACACAGGGCTGGACCTGGCCCTAGGCCGTCAGTTGCCCCCGGCCCTGGGGGATTGTGATGGCTTTGTCTCCTCCTGACCTCTGCCTCAGACGCTGGCCTCGGGGGGATGGCTGCTCCCCTGGGCTTCAAGCCCCCATCCCCATCCCCCTCTGCCTGCCGCCAGCCCGAACACAAAGGCAGCATCTTCGCCTCCGAGTCTGCACTGCACCCAGCGCTGGGCTGTGGGTGTGGACGGATCTTACTAAGGTCTGCGGCTGGGGTCAGGGGGCGGTGACAGCTCATTCCTTAACACTGACTATGGGGCTTTTAAGTCCCTTGGCCATTCCCGCCTCTGGAATTTCTTGCTGGCCACCTCTCCCAGACCCCCGCAGCATCCGCAGCCCCCTTTCCACCCAGTCCCCCTCCCAGCCCCTCCTCTCCTCCCCTCCTCCTGCCTCCCGCCTTGGGCTGCCCTTACCACGCACCTCCCGTTTTCCCTCGATTTCTTATCCAGAGCTGTCCAGCCTCCCTCCCGCCTCCAGCCGGGCCCTGCCAGCCCAGGCTCTTCCCACCGAGTGTGCTCAGCAAACGGAGCCGCCCTCGCCCCAGAGAGCCTGCTGCCCGTGGGAAACCATCTTTTGCCCCATCCCCCCAGGGTGCCGGCCGGTCCCCAGGGCTCTGCTCTGCTGCATTACACCAGTGGCAGTTCCCATGCTTCCGTCTCCGTCTCTCCGCTGTGGCACCTTTTTTAAAGCGTTTGCACCGATACAGTCTAATTCAGTCTGTTCCCTACTGTGAGACAGACGCTTATCCATCCATTCAACCAAATGTTCACCGCGGGCCCGCGTGTGCTGGGCACGGGAAGCGGCAGTGAGGCCGTTACTATGGTCCCCGCCCTCCTGGCTTACGGCACAGGATGGGAAAGGTCACCAAATGGCCAGAGAGCAATTCCTGAGCCTAACCCAGAGTGAAGGCGGTCAGCAAAGGGGGAGATGGCCATGGCTGAAAGACATTCTGGGGGCTGGGGGAGCAAGGGGAGGGACAGAGAGGGCCTCTCCAAGGACTGCAGGCTCTGGACTCCATCCTCAGGGCAGAGGGAAGCCACAAGCTCCAAGCAGGGGAGCACGTGGGTGTGCCAGGGATCGCTCCGGCCACCACGTGGAAGAGGGCTTGTCTGGTGACCTGTGTGGCCTGGCGGAGAGTAGTTTGGAGGTGTCCGTTGTCCCGGCCTGGAGAGGTGACTGTAGAGGTGGAGGGAACGGACAGGGTCCAGAGATGTTTCTAAAGACAGAGAAACCACCGTGGGCTTGACAGGGTGCCAGCGAGGCAGGGGAGACCTGTCAGGCCATGCGGGTCTCAGCCTTGGGGATGGCGGCCTCTGGGAGTCGAAGGTCTCCCCTCCCTGGGTTTTGAGTTCAGAGTCACGGAGTTTGTCCGTCCTGACTCTGCCTCCCAGGACGAGGGGAGTGTCTGGCGCAGAGCGGTGCTCGGGAAACACCGGTTGATCTGAACTGGACGGTGTCTCCTCGCAAGGCTCTTGTACACCTTATTTGGGGCTCTCCTGGCTCCTGGAGCCACAAAAGCAGCTCATTACTGGTCGGCCTGGCCTTGGCACACCATCCCAGCCGGGTCATTCAGCAGAAAGAGCCCGGCCCGGGGGCTGAGCCAGCCCCCACTGCCTCCTACACGCTGAGTCGCAGATTCCTGTCTCTCGTGGGGATGAGAATGTTGACCTACACTGCCTCTGACTGAGTCAGCCAGTGGGCAGCTGGGGCCCACCCTCATCCCGTGGGATGGGACCCTTTCCCGGGGGACATGTGCTTCGGTTCTGCCATTGAGGGGAGTGTAAGGTGCACACACCCTGGTATAGGGAACCCGGGGA
Organism: Equus quagga; assembly: GCF_021613505.1. NCBI lineage: Eukaryota > Metazoa > Chordata > Mammalia > Perissodactyla > Equidae > Equus > Equus quagga. Next base: position 5,481,984 of record NC_060285.1, on the reverse strand, counting down.
CCCCATGGGCTCTGGGCCTCAGCTCTCTCTTCTGCACAGCGTTGGGGGGGGTCTCTGAGCACCCTTCCCAGGCTGAGATTCAGGGTCAGCCCGCTCCTCCCCCCACTGACTCAGGGGAAGCATTTATGGGAGGACATGGGGCCGGGGATCTGGGGACACCTGACCTTGCTCTGCCCGGTCGTTGCTTCAGGAGAGGCCCAGGAGGTGAGACAGGGCAGCAAGGCAATCTTGCCCTGTCTGATGGAGGTGGAGGGGGCAGGGGGCAGGGGGCAGGGGCAGACCAGCCCTGTGGGAATCCCCGAAACTGGAGGCTGGTTGGTTAGGCCTAGCTTTGCGTTTGTTGATTGGATGATGTTGGGCAATCTGTTCAACTCTCTGAGCCTCAGTTTACTCAAGTGGAAAATGGGAGGAAGAATTCCTACCTCCCTGAGGGAGACTGGCCTGAGGTCAGGCATGGAGAAGCGCTGTGTGCAGCAGCTCCAAGGCCGTGCCCTCCCTTCACTGGGGTCCCTCTCCCCAGCCACAGGGCCTCAGGGGGCCCGTTCGCTTTCTCCGTTCTCCGTCCCAGAGACCTGGCTGGGCTCTACCCTGGGAAGCCACTCCTGATTCTCGCCCTCCCCCCCCAAAATCTGGCAGCTCCACCAAGTCAGAGGAGGGCGGTCAGGGCAGCCAGGCCAGGCTGGACGGGGTGGGGTGGGTCCTGGCCCGAGGCGCCGAGGCTGAAGGCCTCCATTCAGTCTTCATGAGAACCACGGAGGAGTCTGTGTCCACGTGGCGCGGTCTGGAGGGATCCGTGTGGGTGCAGCCTCCGTGGGGAGGGATGGCGAGGAGGGGGGCTGTGGGTGGGGCGTTGAGGAGCGGGGAGCCTGGCAGCGGGCACGAAGCCGAGCATCGTGCGAGTGTGGCCGCAGCGGCCGGCGCGGGGCGGGCGCTCGGGGTTGGGTTGTGCGTGCCGTGCGCGTTGGTGTCCTGTGGGCACGCGTGGCCCCCGGAAGAGCGGAGGGGGCGGAGCGCGTCCTCCGCAGAGTGGACTGTGGGTCGCGGAGGCGGCAGCGGCCCCGCCCCCAGCTCGTGGGCCCGCCCCCCAGGCCCCGCCTCGGCCCGCCAGCCCCGCCCCCGCTCCGCCCCCGGGGCCGCCCCGGGCCCCGCCCCCGGCCTCCGATTGCGCCGGGTCCGCGCGCCGGCCGCGCTCCTGGCGCTCCACGCTGCGGCCGCTCGGAGCAATGATTAACCCGGCGGGGCGGCCGGCGCGGGGCCCGGGGCGGAGGCGCGGGCCCGGGGCGGGACCCCGCAGGGCCGCTCGGCTTCCTGCTCTCGCCCAAGTTTCCTCGTAGAGGCGCGGCGCCGGCAGGGGCCCGCGGCACGGCGTGGCGTAGGGCGCGGCGCCGGCCTCCGGGTCACCATGAGGACTCTCCGCAGGTTGAAGTTCATGAGTTCGCCCAGCCTCAGTGACCTGGGCAAGAGAGAGCCGGCCGCCGCCGCCGCGGACGAGCGGGGCACGCAGCAGCGCCGGGCCTGCGCCAACGCCACCTGGAACAGGTAAGGCCGCGCCCTCGCAGGCCGCCCGCGGGCCCGGGGCCCCAGAGCCGGGGGAGGGGAGCTCTCGAGCCGGTCCGCGGGCGGGGGCCGGCCCCCAGCTAGGAACAGTGCCCTGGGCAGCGCGGCACTTCACAGTTTGCGAAGAACTTGCTCCGCCAGAGTTGTGCGGCCCGGGAGGGAAGTTTGGTGCAACGTGTTCCTGGAACAGAGGGACGGGGCCGCGGCCCCGGCGCTGGTCCCAGAGCGCCCGGCGGGGGTGCGGGGTGGGCTGGAGCCCGCGCGCCCCCCGCCCCGGGGGTCTTCCCCCGTCTCCGCTCCGGCGCTCTTGGCAACCTGGGAGGTACAGAGGGCAGGAAGTCTTCCCATTTCGCGGATGAGCAAGCGAGCCTCGCGGGCGCAGTCGGGGGCCGGGGCGCCGCTGCGCTTCCTGTCTCGCCGTTAAGGTCCCTTTGGTCGGCGGTGGGCGGGTGGTTTCCCCTTGAGCGGCCCCCTGTCCTCCCAGCTGTCGGCGGGGGTGCGGCAGCTGCCGGGCATTCCTTACACGACCCTCCCCCCGGGGGCCGTTCCCAGACAAGCAGGGGCGTGGGAAGGGCCCCCGCCCCCAGCTTTGTTTGAAGAGCAGGGCTGGGATCCGGGAAAGAGACGGTTGATTTAGTGGGATTCCCCAGCATGTCTGCTCATGAGCCCTTTCAGAAAACAGATATATCCACCAAAAGGAGAGTGGGAGGGGAGGGGAAGAGAGAGAGGCAGGCTGGTCAGGGGGCTGCGCATGCTGCCCCCCACCCCCACACACACCTGGCAGTGGACTCTTGCCAGCTGCTCCACCAGCTGTGGTCCTGGCCACCAGGAACCGGGCTGTCAACATGGACACTCATTTATTCCGTTAATCGGTCGCTTCATGAGCATCCCGGTGGACACGGGGCTGCCAGCTTGAGACCCTCCTGTGCACCGGGCGGGACACGGTCATCCACATCCTTGTCTTCTGTCCCCTTCCAAGTTGCAGACTGCTTGAGGGCTGCCACGTGTCTGCTTCAGTTTCCCTATGGGTCGGTGGGCATGCACATTCCTCCTTGCAGGACTAATGTGGGGACAGTGAGGGGGGGACTCTGTTGGGGATCTCATTGACTCCTGACTGCACTCTCTCTTGAGTCTTATTCTCCTCGGAGAATTGAGATAGAAGCAGTGTTCCTCCTCCTTCCTCTGCCGTGGTTTAGTGGAAGGAGCCAGACAGACTTAGTTCAAATCCCAGCTCTGCCTCTTCCCTGCTGCGTGGCCTTAAGCAAGTCACTTAACCTCTCGGGTCTTCAATTCCTTTATGCATAAGAGGGGCTAATAAGAGTGCCCAGCTCACAGGGCTGTGGCAGGGGTCGAATGCGAAGATGTGTGTTAAGAGCCCTCAGCACAGTGCGGGGCAGCTGTTAGGGGCTCTGTAACTCAAGCCCAAACTCGTGTTGGCTGGGCCTCTAGGGAGGGGGCTTGGGGGGCTCCTCGAGAGGCTGCTGGTTCCTGAACTTTCAGCAACAGCAGCTTTGTGAGCGCCCCCCCCACCCCTGCTGAGGTCTCTTGCTGTGGTTGGTCCTGCCGCGGCTCCCCAGGTGGAGGAGGGGGCATTCTGGGGCCAGCTCTGAGTCTTCAGAGCTCATGGGGCGTGTGGAGGGGGAAGCCACCCGAGTCCCCCACTGCTTTTCACTGAAAGGAACTTGGGGACGGCAGCGCTGTTCTGGGCCTCGGCCTGGCCTGGCCGGCTGCAGAGGAACACACCCCTCCCATGGCTGTCCCTACAGGCCTCCCCACTGAGGACCACGGCTGCTCCCGCCTGCCACTCCTACTGTGTGCCGGGCCCCTTTGTGACCCACGGCAGCTCCCACCTGCCTGCCCCTCCTGCTATGTGCCAGGCCTGTGGACCCACAGTCCCTCCCACCTGCCACTCCTATGTGCTGGCCCCTTCGTGGCCCACAGTACCTCCCGCCTGCCTCTTCTACTATGTGCCGGGCCCCTTTGTGACCCATGGCAGCTCCTGCCTGCCTCTCTTACTACCTGCTAGGCCCCTTCACGAGCCACAGCTGTTCCCACCTACTGCTCCTACTATGTGCCGGGCCTGTGGAACCACAGTTGCTCCCACCTGCCACTCCTACTATGTGCGGGCCCCTTCGTGGCCCATGGCAGCTCCCACCTGCCACTCCTACTGTGTGCCAGGCCCCTTCGTGAGCTGTGGCCGCTCCTGCCTGCCACTCCTCCTATGTGCTGGGCCCCTTCGTGACCCACGGTACCTCCCACCTGCCACTCCTACTATGTGCCAGGCCCCTTCCTGTCCCTTGGCTCCCTTGGCTACTGTCATAGCCCGGGGAAGGAGATGTCACTAGCCCTCTGCCTTTAGAGGTAGCAAGGGGACACAGAGTACCAGGAGACCTGCCCACGTAGGACATGCAGAGCCAGGGCCCTGCTCTCTCCTCCCCGGGCAGAGGGGCCTGAGCCAGGGAGGGGCGAGGTGCCTTGCCCTGCCAGGTCCCTGAGCTGGAACTGCCTCCTGCCCGCCTGCCCACCCCCCATCCTTGCAGTGCTCTCTGCTGGGCCCCCAGGACGGCAGCCTTGGGGTCAGACAGTCTGCGGGGCCCGCCTGGCTGAGTGTGGACTCCTCGTTTTGAGTCTGAGATGTAGGCCTTTCATCCAGGTGCCCACAGTAGTTTCCTAGCGCCGCCCTAACAAATTGCCACACACTTGGCTTAAAACAAGAGAAATGTATTCTCTCACAGTTCTGGAGGCCAGAAGTCCAAAATCAAGGTGTCAGTGGGGCCATGCTCCCTCCGGAGGCTCCGGGGGAGGGTCCTTCCTGCCTCTTCCAGCTCCTGGAGGCCCCTTGGCTTGTGGCTGCATCACTCCTGTCTCTGCCTCCCTCTCCATGTGTCCTCTCTATGTCCAGACCTCTCTCCCCTTTCTCTTATAAAGACGCCAATCATGGGATGTAGGGCCACCCAAAATCCAGGGTGACTTCACCGCCAGATCCTTAACTAGTTCCATCTGCAAAGACCCTGTTTCCAGAGAAAAGCTGAGGTTTCAGGTGGACATGAATTTCCGGGGGACACTAGAGCGACCCGCTAAGGTGACCCTGGGCACATCCTCTAAATCCCGTGTGCCTCTGTTTCCTCATCTGGACATGGGCCAGAAAAGCGTAGCTTGCTCTCGTGGAGTGGAATCGATGCACTCCTTCAGCCGTTCATTCCTTCATTCATTCACTCCTCACTCACCCACCGGCACTCGGCTGGGCCTGGGACATCAAGCGAGCCGAGAACAGCGTCCTGGAGCTGAGGGTCGGCAGAGGGTGTCAGGAAGGAAACCGGGACTCAGTACACCAGCGTGGTCCTTGCAGGTCGTGTTTAGCGCTGGGAGGAGAGAAAGCGGGCCACACTCGAGTGCTGGCCCCCAGTGCGAGCCGAGCGCCGAGGGCCAGGCCCCAGAGGCAGCCGCGTCCCTGTGGAGCACGCTGGGCTGCAGGGGGCAGGGGCCTTAGAAGGCTTACCTGCCGCTCCCGCCAGAGTCCCTTATCCCCTCCTTCCTCAAGGACCCAGGCTTGGCACGTCCTGTGCCTCTCTGTCCCTGCGTCCCCCTGAGAAAGCCCCAGTTAGCGCCTCGCTGGGTCTGGACCCCATGCGTGTGCGGGGCCTCCGGCTCCAGGCAGGTCACATCCTCAGGGCCACCCGAGGGGTGGGAGGGAGCTCCCCAGACCCCAGCACAGGTCCCCTATCATTGCGTTTGTGCTGGAGGGTGTTAACCGTCATGGGCCTGGACCTGCCCGAACGCGGGGTTTGGAGAGCCCGGAGCCCACCCCCCACCACCTTCTAGAAGTGAGAGCAGAGGCCGCGAGCAGGTTAGAGTGTGCGTCCGCACCGTGCATGCGACACTTCTCAGGTTACAGATAGGGAAACTGAAGCCAGAGAGGTTGAGGGACTTGATCAGGATCTCCAGCTACCATCGGGGTCTGGAGTCCGAACCCGGGTCTGACTTGAAGCCACTGCCTGGGGACACGTGAGTTTGTGTCCCGCTGCAGCCAGGGAGGGGTGTGTCGGTGTAAGAGCTTGGAGGCTGCAGCGCACCCCCCTCCCCAGTCCTGGCCGGGGCCGCTGGCCCAGCCCCCGGAGTGCTCTGCCCCCGCATCTGCCAGCAGTGCCCAGCGGCCGGGAGCGCCCCATCCCTCAGACGGCGGTGCACACCCGCCCGGGCCCACACCAGGCCCCGTCCAAGCCTGGGTGTGGAGGTGCCCTTTGTCCCTGCAGCACCTGCGAGGGGCACTCATCACCCCCATGGTGCAGATGTGGACACTGAGGCTCAGAGTGGTGCAGGGACCGCCCAGGTCTGACTCCAATGCCTGTGCTTCTGCCACCACCTCCTGGGGGGTCTCTGAGGGGCCAGAGAAGGTTGACCAAAGCCTCTGGAATGATCGATGAGCCGGGAGTGGGGGTTGGAGGCTGGTAGGACCTGTGCTCGGCTCCCCCACCACCGCCCCCTCCCCATGAGACAGTATGGTGTGGTCCGCAGAGTGGGGGCCCCCGAAGACGCCCACAGCCCGAGTCCCTGGAACCTGTGCAGGTGGCCCCTCACACGGGAACCGGCTGTGATGAAGTTACGGCTCCCGGGACGGGAGGGTCGTCACTGGGTTTGTGAGGGGGAGGCCCGGGCGTCAGGAGGGGTGAGGGTGGAAGCGGGGAGGCTGAAGGTGCTGCACTGCCGGCTTTGGGAATGGCAGGAAGAGCCCAGGCCGAGGACCGTGGGTGCCGCTCGAAGCTGGAAGAGGCCAGGGAGCGGACTCTCCCCTGGAACCCCCGGGAGAAGCAGACCCCCGACACCTGCCTGAGGACCCCCAGCCTTCAGAGCCGTGAGGAAGGAGCTCTGGCCTGTTTGAGCCGCCGAGTCGTGGTCTTTGTTACGGCAGCCGCAAGACATAAGACGCCGGCTTCCCTCGCTGCCCGCTGGGTGCCCTGGGCCGCCCCTTCCCCGCCTGCCAGCCTGGGCTCAGGACCCGCTGCAGGTGCCTCCCCATCCACGGCGTCCAGAGCCTGGCCTCGCAGCTGCCGGGGTGGGGGAGGTGAAGCCCGGGCCCCGTGGGAGGATGTGGGCCTCCACTGTCCCCTCCACAGCCAGTCGGGACAGGCGGGTCTGAGCCGCATCAGGTGCCTGCCCGCCTGGGCAGGTGAGCCTCTGGAGGAGAGCCCCAGGCCCTCGCCTGGTGCCCCGTGAGGAGGGGAGCGCATAAGGCCCCTCATGCTCAGTCAGGACCCCCGGGGGGTGGGGGAGAAATTAAGCCAGGAGGACTGAAACGAGGGTGAGAGTGACGCCTGTCTGCTGAGGAGCAGGCCACCTGCCCACAGGCCTGCATGGTGTTCTCACCCCCACTGCCCAGAGCGTCTGACGGGGGCCCCATGGGGGGCAGGATTGGGCTCCGAGTCACCCGCCTCGTTGGGCCTGTCCCCTGGGCATGAAGAGGAGGCCAGTGGACGCTACTCCTGGGGCGGCCGGCACAGAGGCAGGCGGTCCCCTCACTTCATCCCTTGGGGCCAGGTGTGACCCCCTGGGGTCCAGATGAGGACAGTGGGGCTCTGGTCACCCTTGGATGGACGGGGCAGAGCGAGGACTGAGGTCTGGGCTGTCTGAGGTGGGGTGGGAGCTGAGGCAGGCACCGGGAGCCCAGGTGGCAGCCAGTGGCATTAGGAGCCTGAGGGGGCCCATGGGGACCCTGTGGAGCCTAGCACCCCTGCGCCTCTTGCACCCACTCGTCCATCCCTCCCCTCGGGCCACTGGCCAGGAGCCGGGTCCTGAGATGAGCTGGGCCTCCACACCAGTGGGAGGGCCCCAAGGAAGTGCCAGTGCGCTGGGGGTCCCAGTGGCCCTCTAGGGGCACCAAACAGGCAGCGCGAGGAGAGCACCTGGCAGAGGCCTGCCCCGCTCTGTCCTCTGAGGCCAGGTCCAGAGCGGAGCCTGAGAAAGGACTTGCCCAGGCCTTAGCCTCTCCGGGGGTCCCCTGCATTGGCTGACCTGCCAGAGGCCAGGCTCTGGGTGGCCCCCACCCACCCTCTGCTGGGGCTTCCTGGATGGACAGGTGGGTAACACTGAGAGAGGTGGTGGTGGCCAGGGACCTGCCCGCGGGGGCCCACCTGCTGCTAGCCCCACCTGGCCCCAGGGTGGCCATAGGCAGGTGCCCCCAGGAGCCCCACAGTCAGCCCTTCCCCTCCCAGCCTGAGCACAGGGCCCCCCCCCCACTCCTGCCATCCTGTCCCCATCAGCCCCTGTGGCCGCAGGTCTCGACCCTGTCCCGGGCGCCCCGGAGACCCCCCTGCAGGGCTCCCCTCTCCCCGTGCCCGCCCAGTGCTCAGGTGAGCGATGCTGGGACTTGGCCGCGCCCTCCGGTCCTCCTGCAGGGCGAGAGGGACAGGCTCCCGTGAGGGACTGCCCGGTGAGGGGAGGGGGACAGGTCAGCTTCCACTCGGGCCTCCCCCTGCCGCACCCCGGAGGCCACCTGCAGTTTCCACGGGACCCTTAGTCAGTGCCCCCAGCTGGGCCTGCCTGTCTCTGGTCTGGGAGGCCATGGGCTGGCACGGCTGGGGTTTCACTTCTATTTTGGGGGGATGAGAAGTTACACGAGGAGCTCTCGCTCTCCCCACCCTTCCTCTCTCCCCCGGTGGCGCACGGCGGGGCTTTCTTGTTTACCCAGCTTGGACTTTGGAAAGAACATGGGACCTCAGCCTGCACCACTGGAGGAAACGGGAAGGAGTGGGGCCTTGCCTGTCCCCCCCATCCCGGGTTTGGGTGGGGGGCAAGGAGGGCTCGTTTCTGAGCAGCCGCCTGGGGGTGGGAGGCTGGGGCCCAGGGCTCTGTTCTCGCCCTGCCGGGTATGAAGCTGTGTGACTCTGGGCAGTCCCTTGGCTTCTCTGAGCCTCAGTGTTTCCTTCTGCGACCTGGGGTGGAACCGTCCCCGCCTCGTGCAGTGGTTGGAAGGAAGAGATGGAGAAAACCGCAGACAGCAGGTGGTTGAGCTGTGGTGCAGGCTTCTGGGGAGCACGTCCTGCAGGAGTCCCTGCCGACCGACCCCACAGCAGACACGACCCCCGGCCACGGTCTGCACCCCTGCAGTGTCTCCTGTAGGAGCTGTGATGATGAATCCCGTCGTGTGAGTGGGCAGCCCAGGGACAGGGGGTCGGGTCCCCGGGCCGAGGCCCACAGCCAGGAAGCCCAGAGCAGGGGTCACACCCAGGCCCGCCCCTGGACCAGCCTGGGGCAGGGTGCACAGGGCAGGAGTCGGGCGGGGTGGGGAGTGTGGCTGGAGCCCCAGGGTGACCCCGGCTGGGCGCTGCTCTCGGGCGTGTGCTGAGAGAGTCAGACTTAGTTCATGCTCAGAACCGTGGCACGGGGTGCTCTGAGCAGCCCCAGGGCAGGGCCGGGCGTGGCAGAGTGGGGCTAACAGGTAAACCAGAGAGACCAGCCCCACCAAAACGACGCCGGGGGCGGGGCATCAGAGCCTCCCCGACAGGTGTGAGCGGCTGGGACAGGGCTCCCAGGATGGTGAAGGGCAGGCCTCCAGGAGAGGGAACAGCAAGGACGAAGGCCCAGAGGCAGGAGGGGGGTACAATGGCCACAATGCACCGGACCCCCTGAGGGCCTCGGAGACGACGTCGTCCAGAGAGCTGGCTTTGCCATTCCAAGTTACTTGGCGTAGGTTCACCTCTGGGCAGGGGGACCCGAGTTTGGGGGGTTCCTCTGGGAGGTTTAATGGAAGAGGAGAAAGGACACGGGGAGGCCGGAAAAGCAACCCACGAGCATAGGAGGACTGTGCCAGGGGCTGCTGTGGCCTCCAACGAAGGCCCCTGGGCTCCACCACACTGGCTTCCTCCTGCCCCGGGGCCTTTGCCCATGCTGTCCCCTCTGCCTCATGGAGGCCTAGGCCCCCAGGAGACCTTGGCAAGGACCCTCTGAGCCTCGGGAGTGGCTGGGCCTCCAGTGGTCAAGAATGCCCCTCCACTGACTCCTCCAACAGGCAGGGCTGATGGGGCTGAGCCCCCGGCACTGTGTCCAGGACATCCCCCAGCAGCGGCCCCACAGGGCCAAGCGTGGGTTTCCAGCTGTTGGGATTCCAGGGTGGCGGCTGCTGTGGGACAGCTGGCTTCCTGGCGGCCGTTAGACTTCCTGTCGGACTTTCACTTTGCCAAATCTGTAAGTGGAGAGCAGCCTTCCTGTGACACCGTCGTGGGGCCGGGCCCACAGCGGACTTGTAACAGGTGAGCACGCCCCCGGCTGTGACCATACCCCGGGCTCAGGGTGGCCCCGGATTTCATCCTTCCGGCTCTTGGGCGGGCGCGCTCTTGACCCCACTTCAGGCAGAAAACAGAGGGCGCGCACCCCTGGACTCACCAGGCCCCACAGTCATCAGGCACCCTGGGTCCGGAGACGAGCAGCCAGCGCGGGTGCAGCCAGGGCCAACGGAGAGGCCAGTGCTGACTCCCGGGCAGAGCTGGTTCTTGGCCGGGCCCGGCCCTGAAGGCCACGCGCACCCCCGCACCGCTCAGAGCCTCCTTCACCCACTGGGGCTGGGGCCCTGCAAACCCTGCCCAGCCCTGGCTCCACGTGGGAGGCCTCACGGGCGAGGGCTTAGGGGACTCGGCCTCTGTGAGCCTCAGTGTCCCCATTTGCAGAGTGGACAGCCGGTCCATGTCGCTGGGGAGGGTGGAGCTGGATGAAGGCAGACAAGGGCACCTGGAGCTCGTGGCTGCTTCCTGCTCTGTGATGGGAACAGCAGCACGTGTCCAGCTGTCCCCTCCACACCAAGAATCGTGGCTGCTGGTCTGTGGCGGCGCGCTTTAGAGCAGCGACCGGGTCCCAGGTGGAAGGGGTCCCACTGTCCAGACCTGGTTCTGGTTGGTTCTTCCCCTTGGGTGCATGTGACTGGGAAGGGGCGGGGGCACTAACAGGAAAATGAATCAGCAAAGTGCCAGAACATGAGTCTGCAGGGGAAAGGGAGGGGTCAGGAGGGCTTCTTGGAGGCAGTGACCTCTGAGCTGAGATTTCAGTATGAATAGCTGCTTGCCTAGTAAACAGGGAGGAGAAGGGCCCTCCAGGCAGGAGGCACGAAGACCCAGAGGGGTGCCGCCCCCCCCCCCCCCCCCGCCCCCCACCAGCACTCCGTGTGATTAGAACGTAGGCTGTCCCGGAATGCAGGGAGGGGCCCAGGGAGGGGCCGTTCCCTACGAGCCTCGAATACCGCATCCAGGCCTCGGGCTGTGTCTGCAGGGCAGTGGCTGCCTCGCAGGGCCTAGGCAGGACGGACTCTGGCTGCAGCGGAGAGCAGTTCCCCAGGGAGGTGGGCATGAACCCAGAGGTCCAGGAGGCCGCAACGGTGGGACTTCAGGGTCGATTGGATCTGGAGGGCGAGAGAGAGCAGGATGAATTTCCACCAAATGGTTCTCAGGGTCTCCTTTGAGCCAGGCGCTGGGCACGGAGTCCTGAGCAGTACACAGCCCTGTGCTCTTGAGGTTTCTAGACAATGGTGGAAACCAGATAACCAGACAGATAAGACGTAAAGCTGCGGTTACACACTGACAAGTGCTGTAAACGCCGAGGACAACCTGTGATCTGAAGGAAGTAGATGGAAGAGGGGGAGGGGAAGGACCAGGCAGCACAAAGGGCATGTGCCAAGGCCCTGTGGCCTGAGGCAGCTACCCCAGTGGGGCTGGGTGCAGATAACAGGGGTGTGCATTGCTCAGGGAGGTCGAGGGTCAGCAGGAGCCAGCTCACAGGCACCTTGAAGCACAGGGTGAGGAAGCCAGCTGGACTTGGCTATGTTCGGTGGTGGGAGAGGCAGGGAGAGGCAGTGAGAGGGTGCCCCCTAGTTTCTGGCCCAGGTGTGGAGAGTTCACGAGCACGGGAAGGGAAGCCGAGTTTGCAGGGAAGGTGACACATCAAGGTTTGGCAGCAGAGCGTGTGCGGGGTACACAGGACATCCTGGAAAGGGGCCAGGAGGTGACTCAGGCCCGGGGCTCCGGGGAGGCTGGGGCTGGAGGTGTGGGATCTTGGGATCGACATGGGAACCGAGGCTCTGGTGTGGCCAGGGTCCCCCAGGGACGGCCGGTCCCTGAGCTCCAGCGCCTGCTTCTAAGAGAGACTGGGCGCCCTGTGTCTGAGCGGCCCCCTTCTGTTCCAGGAGCAGAGCGGGAGAGGGCGGCAGAAGGGAGGCCTGGGCGCGGGGCGGGGTCCCCGAGCCTCGGGCCGGCAGCTCTCCTCTCTCCCCGCAGCATCCACAACGGGGTGATTGCCGTCTTCCAGCGCAAGGGGCTGCCCGACCAGGAGCTCTTCAGCCTCAACGAAGGCGTCCGGTGAGTGACCGTCCTGGCTGGTCCTGGCCCGGGCCTGGGTCCGTGAGTGGCGGGAGAGCTGTGCCAGGGTGGGGGGCCTGGCAATCCACCAGCCACACTTGAGGGCCCACCGTTAGAGCCACAGTGGGCAGTGACCACCAGGCCACCGTGGGAACCTTCACCGCAGGCCCTGGTTACGTGGCTTTCAGGCCTGGCAGGTCCCGTCCCCTCCCCCCCCAGGACTTATTTTCAGGGGAAGCAGGGTGGGACTTGACAGTGGCTCAAGATAATGCCCCCGTCCCGCTGGTGTCCAGTATCATGAAGGATATTTACTCTGTTAAGAGGAAGGACCCACCTGCCTAATGACGGGAGTGTCATTCCGGAAAAGCCATCACAGCCCGGCCGAACGCCCCTCCTTTCCTGTCCGTGGCCGAGAAACGAACACTTGTGAAGGAGCCCAGGACGACGGGCTTTGAGAGAATCTGCAAGGCTGGCTGCGTTAGTCCTGCCCTGTAGTGGAGGAGGCTGAAGCTCAGAGAGGTCGAGAGACTTGCCCAGATCACACAGTTGTACCGGGAGGCCTTCCCCACCTGGGTGCTGTTTCCCTCCCGCCCTGGCCTGTGCTGCGCTGGCCCTGTGTGGAAAGAGCGGCTGGGAGCACAGGCAGCAAACCTCCGCGTCAGCTCAGGGCGGGAGCAAACGGTCATCGGGAGGGGGCCACATTCTCATACGTGGCACTCCCACCCCCACCCAAGTATAACAGAGCTGAAGGGGCCCTTACAGACGGTAAACTGAGGCCCAGGGAGGGAAAGGGGCTGGCTGAAGCCACACAGCAGGGGCTTGTTGCCTCTCCCAGGCCCTGGATATGTGACCTGCCAGGGGTCCTGCTTTTCTCGAGCTCCTCTAGCCCCGGGGGCCGCCAGGGCTCTCGGTGGGGCCTGGCAGTCCCGTCTTCCTAACACGCCTCTGCTTAGGGAACAGCCGTTGTGACGAGCCTGAGGGGTTGCTGGGGCTTTAAACAGCAACACGGGGAAACCCAGGGTGTGTGCTGGGGGCGAGGGACAGAGGAGCCGCCCTGGGCCCGGGCTCCTCTCGCCAGGCCTGGGCTCCTCCCCCAAGAAACGGGCAGAGGCCGGGGGTGACGTGAGACGAGGAGCTCCTGGCCGGTTAGGTTTTTGGGGACGGCTGCTTTTAGCCAGTTCAAGTAAATGTGGGGATGGTTAAGTAGTAGCAACCGGCTTTCCGGTGGGGTTGCTCTGTGCCAGCCCCGTGCCGCGAGCTGTCCGTGCCTTCACCTTCGCTGCGGCCCTGGGAAGTGGGTGCCGTATTATCTCCATTTCACAGATGGGGAAGCGGAGGCACAGAGAGGCGGTGGGTTGCTCGCGATCGCGGGGCTGGTCGGTGGAGCTGGACTCAGCCTGGGGGTCCTTCAGGACGGCTCCCTGGCCAGTCCTGAACCCCAGCTCTTCTCCGTCATGTGGCCACGTTAAATTAAGTGAATTTAATTAAGCTTTAAATCCATAATCGGTCATTAGCTGTGATCCCACGAGAGAGCCTTGTGACTGGAGCCACTGACTGCACTGTCGTCTGAGTGTTTCCCTCGGTTCTCCAGGCTGGTCCATGAGGTTGAGGGGAGGGGTCCCTGGGCTGTACCCCAGCGTGGGGAGGGCCGGGATGGTGGACAGTGACAGGACTGATGGATAGCCATCACACTGTTATTTCCCAATCTTATTTATTTTCCTTTTTTGAGATATAATTCACCCTTTTGAGATGTCCTGTTTATTGGTTTTTAGTATAGTCACAAGATTGTGCAGCCATCTCCACTGTCTAATGCCAGGACATTTCGTCGCCCCTCCAAAGGCCGGTACCCCTGCACGTCACTGCCCATCCCCCTCCACAGACTCTGGCAAACACCAGTCAACCCTGCGTCTCTGTGGGTTTACCTGTCCTGGAGATTTCTCATAAGTGGAACCACTCAACCTGTGTGTGGCCTTTTGGGTCTGGCTCCTTTCACTGAGAACTCCGTACTCGGGGTTCATCTGTGCGGGAGCGCGTGTCAGAATTCAGTCCTTTCAAGGCCACATAGTCCACTGCACAGAAAACCCGCCATTCTCTTGATGCGTTCCTCTGTTGGTGGCCGTTCAGGTTGTTTCCCTGTGGCCGTTGTGAGGTGGCTGCCGTGAGCGTCCGTGTCCGGGATTCTGTGTGGATGTGCATCTGCATCTCTCTCGGGTCCGTACCCAGGCCTGGAATGGCTGGCTCATATCGCAACTGTGCGTTTACCTTTTTGAGGAACCGCCCAGCTGTTTTCCACCACAGCGGCACCATTGTACATCCCACCAGCAAGCTCCCCACGTCCTCAGCAACACTTGTTGTTTTCCGGTTTTTTAATTCTGAAAGTCCTAGTGGGTGTGAAGTGCTGTCTTGTGGTTTCACCTTGCGCTTCCCTTTTGACTAAGGACATTGAGCGTGTTCTCCTCTGCTTATTGCCCTTCGTGTATCTTCTTTGGAGAATGTCTGTTCCCCTCCTTTGCCCATTTTTTAAATAGGATTATTTGTCTTTACTGTTGTAATAAGTTTATATATCCTGGATCTAGACCCTCTCTGGGTAGCAATTTGCACATCCTTCTCCCACCCTGTGAGTCTGTCACAGTCTCGCTCGTGTTCATTTGGATGAACTCTGGTCCGTCCGTCCAGCCCTCTCTCTTCATTCCTGCCTTTGACCACCTTTCTTCTAAGATACGGAAATGGACAGACTCTGCATCATAGATTTCCCGGGTGGAGGAACTATCCCGGCCGGCCCAGCCCTCCCCCTGCCCAGGGCTCGTGGCGTGTGAGCTGAGAGGAGCTGTCAGGAGGTGCGGGGTGCCCACGGGCAGCAGCAGTGGGGCAAAGCCGCCCCAGAGGGGCTCCCTCAGAACCACTCCTTGTTTTCCCGCCCTGGGGAGCTGAGGGTCTGCTCGGCCCTGACGGAGACCTTCATTCATTCATTCGTCACTATTCACACTCATGGTCACTAACTGTGAGCAGGGGAGAGAGCAAGGAGGGCTTTATTGAGTACCAGCTGCATACGCTGAGGGTCAGCTCTGATCCCAGTGGACCCCCTGGACGCTCCGGCTCCACCTTCTGGGAGGGCTCAGGCCACAATGAGGGTGTGGGGCTCAGACGCAGGAGGGGTTTGCCCTCTGGCCTGCAGCATGTGGAGCGGACTTACCCAGGCTCAGCCTTGGGATGTTAGGAAGACCCTCCCTCCTTGCCCCTTGCTCTCTGGCCTTGCCCAGAGTGGCCTCTTTGTCATGCAGGTGTTGATCTTGAGATAGACTCAGCCTGGACATGGGGATCCCACAGTAGCTCGAGGCCACTCATGGCTTGGTCCTCGGAGGCCCTAAGATGGCTGGGCCCTGGGGACAGTGGGAGAGGAGGGAGGAGCTGCTGGGGGGGGGGGCTGACCACAGAGGGTCCCTGACTTCACACCGGTCGGCTCTTCCTCCCCACTGCTGTCACAGGCGGAGTGCAGCCTGGTGCACGCCCCTGTTAATTTCACTGTCGGGCAGGGCTGGCGGTGGGCTGTGACATGACGTCAGTCCTGTGCTTTGAGGCTGCCAGCCATGGGCACGGCAGGGCTGTGGGGCTGCCGCCAGTCACCTGCTGTTACTCTGAACCTCGGTTCCCTCGTCCATAGGACAGGGGCACCAGTGCCTCCCGTCAGGGTATTGTGAGCCGAGGTCTGTGACCGGCCTGGCTTGGCTGTGGCCACTGAGAGCTACTCAGGGAGCAGGTCCCTCCTCTCACCCCCACCCCATCTCCTGTGCACCTGCAGGTCCTGCCGGAAGTCCCAAGCCCCAGGGATGACTGATGGTCAGGACACAGGAGCCACCCCATCGCAGCAGCTGGGGTGCTGGTTACCCTGCACAGGCCACCTGACCTGTGCAGTCACTTAGCTCCCAGACCCCCACCCCCACAGGGCTGGTGGGGGCAGCCCGTCCTGAACTGGGGTGCAGCTTACAGCTCCGCCAGGAAGATGAAATGCAGCCGCCCCAAAAAGGCCTTAGAGGACCAGAGCACCTGCTTTCGGGGTGTGGGGGGAGTGAGTTCCATGGCCCTCCCCCCCAAACACACACACACACACACACACACACACACACACACACAGAGCTCCAAGGCTGAGAGAGCTGATCGAGGCAGGAGCCAGTGACTGTCACCCTCTGACTCCCGGGCACGACAGGCGGGAAAGGTGGGCGGCCCGCAGAAAGCAAGCGCTGTTTCGGCTTTTTCTGCAACGTGTTTCTTCTGAACAATACAGCTAGTCCCTCTGCACGGCGTCGCAGGGCCCTGCCTGAACGGCTGTGCGGAAACTGTGTACAGCGATCTCATTAATCAACTGGGAAAGGACGGTTGCTCCATGATCTTCAAAAACTTCCGTCAGAATCTTGAAGGCTCTGTCCCTGTTGGCTATAAACGTATGGGGGAATGAAAAAGATAGTAAAGTGAGTATGTCACCCAGTACACTGTAATTTAAAACGTTAGAAAATTGGAGAAGTGTTTATTTCTTTGTAAAAACTTATGAGCAGTCTGAACGACGTTTGCTCGGTCGGCGTTGCCACTCCTCATTTGTTTGCTGCATGTTCGTGTGCTCTTCTTCTGTGCTCTTGCATTTCTAGGAAATGTCACTGGGTTTTTCCTGGGAGACAAGGAGGCAACAGAGCTATGCACTTTGCTGCCCGTGCGTGAATGAGTGACAGATGCGCAGGGACCAGTGACAGACTGACTTTGCAAGGAGTGACGGGGTTGGTCGCTGACCCTCGGCACGTCTGTCACCTGTGTCGTGACCTGTGGCCTGGAGAGCTGGCAGCAGACTGTGCTGTGTGCAGATACTCGCAGATAACGTGCCAGAGTAACCGACGTCTGAGCCGTGTTGGGGGCAGGTGTTACTTAACAAAATCGTGAAATCGTGCTCACTGAAATTCCTGTCTATGGGATCCTTGCCAAGCAAGGCCTCCTGTCATTCAGGATCGGCTTCTGATTGAGGTTTTTGAAATATTTGGTTCAGAACGTAAGGACTGTTGGGGAGGTTGTGTCAGGCCTGACATTGACAGTGCCCAGGTGTTTTCAGGCTGTTGTTGGTCTGGAATATGACGCCCACCGTTCTCTCAGCCTGTGGATGTGTGGGGCAAGGAATTGTCACCATGAGTACCAAGGACAAGCTTCAGATCCCAACTTGGTACATACTGTGTGGCTTTGGGCAAGTCACTTGACCTCTCTGAGCCTCTCTCGCCTCCCCTGTGAAAAGGAATCACCATCAACACCGGCTGCTGGGTTGGTGAAGACAGAATGAGCTTAGAGTGAAGGAGGAAACACCATGAAAAGGCCCTGCTGGGGGAGAAGGGTGGCTGTGATGTGCTGTCAGCTCCGGGACCTGGCAGAGGGAGCTGGGCGTTGGCGGCCCAGCCCTGCCGGGTGTCACCCGGAGAATGTGTGAGATGCTTGTGGCCCTCGGTTCCCTCTGGGGACTCCAGCTTCTTCCTGTGCAAAATGGGGGCGGGCACCTGACGAGCCACAGTGTGGACCACGGGAGTGTGCAGGCCAGCCAGCCCCCTGCAGCTCAGGGACGGGGACGTCCCACCCATCATGTTGGGCCGAGCCGGGTGGTCTCCCCCTCAGCCCTGGGGCCCCCCACGTGGTCTGTGACTCGCACGCTCCCTCACTCTCGTCTCCCCTCCCGCCCACAGGCAGCTGCTGAAGACAGAGCTGGGGTCCTTCTTCACCGAGTACCTACAGGTGGGTGGTCTTTGCTCTCCAGCTGGGCCGGAATTGCTCCCGAGCTGCCCGGAAGGGACAGGGGGTCACTTTCTCTTGGTGGGTGTATGGAGCACTCGGATCCGAGGACTCCCCCACCTCGTGACTTGGTTTCCTCATCCACCCGATGTGGATTGTTGTGAAGGTTAAGTGACAAGATGCAGGGGAGGTCTCTCCGCTGTGCCTGGCATGTGGAAGGCCTCAGGGTTAGTTTTGTTACTAGCTGTCCACCTCCTGGGACATCAGTGTAGGGTCATCTGCCACCCCCACCCCTCAGTGCCCTGAGCTGCGTGTTGACAACGTCAGCAAGATGTCAGCGTCCCTGAGGCCCCTCGGTCCCAGGCCGTGCAGCACCTTACATTTGTCACATCCCGTCTGGCCAACAGGCCTGCAGAGTCGGCAAACACACGGCAAGCTGGGGCTCAGGGACGTGAGGCCCTGCCGAGGTCACACAGCCAGGACGGGCGAGGGCAACACTGGGGCGTGCAGGGACGTCCTTGTCCAGGCTCAGAGCGGGGGGCCTGCCCTGCCCGGGCACATCACGTGGGTTTGGGGTTGGTTTTTTAATTTGACAGCTTTATTGCGGTGTAATTTACATACCCCATGGCACACCCCTTTAAAGTGTACGATCAGTGGTTTTTAGTGTGTTCACAGAGTGGTGTAACCATCACCACTGATTCCAGAACGTGTTTATCTCCCCAAAAAGGAGCCCCACGTACCCACACTCAGTCCCCGCTCCTCACCCCACAGCCCTGGCCCTGGGTCAGCCTGTCCTGGGTGTTTCATAGCCGTGGAACCCACAGCATGCAGCCTTCTGTGTCCGGCTGCTGTCACTGAGCAGCATTTCAGAGGTTCATTCATGTCCTAGCTGTGTCAGCACTGCATTCCTTTTCACATCTGAGTAGTATTCCCCAGTATGGACATACCCCATTTTGTGTGTCCATCCATCCATCTGTCATGGACACGGGCTGTTTCCCCCTCTGGGCTGTCGGGGCTGGAGCAGAGACCACACGGTGTCCTCCTCAGCCGAGATGCCCCAGGCAGCGAGCGCAGCTCTGTGGTTGTCAGTGATGGCCGTTCTTAAGCCAGGCCTTCGGTCATTGGGCCTCTCTCCTTCAAAGTCCCCCCTCATCGTGGGATCCAGTCCTGGCCCGTCTCCTAGGGCTCGTCCCTGCAGCCACTCCTGCGGGCTCAGTTGTCAGTGTCCTCCACAGGTGGGCTGTGGGACCTCTGTGAGTCCCTTCCCGCCTGGGCATCTGCTGCTTGTTGGCAGACTCAGGGGCCCTTCCCGCCAGGCCCCAGGGCAGTCACGGCATCTCTTGTGTGTCTTTCAGAACCAGCTGCTGACGAAGGGCATGGTCATCCTGCGGGACAAGATCCGCTTCTATGAGGGTGAGTGGCAGCCCTGCACCGGGGACCATGTGCCACGCCACCTGCTTGCTGGTGTGGCTGCCGGGTACCGTGGCTGGTGCCCCAGGATGGTGGCTCTGCAGGCGTGCCTGCTGGAACCATGGCCCTGCCAGCCTTGCTGGGCCCCCAGGGCTCTTGGAGGGCCGAGAAGGGGCAGAAATGATGCTCGGGGCGGCAGGGCTGGGATCCAGCCCCAGGAGGGGCCCTTGTTGGGGAGAGCGTCTGCCCTCCAGTCTGCTGGGGCCCAGGGGGACCAGAGACGTCAGGGAGATGCTCCGCTTCGACTCGACGCCCACGGGCCTTCTGGCTGCAGGGAACCCGGTCAGGGTCTCCGAGGACTGGAGGGGGCGGGGACAGGGCAGAGGCGGCCCTGACTCTCCCCAGGGAAGCAGCCGAAGCAGGGAGCTGCCACCTGGGTGGGAGCAGCGGCCTCACGGGGTTTGGGGCCGTGCAGGGCGTTCTGGGCAAGTCTGTCTTGTAATGCTCCCACCCATTCTGTGAGGCCTCGGGTCCTTGTTCCCATGTCACAGCCGGGGGACGATAGAGTGGTGACAGGCTGTTCGTCCGTGGCCGCACTGCAAGGCAGAGGTGGAGGTGGCACTCAGACCCTGGTCAGCCTGACCGCAGTGCACACACCTTCGCCCTCGGAGGCCCCTGAGTCCCAGTGGGCCTCTGCCTGGGTCGGGGTTCAGCAGTCGGGGTTCTGACCCACCGCTGTCTCCCTCCTCCGGGCCCTCGGTCCTGGCGGGACAAGCCAGGTCCCGGCTCCCTCGGGCCCCCCCGTGTCCGTGGACCGACACCCGCAGGGTGCGCCTCCTCACCGGAGGGAAGTGGCATCAGGGGAAGTCAGGTTACAGGAGGACCCGGCGCAAATGTGTGCGCCTTTGCTGAGGGCCTGCTCTGTGGGTTCAGGCCCTGCACTGGGTCAGGTTCCAGGAGCGTTTGTTGAGTACTTGCTGTGTACCGGGCCTCGGGCACGTGCTTGCTGTGTGCTGGACACTGTTCTGCGTGCTCTCCGTCTCCTAACTCGTTGGCTCCCCCAGCCACCCTGTGGAGGAGCCACTGAACATATGGGGAAACCGAGGCACAGAGGGATTCAGCAACCTGCCCAGGCCACGTGGCTGCTATGTGGCAGCCTGTGCTCTTCTCGCTCTGCTCCAGATTCCTTCTCAAGTCTTCCCTCCGGACCTCGAAGGAAGGGGTGTCAGCCCATTTCACGGAGGGGGAGACTGAGGCCTGGCAGCCTGGTGGGCTCTGGAGGAACCCCGAGCTGCCCATGCCCTGTTCCTTTCACAATGGGAAGCACAGGCTGCCAGGTTTTGGGCAGGCTTCCTGGGGGAGGCAGCCCAGAAGCCGGCTGGACAGGGCGGTGAGGGTGTGGCACCTGGTGGAGATGGCTCCCACGCCCTCCCCTGCCTCCCGCATTCCAGCAGTGTCTGCACCTCCCACCAGCCTGGCCCAGGGCGGCCGGGACCCTGGGAGAAGGGAGCTTTGTGTGGCCCAGCAGGGTCCTGCCTGTAGCGGCCGTATCCGCCAGGCCACCCAGCAGGGAGGGCTAGCCCTGGCCAACCTCCCCAGGCCTCAGGGACAGGCACGGAGCCCCAGGGTGGGGGCCAGAGGGCCCGGCCTCCAGTTCCCATCCTGCCACAGACACGTCATTTCCCTTTGGCCTCAGTATCCCCAGTTAACACTGTGGGGTTGGACTGGCCCCATCTACGTGCTCAGTACTTGTGAGGCCCCTGGTGGCCTCTGGGGACCTAGAGATGGAGGAGACCCAGGCCCACAGTGCAGGGGAGACACCACCAGGGACCAGACGGTGACAGTCCAGTGTCGTGGATGTCAGGGTAAGGGGAAGGATACGCTAGTTCCACCTTGGCGGTCAGGGAGGGCTGCATGGAGGCAGTGGTCCTGGAGTAGGACCTCAAAATGTGGTCTGTGCAGGAGGCCATCTGGTCCCCTTCAGCTGTGCAGTGGGAACGGCAGCTGATGCCGCACGCTGGGAGGGCAGCTGTGAGCGCCTCCCCCTTCCACTCCCACCCGCTCTGGGTCTCAGGGAGAGCTCTTCCTTGAGATTGCTATCTATGAGTAGCCATGGCCTCGCCTGTGCCTCTGCCTCTGCTGGGGGCAGGGCGGGTAGTTCCACATGGGGCAGCTCATACCCTCGCCACCTGCCCCTCCCTCCAGCCTCCAGTGAGGCCCTGGACGTCAGCTCCGGAGCAGAGCGATTCCTGGGGGTGGCAAGCCTGGGGGCCAGCCTTGAGGTGAAGGCTCCCTCCCGGGACGGCATCCAAAGTCCAGGTTTGGTGGTCATGTCGCGACAGCTAACAGCAGTAAGCTCTGGCTGCAGCCAGGCCATGTGGTCATCGCTGTCCCTGGGGTCTTTCCACGATGAGCTGAGACCTGAGCTGACACCGGCCTGGCTCACTCCGGCCTCCGGGGCCTGCACCTGGGCCCTCAGGGCTCTCGGACTAAATGAAGGCAGGCAGACAGACAGACCCACCCCTGGGGGAGAACCAGCCCAGGGTCCCTGCCACTGCCTGGGTCCCCTGAGCTTCGGCACAGACGCAGCGCCTGTGGGCCCGCCGGTCACCCATCAGCGGCCAGCACTGAGACTGGCCGCGTGGCAGCTGGCAGCCCCGGGCCTGGGAGCACGTCTGAGGCGCCCGTTCTGCAGAGGGCCACACTGAGGCTCGGCTTGAGGGACTCCCTGGGGTCCCACCGCCACGCAGAGCGGGCCTCAGTGCACTGCCGCCTGACTCTGCAACCCCTGATGACCCCGCCCCCCCAGACCACCGTGCCCAGTGGGGACCTGGCTGGTGGGTGCCGCCATGAGTCAGCCAGCGGGTCTGGCGGGCCGGCCCCAGGTTTTACAGCCCCTGCTTCCCGTGGTGGTTCCGCCCCCGGGCTGGAGGAGGGCCGGTGCTCAGAGCCGCCCGTCTGCCCACACGGCGGGGACCTGAAGGGACCTTTTTGTGCAGACAGAGCTCCCAGCGCGCTGAGCACCCGCCCGTCCTGGGCTCCAGAGCCAAGTGTGGCCCCGGGAGGATGGGCGCTGGCTGCAGGGCAGGGAGCCGCAGTGCCAGCAGATGGGCTGGGCTGTGCACGAGGCCGGCCCCCTCCCCAAGCCCGGCGCCTGTACGGCCCTGGGGTTTTCTGGGGCCCGAGAGGGGCGAGGAGAGAGGCCGAGGCCTCTGTCCAGCCTCCGCGTTGCCGTGGAAACCTCGAGGCGTGAGCAGGCCAGTCTGGGAGGCCGGCCAGCCTGTGGCGCTTTCCCCTCCGCGCCCGGAGACACCCACCACACCCCGTTTCTCTCCGGCTGATGGCTAGTCTGGCTCCAAGGGGGACCCCGCCCAGGAGCAGAGGCCTTGGCCACAGGCACTGGGGCTGCTGATCCCGGACCCTGGCGCCCTTCCCCCCAGCTTTCTGTCAGTCCAGGCAGAGGGACTGACCATTCAGCACTGCGCTTTTCCTGGGGGCGCCCAGAGCCAGCTTGGGCACCTCAGTTGTGCCCTTGTCCCCTGGCCATCCCCCCGAGGATGGCTCCTTCCCCAGGGCTGGCAGAAATTCCTGCAGAGCTTGTCCAGAAGTCTGCTTTCTACACATCTGCCTTCGTGGTTCACACGCCAAGGGTGTCAGTCAGCCTGGCAAAGCCATCATCCCAAATCAGCTTGGATAGCACCTCCTCCAGGAAGCCCTCCCAGCCTGACCCTCTCTTCTTCTCCACTCTCCTACCTGAGACATGTTGCTGCTATTGGACGGGGTCTCCCTGAGTCCCCAGATCCCACCTCAGGCCGCCTAGGGTGGCGGGGACCCAGCCTCTCAAGGGAGAGACCTGAACCTCTCGGAGGCTCGGCTTCCTCCTCTGCCCAGTGCGGTCACCCCTCGCCCTCGTCCTCGTAATTGCTGTTCAGTGTCCTGCCTTCTGTCTCTTGATGGAACCCGGGCTGCCTGGGCCCTCACTGGTCCGTGTCGGGCCTGGCACAGTGTGGGTGCTCTGCACGTGGACAGATGGACAGACGGGAGGGAAGGATGGCTGGGTGGACTCCTCAGCTGCTTGGCGGGTGAATCGGGAGAGACGGGGATGAAAGTGGGGCTCCGCCGGGCGCGCCTGGTGAGGGACCAGGCACTTAGCGCCAGTGTCGCCGGCACTCTGCTGCCCCAGGCCTGGTCGGTCTCGTTTCATCCCATTGGCTCTGAGAGGTCAGCCTGTCACTGTCCCGTTTTACAAATGGGGACACTGAGGCACGGGCCACAGAGCTGATGAGCGTTCTGTGCCTTTCGCGTGGGGCGGTGGGAGGGGGCTGTCTCCACGGCCCAGAGCCCGGCCCTCGGCCCCTGCGTCCTCCCATGGATGGTAGAGACGGCTGCCGACCTGGAGGAGTGGAGTGCCTGCGGAGCCGTTGGGCACGGGCGTGACGGCCTCCTACGCCCGCAGGACAGAGGCTGCTGGACTCGCTGGCGGAGACCTGGGACTTCTTCTTCAGCGACGTGCTGCCCACCCTGCAGGCCGTGTTCTACCCGGTGCAGGTGAGCGGCCCCCGCGGCTGTGGGACCCGGGGCCACGGTGACAGCGCAGCCTGGGGATGGGCGCACCCTCTGCCCTTGCTGCCAGTTATGGGCTGTCTGCGCCTGGGCACATCTCTGGACCTCTCAGAACCTGTTTCCCACCCACAAAGTGGCAACAAGGACAGCTCTCTCCTAAGGGCGCTATAAAGCCCTGAGCAGCACACAGTAGGCCATGCCCAGCGCATAGTAGGGGCTCTGTGTGCGACAGGAACCCTTTCCTTGCCTGAGAAAGCTGATGGGGGCCCCTCTTCTCAGGGCAAGGGTCATCTGGGGAGCACGACCAGGTGGGAGGGGGCCTGAGGGTCAGTGGGTCCATTCGCCTGTATCTGGCCCCAGGACTGGGGACGTAGGGGGAAGCGACAGTCTCACATGACAGCAGCGGGGTGAGCGCTGTGTTCTGTGTCTGCAGGGCAAGGAGCCATCGGTGCGCCAGCTGGCCCTGCTGCATTTCCGGAACACCATCACCCTCAGCGTGAAGCTGGAGGATGCACTGGCCCGCACCCACGCCCGCGTGCCCCCCGCCATCGTCCAGATGCTGCTGGTGCTACAGGTGGGTGGGGGCCCGGGGAGGCCACCACTTAGCCCCGTGTCGGGGCATCTGTGGGTGTGAGGCCAAGCTCAGGGGCAGGTGGTGTCTCAGGCTGGGCTCCCCAGAGGCAGAGCCTGAGACAAGGGTTTGGGTCCACGTGACTTATCAGTGGGGACACTCAGGAGAAACCGAGAAGGGAGAGCATGAAGTAGGAGGGGTGTGGGGTGGGGACAAAGGTGTGGGTCAGGAGAAGGCTGGCCTCGGCCTCACCCCACGGGGAGCTCAGGGGTGTGAACGGGACCAGAGCCGTCCCTCGTGGGCGGGGGGCTGGGCCTTCACCCCCCTCCTCAGGCAGCCACTGGGGCTCTGGGCCGCCCCCGACTCCCCGTGGTGGTCCCAGACGTTTCTGGTGCAAATGGCTGTCATCCACGAGGTCACTCTGGGGAGGGGGCAGCTGTGTGCTCTGGGTGGCCCCACTGCCAGCATCTGGGGGTGAGCGGCCTGCCCAGGACGGGGTGTGCTGGGCCCCCAGCAGCCTCCATTGCCAACTGGGCCTTTCTGCGGACGGCTGCGTCTTGAGCCCCCTGCCGGCACTGCCCCCCGCTGCAGTGTACGACTCGTCTCCTGTCGCAGGATGAGGGGGCACCGCCGCAGCCCTCATGCAGGTGGGGAGCTCGAGTCCTTGCTCGCCCCAGTCGGATGATCTCAAAGCCCAGGTCCGTGTCCTGAGTCCCTGTCATGTGGAGATCCTTCTAGATTCGGGCCTTCGAGGTGGGGCCTGGGGCCCAGGGCAGCCGGTGAAGGTTCCAGAGCAGGGAGGGGCTGCTGGGCCTGGAGGTTTGAAGGGTCAAGGGGCTGTGCTGGCGGGAGCTGGTGGTCATCCTGGCAGCCAGGCAGGATGCCCGGCCTGGCCCTGGGGTTTCGACGGATCTTAGGTCAGACCTGGCTGCCTCGAAGCTGGGGTGTTGGGGTTTGTTGCCTCTCTCGGCCTGTGTGAGGATGATGAGGAGAAATTGGATGCTCCTGGGAGCGGGCGCCGGGCTGGGATTTAGAGGCAGGAAGGCGGAGGGTGGCACCTTGGTCCCAGGAGCGGCACCGGGTGGCCTCCTGGCTGCGGGGGTGCTGCCCCCTGGTGGCCACTGTGCCTCCTGCAGCTTCCTGGGCTTCAGCCCTTTGCCCCCCAGACTGTTCTCCTGCCCCCAACCTGGCCCGCACTTCGAGTGACCTCTCCCAGCCCCGCAGTGAACTCGTCCCCACTGTTTTCGAGTCCCGGATGGATCTGAGGTCACAGCTGCTGGTCAGGGTGGCTTGAGGGCCTCCCGAGTGCCCTGGGCGTCCCCCGCGGAGTCACAGTTCCCTCACTCGGGGTGCCGGAAGCCGGGGTAACGGCCGTGCATCTGAGTGCACGCGAGTAAACAAGTTCTGGGAATGGACAATATAAAGTTTGCCAGACGCCCAGCACAGCCCAGCGGGAGCGCCATCCTCCTCTGTGTCACTGTTGCTGGGGGTGGAGAGGATCCCGGAGAGATGTGGGGTCCTTGGGGTTCATCTGGATGACTTGGGGGCACCCATGGAGTCCCACCCCCTCCACCCACGTCCAAACACAGCTGGCTCCACAGAGTCTGTACTGCTGCCCCCCTTGCCCCCCTTTCATCTCTGACATTAGTGGCTCGTGTCCCCTTGCTCCGTTTCTTAGCCTGGCTGGAGGCTTATTGCTTCTATTGATCTTTTCAAAAAACCAGCCTCTGGTTTCATTGATTTTTCTCAGTCAGTTTCCTGTTTTCAGTTTCACTGGTTTCCACTCTGATGCTTGTTTCTTTTTCTCTGCTTACTTTGGACTTATTTCCTCTTCTCTTCCTAGTCTCCTCTGGTGGAAACTTCGATTTTGATTGTAGATCTCTCTCTTTTCTGATATATCCATTCGTGCTGTCAGATTCCGTGTCTGCACAGCTTTCCCGTGAACTTGGGTAAGTGGTGGTTTCATTTTCGAGTTTAAATCCTTGAAAATCTCTCTGGAGGGTTCTTCTTTGACCCGCATGTCATTTGGAAGTGAGTTATTTCGTCTCCGTGTATCTGGGGATTTTCCAGCTATCGCTCTGTCACTGGCTCCTGCTTAGTTCCCGTGTGCTCTGAGAGCAGGCGTCGTATGGTTTCTGTTCTCTCGACTCTGTTAAGGTGCGTTTCACAGCCCAGGATGGGTCTGTCTTGGCGAATGTTCCCGTGAGCGTGAGAGGCATGCGTGTTCCGCGGTGGTCGGATGACGTCGTCTAGAAGGCAGATAGATCCAGTTGGTCTATGGTGCCGTTGAGTTCGGAAGTTGGCGTGTCCGTACGGATGCTCTGCGTCTGTTTCTTTCTTTTTTTGTTTTTTTTCCAAAGATTGGTACCTGAGCTAACAGCTGTTGCCAATCTTCTTTTTTTTTCTCTGCTTTTTTTCCCCAAAGCCCCCCAGTACATAGTTGTATGTTTTAGTTGTGGGTACTTTCTAATTGTGGTATGTGGGACGCCGCCTCAGCGTGGCCTGACAACTGGTGCCATGTCCACGCCCAGGATCCAAACCAGTGAAACCCTGGGCCGCTGAAGTGGAGCGCACGAACTTAACCACTCGGCCACGGGGCCAGCCTCTTTGCGTCTTTCTCCACATCCTCTCCAACATTTGTCACTCTTGGTTTTGGATGTTTTTGCCAATCTAACGGGTGTAAGGTGATATCTTAGTGTAGTTTTGATTTGCATTTCCCTGATGATTAGCGATGATGAACATCTTTTCATGTGTCTATTGGCCATATTCATATCTTCTTTTGAGAAATGTCTGTTCATGTCCTCTGCCCATTTTTTGATCGGGTTGTTTGTTTTTTTGTTGCTCTTTGCGTCTTTCTGAGAGGGGGCAGAAGTCTCTGCCGTGAGGGGGTCTCTGTTTCTCCCTGCAGGTCTGCCAGCTTTGCCCACGTGGCTTGGCGCTCTGCTGTGAGGCGCGTACATGTCCACGTTTGCTATGGCCTCTGGCATCATGTCGTGACCTCCTTTCTCCCTGGTCACGTTCTTGGTCCAAGTCCGCCCTGCCTGAAGTTGACGTAGCTGCCCCTGCCCCTGCTGCTCGGCGTGCCCCTGGCATCTTCGTCCGCTCGCACTTTCCATCTGTGCATCTTTACGGGGCGAGTGGGTTTCTGTGGGCAGCACACAGTTGGGTTCCTTTGTTGTCTTGAACTCTTGTTTCACATTCTGCCCGAGTGTATCTTGTTCCTTAACCGGCTGGCAGCCCTGCGGAGTCGTGTGTTTCATTCATCCCTCCGTTCAGACCTCATTCATTCACAGTCGCTCACTGAGTGCCTGCCGTGTGCCGGCACTCTGCCGAGGGTGCTGGGGGTGCAGAGGTTGCCCCTCGGTCAGCAAGACCAAGGCTGTCCTCTCGGCAGCTTCCTTCCTCCAAGGCTTTGGCTCCAGTGAAGCTGGAGGAGGCAGATGAGACCTGGCAGCGCGGAGCGGTTGGGAGGGGCAGTTCATCAGATGGACGGGCCTTGGCTGCCCAGCCCAGGCTTGGGCCCGGCCTGGCCTGTGGGGCAGCCTCTTCTGGCCTGCACCCCTCCACGGGGTCAGGAGTGAGGGCGGGGACCCTTGGGGAATGAGCGTGGCCCTGCAGGACTGCCTGGAGCCTCTAGGAAGCCAGGGCACGGGAAACTCTCCCGAGGGGCAGAGCTCAAGGCCAACCTCACTTGGCCCCAGGCCCTTTCCCGCCGGGCAGCACGGTCTCCCAGGACCCCGTCAGAACAGGGAGGAGGGACTGCTGTTCATGGTGACCTGGCTGGGCTAGGGAGGCAGGGAACAGGCTGTCTGGTGGATGGAACAGCGTGAGCGAGGGCACCTGACCCTCCCGAGTCCCTCTGTCTCTTGCAGGGGGTGCACGAGTCCCGGGGCGTGACCAAGGACTACCTCCGCCTGGAGACGCTGATCCAGAAGGTGGTGTCGCCCTACCTGGGCACCTACGGTCTCTATTCCAGCGAAGGCCCCTTCACACACTCCTGCATCCTGGGTATGGGTCCCCTGGGCCTTGGGCGGAGAGTGGGGTAGCCACTGGCTCTGTCCTCCTCTGCCCTGGGGGCCCAGGCCTCCCAGTGAAAAGGCAAGCAGAACCAGGATCCCACTGGGGATTCGCTCTTCAGTCCCAGCAAACCCGTCCTGAGCGTCCACTGGCCCTGCCGTGTGCTGGGCCCTGGACGCATGGAGATGGGTCACCTGGGGTCCCTCCTTCAAGAGCTGAGGGGACCCGCTGGACAGACACCATAAGTGGTGATGTGATGACGCCCCTGAGAGCCCTGCAGAGGCCTCTGTGTTCTGGAGAAAGTCACATCCGTGCTCAATCCTGAAAGTGGGGAATTAGCCAGGCAGACGACACAGCACCTGCAAAGGCCCAGAGCCCCAGAAATCCCAGCTAGTTTGGGGAGTCCCAGGGGAGGGATGAGGTTGGAGGGTGGATGTCGAGGGGCTGCCTGGCATGTCCGGCAGAAGCCAGGCACATTGCTCCTTGAACAGACACCCCATTGGTTCATTCGGCACCTGCTGTGCACCAGCCTCTGTTCTTGGTCTTGGGGGTTCAGCAGAGACCAAGCCCCACCCTCATGGGCTCTCATCCACCAGAGGAGGCCGACCAATGAGTAAATGAGGCCCAGATGAGTCCCCAGGTGACCCAGGTGACACGAGGACCAGGGCTGGGAGCTCAGGGAAGGCCAGGCCGAGAGGACTGCGGAGCTGAAGGGCCTGGAGAAGCCGGGCCTGGGGAGAGGTGCTCAAAGAGCATCCCAGACCGAGGGGACCACTCGAGAGGGCCCCCCTCATCCAGAGTGCCCCCAGCGTGCTGGTAGAAGAGCCGCCAGGGCCCCGTATGTGTGGCCCTGGACGCCGGGCACCCCTGGCCTGGCAAGGAGGGAGCCTTCTGATCCAGGAAAGGCCCTGGACCCGCTGGCGGTGCTCAGCCCTGCCACCTGGTGGTCACTGTGCAGAACCGCAGGGTCCTGAGTGGGAGGCTAGCCTGCCCCATGCAGACTCTGCCCGCCGTCCCCCACCCTCCAGGGCCCCCCACACTCAGAATAACCCCAGCTCTGGTCACACGTGTCATCTGCCCCTGCCGTGGACTTAGCACTGCCCGACCTGAGGCCCACCTGGTGGGTTTGTCCCCTCCACTCACTAGGACCCCGGCTCTGAGGGCAGGGGCTGTGTCTGCCTAAGAAGGTGCTAGGATTTGTTGACTTTCCACAGGTGGGGAGACTGAGGCACGTCACAGGTCACTGGCAGGGTGCACCTTTGAACCTGAGCACTTGGCTTCAGCCCCCCAGCCACTGCCCATTCAGTCTGAGAGGCTGGGACCAAGGAGACAGCAGGAGGGCACACAGGGTGGGACGTGGGGACAGAGCTGGGGTGGGAACCCGTGTCCCTCCCTGCCCAGCCCAGCGGCCCCTCAGCAGTGCCTGTGGTGGTGCTGGGCCAGGATCTGCACCAGTCGGGCTTGTCCCTGTAGCTGCCCCTTGGCGCAGAGCTGACCCCACAGTAGGTGCACACAGTAGGTGTACATAGTAGGTGCTACCTGGTGTCTGGCCAAAGGAAGAGCCCGAAACCGGCAACTTTGCTGAGTACTGCCCTGTCCCCTGGTGTCTGATACCCTGTGTGTCTGTCTGTCTGTCTGCAGAGAAGCACTTCCTGCGCCGCTCCCGCTCGGGGGACGTCCTGGCCAAGAACCCGGTGGTGCGCTCCAAGAGCTACAACACGCCGCTGCTGAACCCCGTGGCCGAGCATGAGGCTGAGGGCGCGGCGGCCGGCGGCCCGGGCATCCGCAGGCACTCGGTCTCTGAGATGACGTCCTGCCCCGAGCCCCAGGGCTTTGCTGACACGCCCGGCCAGGGCCCCACTGGGGCCTTCAGACCGTCCCCGGCCCCGCAGTTGGGGCCCTGCCCCAGCAGACTGTACCCCCCCACGCAGCCCCCCGAGCCCGGCTCAGGTGCAGCCCACAGCTCCCCGCCCTCCTCCAGCCCCGAGAACCTCGTGGACCAGATCCTGGAGTCAGTGGACTCAGATTCCGAAGGCATCTTTATTGACTTTGGCCGGGGTGGCGGCTCGGGCACAGCTGAGTTTGGGGGGGCCGGGGGGCGGCAGAGCGTCGTGTGAGGGCTCATGTTTTTACTGACCCCGTGTGTGTGCCCGTGTGGTGCGCGTGTGCGAGTTTTTTACTCCGTCCTGTCTGTCCCCTGTGGCCTCAGCCTCGTGGGCATCCCCGAGTCCTTGTTGGGATAACGTTGACCCCCGACTTCCCCAGCACGGCTCCGTCCTGGGGCATCTGCGTCCGAGGCTCCCCCTGCCTCGCGCAGGTCACCAGGTGCACGAGGCAACCTCATGTGCGTGGAACAGGTGTCGCCACTCACGCCACCCCCGGCCCTCCAATGTCCACACCCACGGAGACTGTGAATCCCGGGGCTCGGCCAGGCCCCCAGAAGGACCCCCAGAGCATTGGGGGTCAGTAGCAGACCTGCCGTCCCCTTCCCCGCTCGCCTCAGGCCACAGTGCCACCTCCTGTGTGTGGCTGTCCCAGCCCCTCCAAGCGGCCTGTGCTCGTTCTGCCTGGGGTGGCTGTGGCAGGGAGAGGGTGGAATAAAACATGTCTAGCCCGCTCCCAAGCTCATGTCTGCGACGCCAGGCCCCGTGGACGACCCCCCAGGGTCCTCATCCCCAGAAACCTCGCCTCACGGGGGGCCTACCCTCCCCACTCCCAGAGGAGCGGCTTCCTGTTAGCCAGTTTCTCCATCTCACCCTGACAGAGGGGCGGGAGACCCCAGAAGGAAGCCCTGAAAGGTCCAGCAGCCTCTCCAGGGTACCGGGGACCCTCGGGGTGGGGGCTGGGTACAGAGCGCTGGCCCTGCCTTTGTCCCCTGCCCCGGGCAGTTTGCTCAGCAGGAGTAGAAACACTGGACCCTCGCAGAGAGGGAGGCACATCGGGGGGAGGAGCAGGTGACCCCTGCCCTGGCTGCCCCAGCAGGTGTGGGACCCCCAAACAGGTTATCCCTGAGCCCTCCTGACAGTGGCTGGGGAGGGCCAGCTCCCCGGCCACCGGTGAGTGGACTGGGGGAGCCTGTGGGCCGCCGATGACTGATGTCTGGGCCCAGGAAACTGTCCAGTGAGGAGGGCAGGGGCCAGAACGTTCCTGAGAGCCAGCAGTATTGCCGCGGCCGGCCTGGCAGCAAAGATGCCCAGGACGGGACCTGTTGGCAGAAGCCACCCAAGGGACCTGCTTCTCTGGGCCCCACTGTTAAAGGGTCAGGGGTCGGCATGGCCCCTGGGGAAGAAGGACCCTGGGGGTTTCTTCTGGGCCACGTGGGGGAACATTTCTGCACCCGGTTGGGCTGCCACCCACCACCCCGTTCAAAGGGCTCACCTCTCATGCAATTGGTTTTCTGCTGGAGGTGGAAAGGAGCGCCCTGTTAGCAAATGCAAAGAGGGACCCTGGCAGATGAGCGGGTGTGAATCAGGCAGCAGGGAGAGGAGGTGGGCTCCTCCCCCATTGCCAGTCACGGTGACACCAGCCCACGGGTCTGCTGCAGAAGCCGTCCAGTGGGAGGAACGAGCCTGGGATGGAGTGTGCAGGGGCGGGGTGGGGGGCAGAGCCGGGATGACCTCAGTTTTGTGGTCTGTGATAGGAGCATACGGGCTTCACAGGGCTCAGTGGCCACGAGGCACTTGGAAGGTGCCCGGGGACAGGCTGGTGGCCCCAGGCAGGGCTCAGTGGGTGGCTGGGAGAGCAAGGGTGGCCCTTGCCTCAGAGGAACAGGTTTGGGGGCCGAGGATCAGGCCAGAATCCTGTCCCTGGTCTGAGAACCAACAAGAAGGTGGCCACTCGTCTCAGCTGATGGGCTGAGGTCCCTGAACCACCCTCCTTGGCTCCCAGCTCCCTCATGGAACCCAGGATAGGCCTGGGACCCGCTAAGCCCCAGGGTTGGGGCGGCAGAGGTTGGGCATGGCTGTTATCATCAGAGTCCTCGACATGGAAGGATCAGGCCAAGGGTGGAAGTTGTGGCAGGGAGCGGGCTGGCTGGGCTGTGTCCACACCAGGGTGCTGGGCCCTCTGTTCTGCCCCCACCCCCTGAGTGGGGGGGGCTCCATCATGGCGGTCTGAGCATCCCGGGCCTCCATGGGCTGCTGGGCCTGCTCTGATCCCTGGGGACTCTGCTGGCACCTGCCAGCACGTGGGCCCACGGGCAGGGGCGGCTTTTGTGGGTCCCGAGCTCTCTGACAAATCCCAGCCTGGGGGAGAGAGGCCAGGACACCAGCCGGGGAGCCTCACCGGCACTGGGGAGACTGAAGCCCGTGGGGGTGGGTGCCGAGCCCGGGTCCCGCTGCAGCCCGGCCGGGGCCTGAGGGAGTGAAAGGGCGGCTCTAGCCGGGCTGCCCACCCCGTAATGGAGCAGCTCACCAGGGCGGGCAAGGAGCGCGTCCGTGTGTGACCCCCAGCCTCGTCGAAATGTTTGACGCGGTTTACATCGAAGCAGCTTGTTATGAACTGGTAAGTTATACGTGAAATCAGGGGCAGGGAACGTAAATTAGGATAGAAGACCAGCCGTTGCAGCCCCAGGTCCCCAGAACCTTCCACATGCACACCGAGCCTTGGTCTTAGGTGAAGGGGTCACTGGTGGCCCCTCCAAGAACCGGACCTGACAACGAAGGTCATGTCACTGACCAGGTCTCACTGCGGCCACCAGGGAGCTCAGGCCAAGCCCCAAGCCAGATGAGGCCAACGTAGGCCTGTGACCCTGTGCCTGTCCCACCGGCGGCCAGCCCTCTGCCCGCCCCAGGCCCGCCTCTGGTTTCCGCACTCACTCGCCGCAGCAGCGCCTGCCGCTGCGAGTTTCTGGGGTGGAGACGGGCTGCGGGCTGGAAGCCGATACAGTGTGGGGTTCTCTTTAAAAGCATAGTGGAAAGAGACGTGATTCCATCCAGTTGTGGAGAAACTCGTCCATCTGCTGCTTCTCCGACTGACCGCTGGGCCCTGGAGGGGCCTGAGCCAAGGTCTCAGCTCTGGGAGGCCGCCCCAGAGAGCCGAGGCAGCGCTCGGCCTGTGTCCCCCATGAGAAGACCAGCACCACGAGGCCAGGGCTGTTCCCCCCCTGTTCCCACTGAGCCCCCAGCCAGGGGTCAGCCCCATGCCCTGACATCTGCTGACCGATTGCAGTGTTCGGTTAGTCTGTGAGAGCCACCAGTCCTCGGCGTCAGCGGGGGCCCTTCCGGATGCTTCCTCTGTGTCTCCAGGGCTGGGTTTCGAGAAGCTGACCTACTGTTCTTGTCTTTGTTTGTTCAGGTTCTGTGCGGGAGTCTCACGACCACGCTCCTCCTCACCTCTCAAATGCGGAGTCCCAGGCTGGCCTGCACCTGCGGATCCTGAATCTGCATCTCAGCCCGACTCCAGGGCTCCTGCCGTGACCTGCACAGAACACTGGACGCCCCCTGGTTCCAAGGCCGGGGCTCCAAAAGCTGCCGGAAGTGACGAGTCCCAACAGATAAAGTCAACGATGTTCCAGCAAAAACAGCCCCAAAGCGGATCATGAGCTGTCCCGAGTTTCGGGAGGAGGACCCTGTGCGGTCCAGCCCTCGGCAGGGCACAGGTGAAGAGGACGTATGAGGACCACCCAGGGGGGCACGTCGAGAAGAGAAAAAAATTATCCTAAAATAGAAAAATATTCAATCGGGGAGCCCTCTGTCAGTCTTGCTGCTGAGTGAGGCCCCATCTCCGTCTCGGGGGGTCTTTTTTTTTTTGAGGAAGATTAGCCCTGAGCTAACACCTGCTGCCAAT
This sequence comes from Equus quagga, assembly GCF_021613505.1. NCBI lineage: Eukaryota > Metazoa > Chordata > Mammalia > Perissodactyla > Equidae > Equus > Equus quagga. The sequence goes on along the minus strand of NC_060285.1, from coordinate 5,447,988 downwards.
CCTCGTCTTTTTGCTGAGGAAGACTGGCCCTGAGCTAACATCCGTGCCCATCTTCCCCTACTTTATATGTGGGACGCCTACCACAGCATGGCGGGCCAAGCGGTGCCACGTCCGCACCCGGGATCCGAACCAGCGAACCCCGGGCCGCCGAAGTAGAACATGTGCACTTAACCGCTGGGCCACCGGGCCGGCCCCTCAGGGGTCTTGACTTGCTCTCTAGGCCCCCTTCCGGCATCCAGGGAAGCCGGGACGCTTTCTCAGCGTAATGTCTTTAAGATTATGAAGGAAGCCAACTGTACTGAATGCAACTCTCAGGCGCCTTTAAAACGTGCGAGTGTAACCCGTGCCCGTCTGTGTTAACTCACTAATAAGCAGATCTCACGCGGGTGGGTCTATGCTGCCCGGGCTTTCGGAGCAGCGATGAATGGAGAGGATATTTCGGGGCGTCAGCAGCCCTGGGTGTGACCTGAGCAGGTCTTCTGGAACAAGCCTTGGGGACGGCGCCTTCGGCCGGGTTTGTTGACTGCATTCTTTGCCGGAGGGAAGCGAACTGGCCCTCAGAGGTCGGTGAGTCATCGAACACAAAGCTGTCCTTGTTTTTCCATCAAGTTCACAGCCCCGGGCAGCTCTGGGAGTCTGGGGAGCGGCACTCCCTCCAGAGCCTGCAGGCCACCTCTGGGGGCAGGAGGGACTCAAATCCCCCTGCCCTGGGAGCCCCCGCTGTGGGGCATCGGAGCCCATGGTGTCTGATGGGGGCGCTGTGCAGTTTCGTTGATGCGGCCCGGCCACACTTCCCAGCAAAGGAGCTGGGACCCAGCGCTTCAGGGGTGACAGGTCATGTGGAAAACAGGCCCCCGCCCGTCACCCTGGAGGCCGCCTCACCCTCCTCCCTGTGCCCGCTGCTCCCGCCTGGCTAGGCCGCCTCTCTCCCCAGAGACTGCAGTGGCTTCCGAGCGGCTCCCAGCTCCACGCCTGGCTGCCTCCGGCCAGGTCAGCACTGGCAGCTGGAGGGAGGGCCCCAGGTCGCATGAGCTTACCTCTCATTCAGGGCACTCAGCGCCCTGGGGGGAAGGTCGTGCATGGTAACCTGGTATTGAAGGCCCTTCGTGGGGAGGGGTCTGCTGGCCTTTCCAGGCTCGCCTCTGGCTGCTGGCCTTCTCCCACTGGAACCCCTCCTCCATGCACATGCACCCATGTGCACACCCATACTTGCATGCATGCATGCACACATGTGCGCCCGCTGGTACATCTGTGCTCCTGCTCTGGGCGGGCACCTGTGCTGGGTCCCCACGCGACCCCTCATTTAACCCTCCCGTCCCCGGGGCTAGCTGCCACCATGCATCCCGTTTTACAGAGGACGAGGCTGAGGCTCCCACAGCCGTGAGCAGGGAGCTGGGACTCTGTGCAGCTGCAGAGCTCTTGAGGGCTCCACTCTGACGAATGTTGGCTGCCAGCCTGGGAGCACTGAGGGCAGGGGTACATGGCACTCGTGGCTAGGGCCCTGAACCCACCGGGGCCTGGCTCAGAGGGTGGCCGGCAGGTGTCTGTAGGATGAGCTGAATCACAGAGGAGGATTCTAGAAAAAAGAAGGCCAGGCCGGGTGTAGCCTATGTTTTCTTCTTGGAAAAGATAAACCAAAATGATGTAATATCTTAACTCGTCTCCAGGCCCTGCCTCACCTCCTGTTTCGTTTATCTGACCCCAGACTTCAGTTTAAAATGACATGGATATTCTCTGCGGCTTCATTTTACAACAGGAAATGCTGCCAACGCATCGTCTACACGTGGTGGGCGGGGGCCACTTGCACAGTTGTAACGGGCGTGTCCTCAAAGCTGTGCAGGTGAACTGGGCACACCGTTGGCCTGCACGTCCGTGAATCTGCTTGTGGTCCTTGGCCTGCTGCCCGCCCCTGAGCGGCTGTCAGAGGCTGACTTCCTCCCCCAGGGTCCCCCTTCCTCCTCCAGCACCCCAGCACCCCAAGGGCCCTCCTCCGTGCTCGGGATCTGTCCTGGGTGCTGATGCTGGGAGGGCTGCCTGTCCCCCGGCCTCGCTCAGCATCCAGGAGCACTTTGGGGGCTGCCCTGTCTCCCTGCCTGCCCCCAGGAAGAGCCCCCGGCCTAGTTCACCAGCCCTAGCACTGCCTGTGGGTGGGCTCGGCTCCCTGTGACCCCACCCCCGCCCCCATCTTCCTGGAGCGCAGCACCTGGGGGGGCAGGGCAGGGACATGGAGGAGCAGGTGGCCCTTGGGGCCTCAGGTCTCAGGCCCCCGTGGGTGTCTACTTCTCAGTCTGTTCAAAACTTGGGGATCCTGTGCTCAGGCTGCCAAGTTCCCCTTCAGCTGCCGCCGCCGCTGCTGCTCCTGGTGGCCCAACCGTGGGAGAAGGCCGGTGCCACCAGCTCTCATCCCGCACAGGGGCTGGGCAACCTCCCCTCTCAGCCTTACACCCGATTTTCATCGCTTTCGTGTCACTGAGGACCTGTGGTCCCAAGGATATGGGTCCCAGAGACACACACACACACACACCCCAACAGCCAGTTCCCCCCACCCCGCAGGAGTTCCAGAATCAATCACCCCCGGGCCTGGAAGCAGCCATCCCTTGAGACCGTGGGAGGCCCCTGATCTCATGTCCAAAGGGTCAGGACAGGCCCCCTGGCCACCTGCTGCTGGGGCGCAGGGAGCTGGAACTCAGGTCACCTCCTGGAACGGGAGGCCCCACCCCCGCCCCAGCTGCTGCTGCCATGACAGGGAGAGGAAATGCTGGAGGCCCCCCAGGAGGGCCACTCACCCGCGTCCCCTCCACGGCCGGGGCCTGTCCACCCACTGCAGAAACCGTGCTCCCCTCGCCTGCCTCGCAATCGCTGCCCGGAGGCCCGAGGCGGCCCTTCCCTCCGCCAGCTCCAGTTCTGGACCCTTGCAGTGGGGAGGGAAGGCCACCGGCTCATCCCCAATGTGGCCTGGGTGCATTTGCCAGGGTCTGGGCTGTTCAGGCTCATCCCTCCCCCACACACACACTCACACACATGCACGGCCCTGGGAGAGGGGGCTCCCTGTCCCACCCCTGGCGGGTTCTTGCACAGGAGGGTCATGAATCCTCTGGCCTCCTCCCGTCCCCCGAGGGCCCTCCTCCAAACACTGTCTGACGGAGGATGTGGAGAGCGGTCCTCGGAGGCACCCTCTGCCTCTGCTGGCGCTGTGTCTCCCTCCGCTCAGGCTGCCGTAACAAATACCACAGACAGGGGCTTAAGCGACAGCCATTATTTCTCACAGATCTGGAGGCCGGAAGTCCAAGATGGGGGTACCAGCATCCTTGGGGTCTGGAGAGGGCTCTCTTCCGGCTGGCACATGGCCAGCTTCCCTCTGTGTCCTCACCTGGCCGAGAGAGAACTCTCTCATGTCTCTGCCTATAGGGCTGGTCCTGGAGGATCAGGGCCCCGCCCCTATGACCTCATTTGACCGTAATTCCTTCCTTTGAGGCCCCATCTCCAAGCACAGCCACAGGGGCATCTGGGCTTCACCATATGGATTTGGGTTCACAACATACTCCATAGCAGTCTGCTGGGCGATGGGCCCCTTCCTCAGGCAGCAAGACCCCAGGCCCGTCCTGGAAGCTGGAGGGTCACCACGGGGGCCAGGAGCCCAGCCTGGTCACGGGAGCCTCCACGCCACTGGGGCGGGGTCTGCTGGAGAGGTGGCATTTAGGAAAACCCAGCGGGGTGGTCACTGCAGCCTTCCTGGTGCCTTGACTGCACCCCTTCTGAGCATTAACATTTATTTCGGGTCCTGTGTGCACGTGCCCACGCTCCATAACAGTCACCCACTGGCAGGAGACCTCAGAGGAGACGCCCTTGGCCTCTGGGGCACCCACTTTGCCGCCTGTGGTGTTCGTCTCTGGAAGGACTAACTGTGGTTTTCGGGAAGGTCCCGCTGGGCAGGCTGAGGCCCCGGGATCCCAGGTGGGAGGAGATCGTGTGCTCTGGGCAGGGAGAAAAGGCTTCCTGCCCGGTGGTGGAGGGGCCTGCGGCAGAGGAGGTCCCTCCAGTCCCCTGAGGAAAGAAGGGAGACTCCAGAATAAGAGAGAAAGGCCAGAGCGTGGGGTGTGCGAGGGGTGTGCCCACTAAAGTTTGGACTCATTTGTAATTTTCCACTTGAGCAAGAAAATAATATTTGGCTTATAATTTAAAGAGAAAGACTTCTGAGTGTATACCTAAAAAACCTGAAAGCAGGGACGCCAAGAGACACTTGTGCACCCATGTTCAGAGCGGCACAATTCACAACAGCCAAAGAGGGGAAGCAACCCACACGTCCATCGATGGACGGATGGATGGATAAACAAAATGTGGTCTATCCACACAATGGGATATTATTCAACCTTCAAAAGGATGGAAATCCTGTCACATGCTACATGGACGAATCTTGAGGACATCAGGCTGAGTGAAACAAACCAGTCACAAAAGGGCAAATACCCCATGAGGTCCCTAGAGGAGCTGAATCCACAGAGACAGAAAGTAGGGTGGGGGGTGCCGGGGCTGAGGCCAGACCCACACCCCTGGGTCCTCGTGGCTGGGTGGGGTGCTGTGATCAGCTCTGGCCAATGAGTTCGGAGCAGAAAGGACGGGGCCCTTTGGGGCTGGAGCATTTCATTGCTAGGTGGAGACCCTGCATTTCTCCAGCAGGCAGGGCCTCGGGGGGGCTGCAGACGCACAGCGTGAAGGAGAAGGAGACTGAAGTCCCTGTGAGCCCCTGAGACCGGGGGCGTCTGTTACTGCAGCATCAGCGCTCTTTGCTGACTGCTCTAGAGGAAGGCGGTCCGTGAGCGGGGGAGGGTGCGACCGGGATGTCACAGTTCATATATGTATGTGTATTGCGGACCCCTCATGGGCAGAGCCAGGACCCTGGGTTCTCATCCTGAACTGGTCACTACCTTGCTGTGTCATATTGGACAAGTCACTCATCCTCAGTTTCCCCATCCGTAGCAAGGATCTTTCCAGATACAGAACTCTGACTGGTGATATTTCTTTGCTTCTGTGCACTGTGGACACCCGCAGAGCAGGAGCTGCGAGGCTGTGAACTGCTAGAACCCAGCTCCCTGATGCAGAAGCTCTGACAACTACTTAACGGGTTTTGACCTAAAGGTGATAAGGGCTTAATAATGAACTGATGGTCTTACCCCCAACAACCCTTCTCAGTGATTCATGTGTTTGCAGAGAGCTCAGAACTGCTTTAACAGGCTGTAAAAAGCTCTAAAAATGTAAAATATCATCAGCACAAGAAGAGTTTCTCATGCTGACATTTCTCTTCCCACCGTGGGGATTTCTGTCAGCCTGTGTTTGTGGCGGAGCAGACGTAAGACGGGAGGATATAAGATCAGGCGCAGCTCTTATTTGCAAGCAACGGGAGCAGATTCTGGCTGGTTACAGAGAAAGAGTTTATTCAAGGATTTGGGGAGAGACCAGAGTTGTCAGGAGGTGGGAGAGCCAATGTTGAGGTGAACATCCTTCCAGGAACAGTGCTTCCAACCACCCACAGGACAGGCCTGATGGAAAAACAGCCACTACTGCAGCCACCACACAGGGATGTTCCCGCCTCATGGGGATGCTCCCACCTCACGAGGATGCTCCACGGCACGGAGATGCTCCCACCTCATGAGGATGCTGCCACCACACAGAGATGCACCCACCTCATGAGGATGCTCCACTGCACGGAGATGCTCCCACCTCATGAGGATGCTCCCACTGCACAGAGGTGCTCCCAGTGCACTGAGATGCTCCCACCACACGGAGGTGCTCCCACTGCACAGAGATGTTCCCATGGCACAGGGACACTCCCGTTGTACAGAGATGCTCCCACCACACAGGCATGCTCCAATTGCACTGAACCGAACCCACAACTGCCACCAACATGGATACCAGTTGTGTCCCAGGCACTTAGCTTTGTTGCCACTGCAGCCTCCTGCACCCCCCAAGCTGAACATTGTCCATCTGCCCTCTCCAGCATAATAAAGTCCAGGGCCACCTCGTCCCTTAGGGTGCATGTCACAGTGGTGGTGCCTAAGTCACTGTCTGGGCCCTGGTTGCAGAAGAGGCTGGGTAAACCCGTTTTCTGGCCACTTTGGGTTGAAAGACTAGGAAGGCGGGGAACCCCAGTCTGGCAAGGGCGCTTGCAAGGTGCAGGTGCGTGAGTACATGGCCAATGTCCCACCCCGAGGTCAAATAGGGCATCAAGAGCATGGCCTGCTCAGTCACAAGTCAAAAAGGTTTCAATAATTAGGTGCAAACAATCCCAGAAAACGTCGTGGAGTCCGCACGCGGTTGTACTCAGTGTGCAGTCAGCGCCAACAGCCGAATGCATTTGCCCTAAAACACAGTCCGGGGCACATGACGGGAGGGCGGGCACCAGAAGGTGTGGCCGGGGGCCCTGGCTGGCTGCACGGCAGAAAGCAAGCCCCTTACCGCGCTGGCTCGCTGGCTCCCAGGTCCTGGCACGTGATCTCTTTCCGGCTCAGCCTGGCTGTCACGCCCACACTCAACGGGGACATTCAGGTTTCACAGTTTAATAAGGTTCAAAGCAGACCAAGTCTTGGCTCAAGCTGCTGGCAGGGAAAATCAATTTAGGAAAAAACAAATGGGAAGTCCCAGACCTGGGAACCGGAATCTTTATTTCCTCCTTCCTTCCAGCTCTCCCTCCCCCAGGGCTTATTAATGTGGAATTTGCGCTGGTGGGGAGGACCAACTCTCCGACTTCAACATTTGTAAGAGCAAATTTAATAAAGCTGGGAATAATGCCATCCCGACTAATGCCTTCATTTTGCATTATTATTCTTTCTCTTCTATTGCAAAGCATTGGAAATGCAAGGAGTTATTGTTACAGCAACAAAAGGAAAACTGGTGGGTTACTGATTAGAGGAGCTTGGGGAAAACAGGAGAAAAAAGCTCAAAGAGGGTGGCCGGCCCAGGATTACGGTTCCTTTACGTTCCGTGCCTTTTGTTATGAATGGGAAGCGCCCCGCATCCTTTGCTACAGTCGTCCTGCCTTACGGCTCTGCGGTCCGTGCTTCAGTGTCACTAGGCTGTGGGCGTGGAACCTGTAGGAGTTTTCACAAAACACGAATGCGAGGAGGGTGGCGCTCCCCCATCTCTCCACACCGTGAAATCACGCTGCCAGCCGTGCACCAACTGGGGGCTCCTCTTGCTTCTGTCCAAAGTCGCATTTTTAAAACAGAAAACCTGCAAGTCCTCTTTCGTGAGAGACAGATCTTACACGGATATTAAAAAAGATGTTTGCACATTCCATGAAAGGAAAAGACACCAGCTGGAAGTACTGGCCAAACCGAGCAAGCGTGTGCTTCACGGGCCTCAGGCATCCCCGGGTCTCCCCGTCTCGTGTGGAAAAGGAAGAGTTTCCACTTAGAAAAAGGCCCCGTCCTGACCCACCCAGGCACTGGGATGTGCACGTGTGTTAGAAGCTGGCCCCACGGTTCCCTCCACCTTCGCGCCACCTCAAGCCCTTTGGGAGCAAGGAAGGTACAAAATCGCAACGTGCAAGCGAGCTGTGTGAGTTGAAGAGACCCCGGGCTGGGACGGGCACCAGTTCTCTGCACAGAAAAAGGCAGCGGCTTGGGCAATGGGAGAATGAAACCGAGGTGAGCCAGCCATTCACAATGTCTGGGGATAGTACCTACCATGTGCTGGATGCAGGGCCAGGCCCTGGGGACACCGAGGGGAGGACAGGGCCTCGTGGTGCCAGCCTGCCACGGAATGGTAACAGCTAGCATCTAGTGCCAGGGGCTGGTCCCCATGAATACTACCCCATATTCGCCTATTTCATGGTTATCATTAGCAAAACGGGTGGGAGGGGGGAGCTATTGTCTTGTCTTTGGGGAGAACAAAGTTTTGGTCTAACTCTTTCCATTTCTGGAATGGTTATGTATCTCAGGCTCAGCCAATCAGAGGCCTTCCCTGGGTTTTTTTTTTTTTTTGCTAGTGCTTTGTAATTTGATTAAAAAGTATAAGCATATTTTATCAGAGGATACTTTTGGTTGTAAGAAATAGAAAACTGAAAGTAGTTTAAACCATAAGAGAAATCATTGGCACATTTAACGAGAAAGTCTGGAAATAGGGCAAGCCTCAGGGTGGGTTTGATCCAGGGGCTCTGCAATGACACCAAGGACCCAGTTCCTTGCCATCTCTGCTTTGTCCTAAGCCTAGATCTCTTTGTGGTCACAGCATGGCTGCCTGGTGTCCCTGGCGCACCAAGCTTCCCCATCTAGGTTGGGGGAGAGAAAAGGAGGGAGCAGGATTTTCTCTTCCCCAAGCTTCCAGGCAAAGTCCAGCACGTGGCGCTGACTGGCTTGGCCTGAGCTGCTCACCGTGGCCTGGTGAAGGCCTGTGTGGTTGGATTGGGCCCAGTTACTCCCAAAACCTGAACCAATTGCTGTGGCAGAGCAGTGATGTTATGCCGAGTGGCCTCTGCAATCAGATCCCCTCTCTGGAGGTGGAGAGGGGTCAGTACACCTGATTATCTTGGCATCTGTGCACTGGCTGCTGGGGACCACAGAGCCCGCCACACATGACCCCAGAGCTGCCAGCAGCCACGCCACCTTCCACACAACCCAGCCTGGGATCGTGGAGATGCTCGCGCCCCTCCACCTCCACCCCCGGAAGAACCGGAGGGAGAAGGACACTCGAGCAGGGATCTCGTGAAAGCATCCCCCAGCCGCTGTGTGGACACACACTGAAGGGACCGAGGGCAGCTCAGGGAGAATGGCTGGGAGGCTGCTGCGCTGAGCCGCCTGAGGTGCTGGTGGCCTGGACCACTCGGACCAGTGCGGACTGATAAACAAATGACAAGCAATAGGACATATTAGAGTATGAGGAAGCCACTTGGTTTAAACTAATCCGGCCTGACCTTGTTTCTCCAAAAGGGCCTGACGTGGCCTGTTGGGCAGGCATCGTACATCTTTTTTTTCTTTCTTTCAAGATTGGCACCTGAGCTAACATCTGTTGTCAATCCTTTTTCCTTCCTTCTCCCCAAAGCGCCACTCCCCTCCCCGCCATACATAGTTGTATATTCTAGATGCAAGTGCCTCTATTTGTGGCACGTGGGACGCTGCCTCAATGTGGCCTGATGAGCGGTGCCACGTCCGCGCCCAGGATCCGAACCAGCAAAATCCTGGGCCACTGAAGCGGAGCGAGCGAACTTAACTACTCGGCCATGGGGCCGGCCCCACATACATCGTACATCTGCTTTAAACATTCACGATGTCCCAAAGCCAAGATGATGCCCTTAAAGATAGGGATGCAGCTTCCCCGTATCAGCATTCCCTTAAGGATAAGCATCTCTTCCTAGAAACTAAGGATTGATTACCCACCTGCTGTGCTCACCTTGTGACCACTGACCTGCTGACCCCGACCTGCTGTGCCAGCTGAGGGTCTCGTGACAGTTGTAAAAGGGACATTCCTATCATATGTGGTGGATGCTCTTTGTTCCGCGACGATATGTAACCACTCTGTCCACCCTGCTTCTTCGGGGCCCTTCCTTCCTTGGGGAGTGAAGGCCCTGGGCTAGTCCTCAGACCTGGCTCATAATAAACGCACCCTAACTTTGATTTATGGATTGATTATGGATTATTCGTGTCAACAGGTTGGAGAGAAGCGGTGGCATTGTGACGAATTTTGAAGGAAGAGCCGTCAGGGCTGGCTGAGGGACCACACATGGGATGCAAGAGGACAGGAGCCAAGGATGACCCCAAAGGTGTGGATGGGGCCGGTGGAGAGCAGGACGGGCAGCCCAGGGGAGGGCCCGGTGTGGACGCATGGAGCTTGAGCTGTCTGCTGAGGTCTCCATGTGGGCAGCGGAGGCAGGGGTCCGGAGGAGGGGAGGTATTAGTTGCGGACCATCAGGGTGTGGGCCGTAGTGACAGCAGGAGGCTGGGGAGTGAGTGTGGAGGGAAGCGGTGCAGACCCGGCACTCGGTGTGGACCTTCAGGGATCAGGGGGATCAGGGAAGTGATCCTGGCAGGAGGCAGCCAGGACACTGAGCGGCGCAGCCAGAAGGGTGGGCCATGGATCCCACCTGATGTAAGCCCATCCGTGGACTCCCCCTCACTGAGCTGCTCCCTGAACTGCGATGTGACAATATTGGGGGAGCAGTCATCCTCCTGCCTGGGGCCAGGGTCCCACAACGACACCTCCAGGGGTATCCAGCCCCCTGCCTGGGTCTTCCTGATCATATGACCCCTGCCTCAAGGCGGGGACAGTGACTGTGCCCACGCATAGAAATGCAGCGCTGGGCCCTGAATGACCCCAGGCTTGGTCACACCCCCTCCTCCAGGAAGCCCTCCTTGCTCCTCAGCCTGGGTCAGGGCCGCTTCTGGGACTGTGGGGTTCTCAGCCCACCGTAGGGGCCCCGCCACAGTCCTGCGAAGTCAGCACCCGGCCCAGAGGATGCTCTGGGGGAACCTATTGAATGAAAGTTTCCTCTCGACGCCTCGCCAGTCTCGCCCCCGCCAGCCTCACCGCGCACAGCCTGGAAAGGCGGACACGAGAGAGGCGGCCCCCGTGGCTGTGCGGATGGGGGCTCGGCGAGGGCCACCGAGCGCGCATGCTCCACCCTCCCCGCCCACCAGGCGGGGCCACCGGTGCCCCGCCCCGTCCCCGCCGAGACCCCGCCCCCCGGGACGTAGCGCGGGCCAGGGGCGGGGCCAGGGGAGGCGGGCCCAGCGGAGCCCAGGTGAGCCTCAGGTGAGCGGCGGCCAGGTGAGGCTGGTGTCCACGGGAGGGCGCCCGCCTGGGCCCGAGGGAGGCGCCGCGCGGGCTCCGAGGCCGTGGGCCGGACGGGCCCCTTGGCAGGTGGGTGACGCGAGGCAGAGACGGGCGCGGTCCTGGTCCCCGCTCCCGCCCGCCCGGCCGGGTCCCCTTCCCCGGCCCCACCCTACCCGGTTTTCCCCGAGGGCGCGCTCCTCTCCCACTGCGCCCGCCCGTCTCCCCTCCCTGGGTCCCCCCGCCCTCTGTCCCTGCACCCCCTTCCCCTTCTCTCCCTCCTCCCACCCCCTCCC
>NC_060285.1:5260988-5436534 GCF_021613505.1 Equus quagga | reverse complement strand
CCCCCTCTCCCTGCACCCCCTCCTTCCCCCCAGACTTCTCTCCCTGTGTTTTCCTGTTTTGGTCTGGTTGAGCTGGGCTGTCTCAGATCAAACTTTCGCTTGTCCCCCCTTTTCTTCCCCTAATTCGGGGTCTCCGATGCGGGGTCACCCAGGGTACGGGCACATCAGCTCCCTCACCCTGAACCTGAGGGGGCTTGGAAGCATCGGTCCTGCTTCGCAGATGAGAAACTGAGGCAGGGCAGGTGCTGCGCTAATTTAAACTCGGGGGCTCAGCCGGGCTGCTGGCCCCTGCAGCGCACAGGGGATGGAAGCCCCGAGGGTTAGTAGGCCGGAGACTTAACTTACAGGGCTAATTAGCCCGCGGAATCGCCAGTTAGGGGAGCGGCCCTGGCTGCTCTCCCTGTCCTCCAACGCTGGCCCGGGCCCCTGAGAATCCTGGAGCCAGGTGTGGGTGCTGGCTGGGCGTCCCCACCGCCTGGGCCTCAGACGAAGGATCTGGCCGGAGGGGAGGGGTGCCTGTGATGCTTGTTGGCAGCCGGCACATGGCCTTGGCTGTGGGGGCAGCAGGCCTTGAGGTCTAGTCAGAGGCTGTGTGGGGTCCAGAGAGCCCTGGGCTGCAGCTTCCCCTTGTCTGTGAGTTGCCACAATGTTGCCATTTTTCCAGGCCAGAACTCAGAATCCAGACTCCAGAGTGAGCATCCTTCCTCCGTCTCTGTTGGCAGGTTTAGGATCTTGTTTGTGAGTTCCCCTGTTGATGCAGTGAATAACCACTCCTCAAACCAGCACCAGGGCAGGGACGGGGGTGCAGAGGGACACGGGACACCGGCCTGAGCCCCGCTCGTCCTTGTGGACAGCCACCCGCCCTCTCCCTGCCCACAGAGTCTGGTGACTGTGTGATAGACGGAAGCCCGAGCTTATGGGAGGAGGGCTTCCTGGAGGAGACGACCGTTGAGCTGAAGGATGGGTGAGAGGAGGTGGGCAGTGAAGGGCTTGGCATGTTGAGGTCACACGGAGGCTGGGGGACTGCAGGTGGCTGGGATAATTCACGTGTCAGGGGTGGAAGTCGCCACGGGGACCTGATGGTGGAGTGGATAGGAATTTACTTGAATAACGTCATTGAGTCATTGAAATTTGACCTCAGTGAGATGGTCTAAGGTCTGGAAACTTCCTTAACTAAACATCCTTGGATGTACGGCGTCTAACAAGCTCGTCCCAGGCCCAGCCCGTCATGGGCACGCCGTCAGCGGTGGCTTCCGGTCGAGGACAGCCAGAGCTCAGGCCACCCGGGAGGGCCTCACATGCGGATCTTTCACCACATTTAAAACCCATCCCAGTCCCTGATTTTGCCCTCTCTCACTGGTGGGGAAACTGAGGCGCGGAGGCCGGAGGAGGGTGAGAAAGAGCCATCAAAGGAGTCGGAGAGCTAGTTTTTGAGCAGGTCACTCTCCTTCTCGGGGCTTCAGCTACTGACCTGTAAAATGACCCTGTCGGCCATCCTTCCCCAGAATGGTCCAGGTCGCTGTCCCCAGCGGCTGTCCAGCCCCAACTTCACGCTTGCACGTCTCCCTCCTCGTCGCGCAGCCCGTGAGGCCGAGACTGTTACTTTTACAGATGAGGAACCTGAGACGGGAGGGTTGGCTGACTTCCCGAGGTCACGCGGCCAGCGAGTGAGAGCCAGGCCTCGACGCCAGCTGCGCTGTGGCTGCAGCGTGCAGGCCCCCACCGGCTGTGCCTCCTCCCTGGGCACCGAGGGTGGAGATGCCTGGAGCCTGCTGGGCCTGCCCCTTGGGTCTGTGTGGGTTGGCGTGGGGTACACGCAGCTAACTTCTCCCTCCATCCTTGGACGAGGATGGATGCTGGGGGAGATGCGCCACGCGTGTCCAGAGGCTCCGGCCTCCCCGGGCACATTTGAGGGGAGCCCTTCGGCCCGGCACTGTGGGAGTGGGGTGTCCTTGAAGATGCCCATGTGGGACTCGGCCGCCCGCGAGCACACTGCTCTGGGACCGCCCTGGCCACCAGCCGGGTTTCTGGGTCCCTGGAAGGCGGAGCCCCACTGAGGCCTGGCCGTGCTCTCTCCTCTCACGAGGGCACCTGAGGCTCCGGGGAGGGACCTGGCGGGCGGTGCTCAACAGCTGGCCCTGGAGCCCCCCCCTACTCCCAACCCCTGGCCGTGTGACCTTGAGTTTGTAGGCACTCAGTGCCTTGCTTTCCCCATCTGTAAGATCCGGACAGTGTTACTACCTCTCATAGGGTTATCGGGAAAATCAAATGAGTTACTTTCTTTCACTTTCTTCATGATCCCCGACGGGGCAGGGCAGCCGGAAGTCCTTTTTCAGTTGGAGGCCAATGACTGTCCGTCAGAAGGAACTGGTTTGACTGGTCAGGAGTCCAGAAACTTCTGGGAAGCCGTCCCCTCCCTTCCCCCACCTGGTCATAAAATTCAAACAAGCAAAAGAAACCCTGGGGGGGGTGCGGTGGGAGGGCCGCCCATGTTCTTATCTGCAGGAAGGCCAGGAGGCCCGGTCGGGTCGGCTGGGTGGGAAGCGCTGTGGCCACGCGCCCTGCGGGCCCCTCTCCAGGCCTGCGGCTCTCTCAGGTTCTTGGGGTTCCCTGCCCCAGCCATGGCCCTGACGCTTCCGGCCACCACGTTGGCTCTGTGCTGTGGCACCGTGCGTTTTACGGGGCGGGGCTGCTTTCTGCGTTTCTGGTTTTGCTTATGGAGAATTTCAGATGTTCAAAAGTAAGCGGATGTCCCAGCGGCAGCCATGCCAAGCTGCCCCCCGGCCTTGGCTGGCCCTGCGGCTGCCCCCTCCTGCTGCCCACTCCCGCTCACCCCCAGGCCCCCACCCGCTCACCCCCACTTGCTCACCCCCAGGCCCCCATCTGCTCACAAACCTCCCCCCCGCTGACCCCCACCCTCTCGCCCCATCTCACTTTCTTACTCCCGCATTATTTTAAAGCAGTTTGCAGCCCTCATGCTCTGCGGATGTTGCTGTGTGAATCCCTCTTTATAAAGTGACCACGATATTATTATCACACTTAAAACAAGTAACAGTAACTCCTGGAAATCCAAGTGTATTTGGATTCCCAATTGCCTCCAATATCAAAATTTCCTTTAGGTTTTTCTTTAATGATTGTTTTTCATCAGGATCCAAACATGGTCTATGCACGCGGCGTCGGTCCCCAGGCCCCCGCGGCCACTCCCCTGTAGGAGAGGCTTGTGCTTGGCCTCCATCCGCCTCGACCCTCCCCTGCCTGCCTTGTCTGTGGGTGGGCCCACCTTGCAGCGTGAGGTCCTGCCTGTCACTGTCTCCTGTCCTCGTCTGGTGCTGGCGGTGGGGCTGTGCCCATCTCGCAGACGAGGGGGTGGGCCTGAGAGGGGCCAACCAGCCTCACCGGGAGGCACCGTGAGTGGGGGTGACCCGGGCTGGCACCCGTCCTCTGACTCTGCATCCTTTGCTCTCTCACGGCGGCTGCCTGGGGGCTGGTGGCCCACACTGCAGAGGTACCGGGGTCTGGGTGGGGCCCCAGAGAGGATCAGAACCGTCCGGCTCTGGGAGGCACAGAGTGGCCTGACCGTCCCTGGGACCTGGGGTGCTTTTCTCTCCGGCCACATTGAGGGACAGTCTCTCCTTGCCCTGGCTAGACTATAACAGGATCCCCCTGGAAAGAGGCATCTGAAGGTAGAGGGTGGGTTTATTGGGTCCTGTGGACCCCACTGCAGTTTCCAACAAGGCCAGGGAGGAGGTGGACGTGAATCCAACTGAATGACTGGATTGGACTTGAGCCAACGATCATAGTAGAAACTATTTATGGATCAGTTACTCCCTGCAGGAGCTGTGCGTTCCAGGTAGTAGGGACAGCATGTGCAAAGGCCCTGAGGCAGGAACAGCTTGGTGTGTTAGAGGTGCACCCAGAGACCTGTGTCGTGGAGCAGAGAGAATAGGGTGGAGGGGAGGTGGTATGAGATGCGTTCCGGGGGGCGGCATGGCCAGGCCACAAAGAGTCCTTCAGGGGTTTGTAGGGGGTTGAATTTTATTCCAAGGACCACAGGAAGCTGTTGGCACTCAGGGGCTCATGGGAGGTGTGGAGGTGTCTGGGATATTGGAGTGCAGAGTTGGGGTGGAGAGCACACGGTTGCATGTCCCTTAGGGAGGAGAGGAGAGGGCCCAGGGTCCCTGTGCCAGCAGGTCTGAGTGTGGGTGCTGCAGATTGTGGCAGAGGCCCCAGCTGTGTCCTCTTCAGGGACAGAGCAGGCTCGGGTGGCGGAGAAGGGAGAGAGCGAGGCAGGCAGTGGGAGTGACTGGGAGCGTGGGTGGGACCCGGCCGGCAAGGCCTCCAGTGCTGGGCTCTGCTGCGTGCCCCTTGTCTGTTCTCTTATTCGACAGACGCCCGCCGAGCTCCTGCTCACCGCCCTCGCCTGGCTGGGACTCAGGCGTGAGTCAGAAATGGCCTTGGCTGTCAGGGAGCCCTTGGCGATAGGTCAGGACGAACACACAGACCCGTGGTGTTGGCTGACGAAGGCTGTGACGGAGCTGAGGCTGCAGGAGCCAGAGGAAGCCCTCTCCTAGCCTGGGGTGGGCAGGGCCTCCTGGAGGCATCAGGACGTTTTTGACTATAACTAACAGAAAACCCAACTCTGAACTGGACCGAAAGTCAAGGGGGATCTATTGGCCCATGCAGCCGAAAAGGCCTGGGGATGGGACGGATGTCAGGTATGGCTTGATCAGGACTTAGCCATTTCCTGCACTTTTTGTGGGCTGCTGGATCTTCAGGAGGGCAGCAAGTTGTCTACAGCCACTCCAGGCCTCGTCTTTATACACAGCTGTGTAGAGAGACCCCTTCAGTGGCCCTCTCTTGACAGCAAGGGATCTTCTTTCCCCGAAGCACTGCGAAAGCTCTTCCTGGTGCCTCCCGGGCCTAAATGAGCCCATCCCTGTGGCCAGGGAAATTGCCATGTGCTGCTTGGCTCAGCTTGGCCTCCCCAATACCCTTGGCAAAGGGAGCTAGGGTTACCCCTAGATCAGGTGGGCCCTGGGATGTGGGGCGCGCCAGCTCCTTGTGCTGCAGGGCTGTGCAGGTGACAGGGACACAGCTCCATGGGACAGGGGACCCCCGCAGGGCGGCCGGGGTGCTGGGAGGGAGCGGCCTCGTCTGCCCAGAAGGCCGTGGGGACAGCCCTGAGTGAGTCTCGGTGTTGGTGTCTGCAAGAACCACAGGAGGGCGCTGCCTCGGCAGCTCCTCACAGACCCCGTCCCTCTCAGAGGGCCTGGCCGCCCGGGCCTGGGGCGGGTGGGCCACTGACAGGGTCGTGGCAGGTCCCAGCTCGTTTGCATCTTGCTGCTGCCGTCTCCCCCAGGTGTGGTGCCCAGGTTCCAGGGGCTTCCGGCCCTCCCTCCTGGACGCATGGTCTGCACATGCCTTCTCACCAGGGCCGGGGACCCACTGGTGTTTGTGATGACAAATGGGTAGTAGGGGCCTGTGTCAATAAATTTGTCACCTGTCTGAGGTGAAAGGGTGAAAATTACTTTTTTTTTTTTTTTGGTGAGGAAGATTGGCCCTGAGCTAAGACCTGTGGGATGCTGCCACAGCATGGCTTCATGAGTGGTGTGTAGGTCCACACCTGGGATTCGAACCCACAAACCTCAGGCGGCAGAAGTGGAGCGCTGAAACTTAACCACTACGCCACCATGCTGGCCCCAAAGATTACTTTTTATGAGGTGCCGTTAGGAAAATCCCAGCTCAATGTGACCCCTTCTCAGCATCGGCAAGAGCTGTGTGTCTCCCACACCTGGACTGCATGTCCCTGCCTCTGCTGTGACCGTGCCAGCCCCCTCTCTCTGGTCTCGGGGCCTCCCTGTCAAATACAGGCTCGGCCTGGATGATGCTGGCGGCCCCCCCCACCCCCCCAGGCCTTGGTCAGACGCCCCCTTCTCAGACGACCCAGGTGGCGCAGACCCCACAGCGCACGCTCTGCCTCGTCCGCCCTGCACGGACCTCACCACCCTGGTGACATGTGTGCTTGTTGCCCAGGTGACAAAGGTTTGTTGCAGCTGCGGCATCAAGACGGTCGCTGTGAGGGTCTCCGTGTCATGTGCATGTATATTTTTATGGCAATAAACCATTTTGTCGTGAATTGTAGATGGAAGAGTTGGGTGATTTGAGGTCTCTTTGGCATGACCTCCCCGTGGCGGCACGCCCGTTCCCGCCTGTGACTCCAGCCATGCGGCCTCCTGGCACCGATGGCTCCTGGTGTCCACCCCTGGCCGGCAGAGGCTCCAGGGTAAGCGCCTGGTGGTGGGCTCAGGAAGGTACTAAGGGTGTGGACTTGAAGCCGGGGAAGGGGGGGTGGATCTGGGGCTGTGAAGCCCCTGCGAGGACAGAGAGTCCTTCTGTACCACCCGGGTGTTTGCCCTCGGTCTCAGCATTCCTGGAGGCCCGCCCACGCCAGGCCCGTTCTGGGCGGGAGGGGTCCTGTGTGAGCAGGTCAGCCCGGAGCCACGTCCTCGTGAAACTTTCTCTGGCGCGTGAGCCCCGCGGTGACACTGACTGAAGCGTCGCAGAAACGAGGATGCGCTGGTGCCCGGTGGGGAGCTCGGACACAGCATCGGGGGGGACTGCTGCGCCCCTGGATGGAGAGGGAGGATCCTCGGAGCTGGGTGGGGCGGCTGTGATGTCACACAGATCTGTTGGTCTCTTCCCGGGTCCCTGGCCCTCGATCCCACAGCCCGGGGTGTCCTGAGTGCTGGGCGTGTCCTCATTGGTCACAGTGAGCCCCCTTGTCCTTCCCTGAGTTCAGGCTCCCGAGGGGGCTCGAGGGGAGACCCCTCGGAGCTTCAGGATGGGCGGTAGGCACCAGAGGGCCCAGAACTGTCTGCCCCGCCCTCGCCCAGGGCAGGAGAGAGCGCTGGACGTCCACCTCGGTGGCCAATGGCGGGGATTAATCGATGGAGCCTGCGTGATGTGGCCGTGGGGCTGAGAGCTCCCAGTGGTGACCCTGTGCTGGGAGGGTGGCACCCGAGCCGCAGGAGCGCTGGGCCCACCCCGCCCCCATGCCCTGCCCTGTGCATCTCCTGTTTGGCTGTTCCTGAGTCGCATCCTCTGCAGTAACCCCGTCCTCGTAAGAGAAGTGCTTCCCCGAGTTCTGTGAGTCGTTCTAGCCAATTGTTGAACCTGAGGGGTGTCATGGGAACCCCTAAATCTGTAGCCAAGTCAGACAGAAGTGCAGCTAGCCTGGGGACTGGGGACTTGCGACTGGCGTCTGAAGTGGGGGCAGTCTGTGGGACTGACTCTTAATCCTGTGGGGTCTGTGCTAACTCTGGGTAGTTTGTGTCAGAAGAGGATTGAATTGTCAGACACCGACTTGGTGTCAGAGAATGAGAGTTGGTGTTGAAATGACATATTTTTTTGTTAGAAGAAAATACCACACAGGGACAGAAAGAACTTAACAAGTCACAGAGAAGAGTCTGTGCAAAGGTCCTGGGGCCGGCAGGAACAGTGTGTGGTCTGGGAGAGGCTCTGATGGGCAGGGTTGCGTGGCTGTGGCCACAGGTGCAGGAGGGCAGAACGCCCAGGGCAAGGGCGTGTGGGAGGTGACAGGCTGGAGAGCCGCAGGCTATGGAGTCACCTCCCTCCAGCCCTTTTTCTTGTCAGTAAGGCGGGAACAGAACTGCCTTTCCTTCCTGCGGTGCCTGCACACTGCAAGGGGCTGGGTGCCCAGAGCAAAGTTACTTTAGAAGATAATTTTCAGGAAAGGATAAAATCCTGACTGTCACACGGGTGACAAGTGAACACATGGGAAAGAGTTAATTTCACTCATGAGGGAGCCGGGCGGAGGTGTCGCTGGGTGAAGAGAGTCTGAAGGACAGAGGCATCTGCAGATCAGGAATATTGAGAGGGGAGCGCGAATGGAGGCACGGCTGGGGGTTTTGGGGGGGGCAGACGGGGGAGGGGAGAAGCCGACGAGGTTTGCCGGACAGGGCGGACTTCCCGCGAGTGTGACGAGGATGACTGGGGTTGCTGTCACTTAGCTACAGCTCCCCCGGTTTGAAGTGGCTCCCGAGGCCGGGTGGGCTCCCCCGGGGCGCGTCCTGGTCCACACGGGACATCGCTGTCTGCGGAGGCGCACCTTGGGCCCCACGGTTACCAGGAGGTGCCTGGGGCACTGGCGGTCAATGCTGGCGGATTGACTGCCAGCATGACTTTTCCGTGGGTTCTTCGAGACACCTGATGAGGCGGGGGTCCCAGTGCGGAGACCCGAGACCTGCCTGGGGGTCACAGCTGCATCCTGGCGCCATGTGGGACGACACGCCAAGAGCTGCCTGGGAGCAAAGATGAGAAAGAGTTAACTGTGGTGGTGCCGGGTGGTGGGATGTGCCGATGGTTGTTTTCTTCCTTGCATTTAAAAAAATATCTTTGACATTTCCTGTCGTATTTGGAGTCGTTCTGGTTCTAAGCTGGAGTCAGGAGACCTGGTTTCAAGATCCCACTGATGTGCTGTGTGGCTTTGGACAAGTTCCTTCCCCTCTCTGGGCCTCCGTTTGCCTGCTCTACAATGAGAGTTGACCGCACCAGATGTTCCCCTGGGAGCCTTCCCGGTGCCACTGTCTTGTGGTCCCAAAAATTCGTGGGGAAGAGAAGCCCAAGTGTGGAAGAGGCCTGTGTCAGCCCCGGTTCTCCAGAGAAAGGGAACCAGTTGGAGATGTTTACATAAAGAGAGTTGTTTTAAGGCGTTGGTTCACGCAGTTGTGGGGACCGGCAAGTCTCGAATCTGTAGGGCAGCCCTGCAGGCTGGATTCCTGGGCAGGAATTCTGTGCTGCAGTCTTGAGGCAGAGCTCCTTCTCTGGAAAACCTCAGTGTTTCCTCTGAGGCCTTCAACTGATTAGACAAAGCCCACCCACACCGTCAAGGGTGGTCTGCTTTACTCAGAGTCAACTCACTGTAAATGTTTTGTTTTGTTTTGTTTTGTTTTGTTTTTTGGGGTCTTTTGGTGCTGAAACCTGGGATCGAACCAAGTAAATGTTAATCACACCTACAAATACCTTCATAGCAACATCTAGGCTTGACCAGAACAGCTGGGCACTGTAGCCCAGCCAAGCCGACACATAAAATCAGCCATCACAAGGCCGGTGGGACCAGCCTCACCGGCACAGGTGCCCACTGCTCTGTTGGGTGCCTCCCAGCCCGTCAGCGCTGCTTGGGGCTCCTGGCCTGGGGGAGCAGGACACTGGCCCCCCTGGAACTCCCAAGCCCTTAGTGCCAGCGTGGAGGGTGGGCTTCCTCCAGCCCTGGCCAGGCTTCCGCCCTGCATGGGATGGGGTCTGGCTGACCGCATGTGGCAGGGGTTGGGGAGGCCGCGGGGCTCTGGTCCGGGTGCATAGAGCAGCCCCGTGCGGTGGGGAGAGCTCTGCGGGGTGGGGGCTCACCAGGCTCGCCCCGAGAGACACCCCCCAACCAGCTGTTGCCACCACAAGGACGCATTCTGTGTGACACACTCACGGCTGAGCGTGCAAACTGCAACAGACAGCGCTGCCTGGGCTCCTGGACGTGGGTGATGGGGGCCGAGCTCTGGAGCTTGTGAAGGAGAAAAGGTGTGAATCTCGCTGTTTGGTTAAAGCAGAGTCTGGGGAGAAGCACCGCCTTCTGGCTTGGTGGCTCTGAGCGGGTCCCTGGCCGGGCCCCTGGGCGGAGCCACGGTGCGGAGGGAGGGGGGGTGACACTGGTCTGTCAGGTTTCCACCCTGGTGGTCAGTGCTTCCTGCCGGCTTTTCAAGCAAGAATGTTCCAGATGTGTTCCCCTCCCCGGGGGCGAGCGGGTCCCCAGCAGGAGCCCTGCATTTTCCGTCGCGGACCCCTGGTGCCCTCTGGAGGTGACCTTCTAGCTGTTTGTCTGGCTGGTGGCCAACGGAGCGTTCCAGGCCAGGCCACCAAAGTGGGGCCCAGGACTCCAGAAGCTCCAGGAGGCTGTGGGGACAGGGCCGTGGGTGTCAGTGTGATGACACTGCACACTGCACAGCAGCCAGGCTCGTTGGGTGGCCCAGGGACGTGCACACGGCTCTTGGCTCGGCAGGCTGGGCCGGCGCTCCTTGCAGACCAGCTGCCTGGGCCGCATTGAGAGCTGGGGGTGTAGATGATGGTGTTTCCCCTCTCACCTTCACTGCAGTGGTGGGGGCTCCCCGCAGGCCGGCTGTCACCCCCACCGCCCCCCAGACCCTCATGGAGCTGCCCCCCAGCTTGGGTGCCAAGCTCAGCCATGGAGGAGGCAGGTGGCGGGGCCTGCCCTGCCTGGCGCTCTGTGCCCTGTGTGCTGCCAGGGAGCAAACCCGATCCTGTGTGTGCGCCCGGCCCCGGCCAGCTGCTCTGCGCCTCCACCCCAGCTGCCTCCCCTGCCTTCAGAGACCGTGGCCTCCAGGGTCAGGTGAACCCGGGGGCTGCGGGTTGGGGGTGCGGCAGGTCCAGTCGCTGGCATGAAATGGGTGTTGGTGAGGGGCTGATCTGGAATCACCGTCTACACTGGAGCAGGAAGGAGTGTCCCGGCAGGGGGGCTTCCTGGAGGCGGTGGCCCAGAGCTGCACCACAGAGGAGCCAGGCACGTGTGTGCACGTGTATAGAAGGGTGTGCGCGTCACTCCTAGACCTCGCCTGCCGTCTTCCTGGGGCCTCTCTCCCGGGCTCTCTGCCCCGCCCCCCTCCCTGCCCCTGCCCAGGGCCTTCCCCCAGCATCGCCCTGGCATCCGTTGGGGACTTGGCAGCAAGTCAGTGAGAGAGGCAGGGCAGGGCTCTGGCTCCGTCCCAGCCCAGAGAGGGCACAACCCTCAGCAGGGCCACACAGCCGACTGAGGCAGCAGAGTGCACCTGAGGGAGCAGGTGGCCTGGGCTTCAAGGAAGATGGAGGGGGCGGAGAACCCAGGAGATGGAGGGGAGGCTGGTTGAAACTGGACCTGCTGCCACGGCTCCTGGACAGTGGAGAGCTGTCAGAAGGGCGACACGAAGACCCCGGCTTCCCTGCGCCCAGGAGAGAAGCCACAGAGATGGGAGCAAGGGCGGCCTGGGGCGGAGTCACCGTGCGACCTTGAGCCGGTGTCCACACCTCACGACTCAGTTTTGTTCCCTGATAGACGGGTTAAGAGTTTATGAGGGTCACGGGGCCACACGAGGGTGGCTTTTCTCCCTCCCCGCCCCCTTCCCTCTGCGGCTGTTCACGGAAATTGTTCAACTACAGAAACACGCATGGAGCACATGCCGACCTTGAGCCAGAAGTTGGTACCGTTCCTTCTGGATTTTCCCTCTCTGTCTCTCTGTGTCTCTGTCTCTCTCTGTCTCTGTGTGTCTCTCTCTGTCTCTGTGTCTCTCTCTGTGTCTCTGGCTCTCTTGGCTGAACTGTTGGAGAGTAAGGGGCAGCCCCCTGCCAGCCCTCCGACCACGTTAGCCGGCGTCCCCCAGCACAGGACACCTTCTGCCGTGTGACCCGACACCATCCTCACCCCTGATAATCCACAGGAACTCCTTTAACCTCGTCCACTGTCCATTGGCCCGGTTATCCCAAGAATGTTGTCACTGCCTTTTGTGGACCGGAGTCCCGTCCGGGTTCGCCTGCGGCTCTGGCTTGTGAGGTTGTGAGGTGTTTGGGCGTCTTTCAGTCTGGAATGGTGCCCCACCCTCCCCCGCTCTCTCTCTTTTTATGACAATGTCTGGGGGGATGTCTCTCTCCGGTTCGGTCTGATTTCCGTCCCCGTCGTGCTGTCATTTCTCTGTCCTTTGATCCCTGGGGGTGTTTCCTTGGGAGCAGCAATGCCAGAAGCTTCACCGGAGTCAGGCTACACCCTGGGGGCGCGAGTTCTTCACAGGCATGTCCTTCCTGCCACAGCGCACTGGGGGCACTGGGTTGGGGGTCCCGCTGCCATGGTGCTAGGCCACGTTGCGTGCCTGCGGTGGTGGCCGCCAGAGTCTCTGTCTGGAGCACATACGTGTTGTCTGGACACAGTTGTGTTGTCCACCGTCCTCTCCTGCTCCCCCGATTGTCCCCCCCCCCCCCCCCCCCCCCGGTGCTGGGCCATGCTCCTGGGGGCCAGGGCGGTGGGCTGAGTATTCTGGGGTCTGGGGTCCTCTGGGCTGACGGGGTGTGTGTGAGCAGACAGAGTCGATTACAAAATGTGCGTGCAGCTGAGGAAGACTGGAGGGGCTCTGCAGAAATCGTACTCGCGCCCGGGTTCTGGGAGGCTCCCCCTTCAACGAGCTCCCTTGATGCTGTGAGGCCGTTTTGCCACTTAGAAAGGAGCCGTGGGGTAGAGAGAGGTCTGGGGGTCAATCTCGGCAACACGGAGCTGACCAGGTTGGTGGAAAGACTGTGTTCTCTGCCCGGCACAGAGGAGCTTGGATCCAGGCAAGCAGCGTCCTCGGGCCCTGTGGATGAGACCCTGGACCCGCGGCGGGGGCAGGGTGAGGCCGTCTGAGGCGTGTCATCTCTCTGTGGTTAAGCCGGATTTCCCCCTCAGAGTTTTCGGAAATGAAATTCATTTGCTCGTACCACAATAAAAAGAAAAACAGTGTGGGCGTTGATCGTTTTATTCTTTTAAAGTAAAGAATATTGAGGCAGATTTTATCAAGTGTTTCAATATGCACAGATTTTTCGAAGAGAAAATATTAGCACTCATTTTGTTAGAAGTGACAGGTCATCTGTAACCCAAACTGGCTTAAGTGGAAAAGAGAATTTATTGGATCTTTGCTTTCAGGTACAGCTGGCTGCAGGCACACAGTGTTTTAGGGATTTTTTTCTCCATCTCTATGTCTTCTGCCATTGGCTTCATTTTTCTCAGTTTCGTATGATGACCTTTGGTACCTCCAGGCCCATATCCTCTCAGGTTCAGGTCCAGCAGAAGAAATTTAAAAAGTTTGTCTTTTCAGTAGCTTTTACAGAAATCTTAGAAATTCACTCTGATTGGACCAGCTGGAGTCATGTGATCACTCTGAACTGATCTCTGTGGTTCAGGGAATTTGGTGCTGCGATTGACCAAGCAAAGGCCCTGTGGTCCATCCTTGGTGCCTGGAGTGGAGCTTCACTCAACATTGCACGGGCTGTGTGTGCATGTGTGTGTGTGAGAGAGAAAGTGCGTGAGTTACTGGCGGGTGGGGAGGGGATGCTGGTGGTCAAGAGGACCGCTGTCCACTCTGTCCAGCCAAGAGCCCCCTTCCTGGGGACTGCAGGCCTGGACTCTGGCCACAGCCTGTGTCTACATGGCATCATCCTGTGGGCACAGGGAGGGCCACGCGGGCAGGGGAAGCTGTGCCCCTGGCGCCCGTTGGTGTCAGGAGCCGGCCTCCCCTGCCCGTGTGCGGCCTCAGCAAGCTCCGGGCCCTCTGTCAGTTTCTACCCATTTCTAGTAGAGGTTAACTCCCTTCCTCATGCTGATCCTTTCGTGTCTGGGCCCCTCTCTCAGCCTGAGCACTGGTGAGGGCACAAATCGGTTCCCCTCTGTGTCCAGGGCCCCGGTGCCCCGCCCAAGACATGGCTGTCAAATGACTGGGTGAGGCCTGCATGCACCCCTCCCTGTCCACACAGCCGGCCTCCTCTCCCCCAACCCTGTCTACACTGCCAGTCTCCTCTCCCCACTCCCTGTCTACACTGCCAGCCTCCTCTCCCCCGCCCTCCGCTGTGGTTGGCTTCAGCCACGCTCACCCCCGTCCACTCTCGCCCCCCCTTCCTGCGGGGGACTCCACGTGGCCTTTCCAGGCCCGCCGCCGTCATTTCCTGGGCGCCCTTATGACTCCCTGACACCATCAGAACCCGTGCAGGTTCACTGAATTTTCACACGTGAACACACGCCGGGACCGGCACCCAGACTAAGGAGCAGAGGGCGCCTGCCCCGTGTCCCTCCGTGTCGAGGCGATCGCCTTGCTGACTCTGCCCTGGCGGGTTCACTTTGCCCGGCTTTGAACTTTGGACACTCGGGATCCTGCTGTGTATCGTCCTCTGCGCCTGCGATTCCGCCCCGCCTGACAGTGAGACCCCGTGGGGGACGCGTGGCCGTGGACGCCCCTGCACAGCCGCAGAGTGCCCTGCCCGGCCTCGCTCTCCCCCACGGCTTGTGGGTGCTTGGGTTGTTCCCAGTTTGGGGCCATTTCGGGGGCCGTGTCGTTCTCTGCACCGACGTGCACACTCTGCTGGGCGTGAGTCCGACGGTGCCTGCGGAGTCTCGGGCACACACGTGTTTTCATGTTCAGTTAGAGTCCATCCCCCGGGCCCTCCCCGACTCTCTTCCCTTTCATACCTCCGTCCGGTGTCGTGGGTGAGGACGTCCCACAGCGCTGCCTCTTGATGGGCAAGTGACCCTCGGTCTCTGCCTCAGTTTCCTCGTCTGTAAACCGGAGATAGAAAGCGGCACCAAGCTAACGGGTTTTTAGGGGAAGAAGAAGGCAAGCGTTTTAAAATTATGTATCAGTCACGTATTTCTTTTGGTTCAAATAACTTTACATTATGAGCAATACAGGCTTTTGCAAAAAATGAGAAAAAGGCCAAACATGGAAAAATAAATGGATTTATAAACCCTAATCCTAGAACTCACAGGAAACAGCATCTTTGAAACAATGTTGTGCGTGTCTTTTCTGTTAAGAACTGGACCTGGCTGCGTGTGCTGTCTTCACTCTGCTTCGTTGACTTTTTAAAACACCTTGATCGAGAGAGAATTCACGCAGCACCCAGGTCCGCCGTTTGAAGCACACGGGTGACTGGGTCCCAGTGTGTTCACAGGGTTGTGTGACTGTCACCCTGGTCAATTTTAGGGCATTTTCATCTCCTCAAAAAGGAGTCGTGCCGTTTGGCTGCCACCTCCCTAGGTCCCCGTCCCCCCAGCCCCTGGCAGCCAGGAGTCTGCTTTCTGTGTCTGCGGATCTGCCTGCCCGTTCTGGACATTTTGTATAAATGGAACCGTGGAAGCTTTGGTCGCTGGTTCCTTTCACTGAGCGTGGTATTTTCAAGGTTCGTCCGTGTCGGACTTGTGTGGGTATTTCATTCCTTTTCTTGGACGAATAATATTCCGTTGTTGGTTACTAATGGAGGTTTTTTTTTTTTTGAGGAAGATTAGCCCTGAGCTAACATCTGCTGCCAATCCTCCTCTTTTTGCTGAGGAAGACTGGCCCTGAGCTAACATCTGTGCCCATCTTCCTCTACTTTATATGTGGGACGCCTGCCATGGCATGGCTTGTCAAGCGGTGCCATGTCTGCACCTGGGATCTGAACCAACGAACCCCGGGCCACCGAAGTGGAACGTGCAAACTTACCTGCTGCGCCACTGGGCCGGCCCCGTTTTTTGTCTGTTTTTAGTTATTTATTTATTTTAACGGAGGTGTTTTTACGTAGGCATCGAAGCGGGTCCAGACACGGAACAGCCGTCCAGTAACTCTTAGCTGGGGTTGTGATCACCAGCTCTGCAGCCATGAGCCGTTCTGTTTGATCTTTGCCGGCCTCAGTGACCCCGTCTGTAAAATGGGTACAGGAGTGCGAACACCTGTTTCTGAGGGAGTGGTGACGCAGGAGCGGTGGCGTCCTCGAAGGGTGCTGACCTGGAAGTGCTGTTGCCGCCCACGTGTCCCCACCCCGGCCCTGTTCTCCTGGGCCATGAGGATGGTTGGTGAGAGCCCCGTCTGGGGCCCCAGAGGAGGAGGAGGAAGTCAGAGTGGGGTGGATGCCACCTTTCTGGGGCCCCAGCTCTCTGGACCTCGAGTTCGGGGAGGGAGAGTTCTCCCGTGTGTGGTTGTGGGGAGCTGGGCATCAGAGGCGGGAACACGAAGTGGTTCGAGGTCTCTGCGGATTGAAGCGGGTGTTCTTTTTCACATTAAGGAGAGAAGTTGGAGCAGCAGGTGGCCCCTTAGGGCCTTCCTTTATTCCGGAGGCCCTGGCCTTAAATCCTGCCTGTTCTATGTGCTTCTCCCTCAGGACGTCGGGAGCACCCCACGCCCGGACCCCGGAAAGGCGGCATCGGGGCAGCGTGCCTGGACCGCCCTGGCCACCGGCAGAGCATGTCCCGGCTGGCCCTGGAGGAGCTGGCCGACATAGGTAGGAGTGTGCTGTCGTCCAGCCTCAGCCGGGAGAAGGGGATCATTGGTGCCCATTCTTAATAGCTGTTCTGTTCATATGGCTTAAAGTCTAACCCTATAGAGAAGTGCCAGTGAAGTCGCCCTTCCACTCCATCCCTGGGTCCCACCCCCACCCACCCCCACACCTCAGGTAACCATCGATAGTGCTGTTTTCTTTCCAGAGTTCTTTTTTTTTTGAGGCAGAGTAGCCCTGAGCTAACTGCAGCCAATCCTCCTCTTTTTGCTGAGGAAGCCTGGCCCTGAGCTCACATCCATGCCCATCTTCCTCTACTTTATACATGGGATGCCTACCATAGCATGGCTTGCCAGGCGGTGCCATGTCCGCACCAGGGATCCGAACCGGCGAACCCCGGGCTGCGGAGAAGCGGAACGTGCGACCTTAATCACTGCACCACCGGGCCGGCCCCTCCAGAGTTCTTTTATGCAGTCACACGAGCCCTGTGGAGGAGGAGCCGCCCTCCGCGTGGTTGTGAGCCTCATTCGCTGCTTACGGCTGCCCTTCATGGGGCAGGCTCCACGTCCCCATGTTACAGATGAGCAAACCAAGGCTCCGAGGGACTGGACAGCATGCCCGAGGCCTGGCGATGGGCCCAGCTGGGAGGAGGGCCTCGCTTCCAGGTGCCCAGGGAGCCCCTTCCTGTGGAGTCTCCTCCTGGCATTTGGTTGAGACCATGCGTGTGCGTCACTACGTGCACTGGGGCCCCACTCTTGATTCTCTGCCCTGGGGGGCAGCTTCCTCGCCCAGGTCTGCAGTAACCAGAGCAGCTCTGGAGAACGCACCAGGGGCCTGCAGCCCTGAAACAAACGGTTTTCCCTTCTACCTCCAGCAGCAGCGTCTCACACCCCGACCTGGGATGCCTTGGCTGGGTTTTACACGAGCTGCCTGATTTGCTCCGAGAACCCCTGATTTTGCCTCCAGTTTCCTCTCCTTATGGCTCACGGCGTGTGGCTGCAGGAAACCGTTTCTCGCTGGGGTCGATGTGGCAGTGTGACAGTATTCCCGATGCTGGGGGGCTGTGAGGTGCCACCCCGTCCCCGGGAACATTGTGGTCCCTTCCTTCTCTGTGTCCCTCAAGATGGCCAGTGTTCTGGCTCCTCCTGTCTCTTCCCACTTGTGCGCCCTTCCTGCTGGAGTGGTGTTTTCTTTTCTTTTTTTTATGGAGGCAAAATTCACACAACAAAATTAGCCACCGTAAAGTGAATGGTTCAGTGGCATTCAGTCCTTTCACAGTGCTGTGCAGCCATCACCTCTGTCTAGTTCCAGAACGTTGTCATTGCCCCCAAAAGGAAACCCCAGCCTGTTAAGCTGTCACTCCCCAGCCTCCCTCCCCCAGCCCCTGGCAACCATCCGTCAGCTTTCCGTCACTGTGGATTTACCTGTTTGGGCATTTCTTATAAACGGAGTCATACGTGATACGGCCTTCTGTGTCTGGCCTCTTTCGCTTAGCGTGATGTTTCAGGTCTCATTCCTGGCGCCCACGCGTCCATACTTCACCCCTTCCATGCTGAGCTGCATTCCTGTAGGTGGATGGACCACGTTTTGTGTTTCTGTTCATGCGTTGATGGAGATCTGGGCCGCGTCCGCTTTTTGGCGGTTGTGAGCGGTGCTGCCGCGAGCCTGTGTCTGTCGGACTGTCTGTTCAGTTCTCTTGGGTTTGCAGTAGGGGTGGAGTCGCCGGGTCGCAGTGATGCTGTGTTCAACTCTGAGGAATAGCCCAGCGTCTTGCCCCGTGGGCGTGAGTGCTGTGCACATCTTCCTCGTCGGGATGCCTCCAGAAGTGGAGTGTTCCTGGGGGGTCCACGTGGCTGTACCTGTAGGACCACGTGGGTTACCCTCGGTGGACGTGGGCCAGCCTGGCTCCGGCCTGACCCGCATTCTCTCCCCCATCTCTCTGTCAGGCTGTCCCCGCCCTTTGCTTATAGCTTCCTCTGCCAACCCTCCGGTGGCCTCCTGGGCTCTGACTAACCCTGACCCACAGCACGGCTTCCAGCCCCCAGGGTCTGGCCTTGCGGGCCGCCTGGCCTTCCCTCTCCCTCCAGCCCCGCTAGCCTGTTCCCTTCTCCCTCCCGGGGGGGCCTTTCCTCTCTCTGAAACACTCCCTCCCTCCCCTCCTCGTCATTTTACACCGCCCATCGCCAGGCTCTGGCACAGCCTGCTGCAGCCGCCAGGGGCCCGGGGTCTGTTCTGGGCTCAGAGCCCTTATCTCAGTCGGCACCCGGGGCTGTTTGTCTCCGCTGCTGCCCAGCACGGGCGGGCCAGCCCCGTGGCCCCCTCTCAGGGGCTTCTGACTGAAGAACTCTGCCTCCCCGGGGCCCCCACCTCTCCTGGCCCCCAGCTTGCCCTCCACTCGGCCGCTGGAGGATCCTAGTAAGACCCAAGTGGGTGGAGCATGTCATCACTGCCTCGGCCCCCAGTGGCTGCGGCACAGCAGGACACGAGGTCCCTGTGGCCTCCCTGCCCTCAGCTCCTGCCGCTTCTCCTCCAGGACTCAGCTGCTGCCACCCCTCGGCCTCCACCTGGAATTCCCTTCCAGCAGGTCCCAGCAGGGCTCCCCTGCTTCACAGCTCCACTCCCCTTGGCCTCCTGCCCAGGCCTCACGCCCACCCGGGGCCCCTTATCCTACCTGACTTTTCTTTAGCACTCGTGCCTGACACGTGGCTCTTTTCTGCCTGGTCTGTTCCTGACCCTGCTCACCCTCACCCTGCCAGACGTCCGTCCTTGAGGACGGGGACGGCACGAGTTCCCTGTAGCTGCTGTCACAGAGTCCCACAAAGTTAGTGGCTTAAAACAACATGCATTATTTTTTTATTTTTATTTTTTGGTGAGGAAGATTGGCCCTGACCTAACACCTGTGCCCTTCTTCCTCTATTTTGCATGTGGGACACCGCCGCAGCATGGCTTGATGAGCTGTGTATAGGTCCACACCCGAGATCCGAACCTGTGAATCCCAGGCCGCCAAAGGAGAGCATGCCAATCTAACCACTACGCCACTGGGCTGGCCCCCAAACAGCACGCCTTTTTTACCTGTTCTGTTGGAAATGCGTCCCACTGGGCTGAAGTCAGATCAGGGCGGGTCTGTTCTCCCTCGAGGGGTCTGGAGAGATTCTGGTTCGTTGCCTTCTCCTGGCTTGTGGCCCGTCTTCCAGCATCCAGCATCCTTCGTCTTTCTTCCTGCTTCCGTCCTCGCATCTCCTCCTCCGACTCTGGCGCTCCTGCCGCCGATTCATAAGGACCCTTGTGCTGACACGGGGCCCACCCAGATAATCCAGGATCACCTCCCATCCCAGGGTCCTTGACTTACTCACATCCGCAGAGTTTCCTTTGCTGTGTGAGGTCGTAGTCACAGGTTCTGGGGGTCAGGACGTGGATGTCACTGGGTGGCCTTTATTCTGCCCACCACAGGGACTCTGCCTGTGTTTGTGCTGTGTCCCCACCGTGTAAAACTGTCTCCAGGACATAGCAGGTACTCGACACATATTTGCTGAAGGACAGGGTGCGTGAGGGGTGCCCTGCAGTGTCACATGCTAGCTCCACTCTGGGACCTGTCCCTGTGATAAACGAGGGGCTTGTTACCCCCACGCCCCAGCTTCCTGGAGGCTCTGTGAACCGGAGGCTGCACGGCAAGGGGGTGGAACTGGGACCAGGTGGGCAGGAGGTCTCACTCCAGACGTTGTCTCCCCAGGGACAGACGGGCCCCCCACAGTCACGGGTGGCCGCCCTTTGGGATGGGGCATTGTCCTGGGTCAGTGGGTCTCCCACCTGGCTTTGCATCAGCATCTCCCCAGAATTCCTTAGGAGAAGTCCGTGCTTCCTCTCTGGACCCCACCCCAGCCCATCCTGCCCCCGGTAATGCTGACGCAGTGGGCCCTCGTTCTGGATGGATGGGTCTGCTGCCTGGGCCTCCGGGCACTGCCCTAATGCAGGACCACTAACTTCGAGCCTTAAAACTATGCAGCTTCTTCTCTCCCAGCTCTGGAGGCCAGAAGGCTGAAGTCAAGGTGTTGCTGGGCTGCACTTCCCCCAGGGGAGGGCCCTTCTTCCTCTTCCGGCTCCTGGTGGCTCCTGGGCTGGCGGCTGCACCCCTCCAGTCCGCCTCTGTCTTCACATGGCTTCTCCCTGAGTGTCCCCTCCTCTTATAAGGACACCAGTCATTGCATTTAGGGCCCACCCAACTCCAGTATGACCTCATCCTAACTAATTGCATCTCTAAAGACATCATTTCTAAATAAGGTCACATTGTGAGGTTCTGGGGAGACAGAATTTTGGAGGGACACTGTTTAACCCGATAGCCCTGGGGACGAAGGCTCCCCTGACCTTGACGTTCAAGTTCCCACTCGTTCTCCAGCTAAAAGCATTTCTGAAGAGCCGTGATTTGCTTCATGTGAAGGAGCCTCCCCTACTGAAATTCAGCTTTGAAGACAGCGCTCTCCTCCCTCACACGCAGCGACCCCAGTTTCTGCCCTCGGCCCCGCCCCGGCTTCCTGCCGGCTGCCAGTGTCGGCATCGTTCAGGAAGGTCCAGTCGGAATTTGGAGCTGGGAATGGAGTTCAAGTCCACACGCTGCTGCCAGTTAGCAGTGGGACCTTGGGCAAGTCGTTGCCCATCTCTGAGCCTCAGTTTTCACTCCTGTCAATGTGGAGGACAGTATCCCTCCCTCAGGTCTTGTTTTTATCCCTTCATGGTGTTGCACACTGAGCAGGTGCATAGTGGGTATGCAGCAGAGTCAGGCACATAGTGGGTGCACAGCTGAGGCAAGTGCATAGTTGGATGCATAGCTGAGGCAGGCACATGGTGGGTACACAGCAGAGTTGGGCACATAGTGGGTGCACAGCAGAGGCATGTGCACAGTGAGTACACAGCTGAGGCATGGTGACCATCCTATAACAAGAGCTCAGGAGGCTTCCTCATTCCTCCCTTGCCTTGAGAACACAGCTGACTGTCTCCAATCCTCATTGTCTGCCGTAGAGCTGCAGAGAGATGAGGAGGCGGCGGCTGCACTAGGCACAGCGAGACGGCCTTCGGTGGCGCCCGCGGCTGGCCAGGACCCCACGCTGAGCACGAATCACCCATTCTACGATGTGGCCCGACACGGCATCCTGCAGGTGGCAGGTGGGTCCTAGCCGGATGGTCCCCAGGACCATTGACAGTGCCCTCCTTCCTGGGGGCCCTGTGGCATGGGGTGGGCTGGCTTGTGCTGCCTCCCTCCAGCTGGGGTGTGCCCATAGAATGAAAACCACGATAGAAACAAAAGTACCTGCCAGTGTTTTGAAAAAACAAGTGACACGCCTGTCAGAGCATTGCCCAGGTGCTCCGAGAAGCCACTAGGCAGTGACCTCCCGCTTGTTAGAGAGCAGAGGCTGAAATGAAACTGGTTGCTTTATTAGCCCAGCATACTGTTAGGCTGCATCTCCTCAAAAGCGACAAACATCTGCCAACACTTGGAAGACAGGCAGCCCCCGCCCAGCAGGTGCTCTGGGGGGGGTCGATGGCCTCTCTTTAGTTAGGCCCGAGGGATTGGGGCCCCGCTGTGCTTTCTCCTGTAAGCGGTGTATTCATTGGGGTTCTTCAGAGAAACGGAACCCACAGGAGGTAGAGACAGACAGATCAGAGGAGGTTAACTGGAGGAATCCGCTCCTACCTGGTTATGGAGGCTGAAAAGTCCCGTCATCTGCCCCCTGCAAGCCAGAGGCCCGGGAGAGCCGAGGGTGGAGGTTCCAGTCCAAGTCCTGGAGAACAGGAGCACTGAGGCCCATGGGCAGGAGGAGGACATCCTGGCTCAGGCAGAGGGAGCAGTCGCCCTTCCTCCGCCCTTTCGTTCTACTGAGGCCTCAACAGGGTGGACGCATTCAAAGGCTAGTCCCCTTGGGACGCACCCCACAGGCACCCAGAAGTCGGGTTTCACCAGCCGTCCGGGTGTCCCCCAGCCCAGGCAAGCTGACACGTGGAATCAGCCGTCACAGGCAGTGACCCTAACACACTGACTTCTCTGTCCCCTGCACCAAGCTCTGTGACCATTAGCACCTGTCCCCAAGGAGCCAGAATCTTGTCCAAGTGATGAGCAAAAGGAGGAACAGCCCTCAAGAGCTGGGAGCCCCAGAGACACGAACGGTAACCATTTTGGTGCAGCCGAGCGTGGAGGAGTGAGGAGAGGAGGGGGCTGCGCCGGGCGCCCAGCCATTTTCAGCTCCAGATGGCCTTTTTAGAAAACCTTTCGGTTTAGGTAGAGGGCACGGATGCTGGACCGGATGTGGGGGACAGGGACCCACAGATCAGGTGCCCATGAAAAGAAAATATAGTTATTTTTCATAAGACATAAAAAATACATTATGTTAACAGGCAATGGGTTTATTATTCTTTTAAAATGAATGAATAACTGAATACTTAAAAATTTTCTGTTTTAGGTTTCTGATACAGGTAAATTTCTATGGAAATAACTTACATTTTTGTTGTAAAAGCTCTTTGAGGTCTTCAGTAATTTTTAAATATATTCACAGTTTCTGAGACCTAGAAGTTTGAGAAGCAGTGTCCTTGTGTATGATCTGAGCTGGTGAATGGCCCACGTGCCCTGGAAAACAATGTATATTCTGCTTGGTTGGGTGGAGTGTTCTGTGCGTTTCACTGAGGTTAAGTTGCTTGATAGCGTGGTCCCAATCTACATCCTTCGTAATTTCGTGTCTTCTACTGACAGAGGGCTGTTCCAAGCTCCACAATTGAATTTGTACATTTCTTCCCTTGGTTCTGTCCTTCTGTGTTTTTTTTTTTTTTTTTTTGGTGAGGAAGATTGGCCCTGAGCTAACATCTGTGCCAATCTTCCTCTACTTTGTATGTGGGATGCCTACCACAGCATGGTTTGACAAGCAGTGTGTAGGTCTGCACCTGGGATCTGAACCGGCGAATCCCGGGCTGCCAAAGCAGAAGGTGTGAACTTAACCGCTGCACCCCCAAGCCGGCCCTTGTTTGTGTGTTTCGATGCTTGTTTCTTGCGGTATACACACTTAGGATTGTTATGTCTCCTTGGTGTGTTGACCTTTCATCGTTATTAAAGCGGCCTTCTTTCTGTCTGGTGGCGCTCCTTGCCTGATTTCTCTGATGGAGTGCGGTATGACAGCCGCCCCAGCTTTCTTGGTGGTGTTGGGAGGACACACTGTCTCCATCCTTTCCTTTAACCAGCTTACTCTTTGCGTGTGAAATGCAGCTCTTAGAGACAGCTTGTCACTGGATTGTCCTCGACTTTTGTTGAGAGGCAGCTCATGGCGGGAACCGCATGCTCCAGGCCTCGAAGGGCATGCTGAGGGGTTCGCACTTGGTCACGGAGGCTCCGGGGAACCCTGAGCAGAGGACCGACGTGATCGGGTTTGCAATTTAGAAGGATCCTTCTTGCCCTGGCATGGAGGATGCTGATGGTGGCCGCGGGGGGCGGGGGGACTGGGAGGAGCGAGAACGGGGTCTGAGTGATGTGGCAGCGGCATGGAGAGGTGGGGATGAATCTGAGAGATTTTAAACCGTTGCACTGGAGGACCAGTGGAAACCGACCTGGGCAGGAGCCCTGGCGGCATGGGACGAGGTTTCCAGGGGCGCAGAGGGAAAGGTTGAATTAAGAGCCGGGGGCCCTGGAAAGTAACCTGGGCTGGTTCTTTTCTGGGCCTTGTCTCCACCTGCTGTGCTCAGGGGACCCCAGGGCCGGGACGGGGTTCCTTCCTGGTGGGAGGCTGTGGGTGTCCCCGCGGTTTGTGGTGGGTCCTTCAGCGCTGGTAAGGGATGGTGGGCTGCCGTGGGGTTGTGCTCAGGCTCTTCCTGGAGACATTGTATGAAACCATCACAGTTGAACCGTTGAGTTGTGTCCTCACAGATGCCTTTGGAGGAGGATGGCTCAGACTGCAATTCTCAGGTTCCAGATAGTTCTCTTCTTTTGGAGTGGAGTTCTCCCTGTTTTAAACACCAGCTTTTTGAGAAGTTTAACTGTCTTAAAAAGAACATCCAGGGGCCAGTGCGGTGGCATAGTGGTTGAGTCTGTGTGCTCCACTTCAGTGGCCCAGGGTTTGCAGGTTCAGATCCAGGCATGGACCTACACACTACTCATTAAGCCTCGCTGTGGTGGCATCCCACATAAAATAGAGGAAGATTGGCACAGATGTTAGCTCAGGGCCAATCTTCCTCAGCGCAAAAAAAAAAAAAGAACATCTGATGGTCTCAGGTCATCCTTCAAAGATGCCAGCCTTCACCAGAAGTCATCAGAATAAGGTGGAGACAACTGGAGAAAAGCTGAATGGAGCCAGCTGCACACTTGGGTGGAATAGTTTGTAGTGAAGAGCTGAAGCAGGGGCAATCTACACATTCCGACCTGGATGACTCAGTGGCTAAGGACAGAGGAGATTATTAGAGCAAAGATCACCGTCCCTGACGTCGCCAGTGGCTTTTCCAGGTGGGGCTCCATGCGGGAGCAGGCCCCCGGGTTCCCTCACTGAGGGTCGGGCCTCACCTTGGCGTCCAGCTTTGTCCCCTTTCCCCTCCCTCCCGGCACACGCCATCCAGGGCTCCTGCGGAGGGGTCTACTTCAGGGGTGAGCAGACGTCACTCCCCACCAAGGGGCTCCCCTAACTTCTCATGCGGGACAGCTAGACCCACAGCCAGAATCAAAGACTCTTAGCAAAAGTAAGAGCGAATGATCTGTCATTACTTCAGGGCTCATATATTTGGCCAAACGGAAGCTTTGTAGAATGTTAACTCCTAAGTCGTGTTTTGTACATAAAACTGATGTCCCTCTTTTAAGAAGTGGTCATCGTCTGCAGCTCCGGTCTGGGGCTGGGGCTGCGAGCTCGGAGGGCAGATTCGGTGGCCAGAGGCAGGGCGGGCAGAGGGAAGGTTCCAGCCCCCACGATCCAGAGAGCCTCCGAGGGGCTGAGCGGCAGAGAAGGGAGAAGAGAAACAGCGGGACGCGCTGCGTCTGGCCCTGCTGGATGACAAGTCACTGCCCCACGCCCCCATCTCTCACCACCCGGCCAGGCCCCAGCTGCACTTTGCTGCAGGACGCAGACAAAACGAGTCTTCAGACCTCCTTTTCCTTTTGCAAATGAGGGTAGCAGCCTTCAGACAGACCCCACAGCCAGCGCCCACGGCGCTCCCTCCCCACGAGGAGCGGCCACCCGGACCGTGCGTCTCGTCCTCCTTCTCTCAGAGCGGGTGACGGCCCGTCTGGAGCGAGTTCCCCTGCGGCTCAGGAAGTCACTTCTTCATGCATACACGAGGCCTCTCCCGCCACCGAGACAGAGAACGAGGTTGTGCCGTAAGCAGCGAGGGGAGGATGTGGGGTCACGGATTAAGCTGGTGCTGTGCAGAATTTGCATTTTATTGATAGTTTTCACTTCCTTCCATATTATGTCACGTTGAAGCCGGCTTCCCACATGCCGGCCTGTGTAACCGGAGAATGGAGAAGGGGTGTTTACTACTCACACGGACGGAAGCCTCCGTGCACCTGCGCGGTGGCTGCTTGATAAGCGGGAGGCTGGATGTCCAGGGACTCTGCACGGCTGCCGAGGAGGCCGGTACCCAGGCAGCTGTGGGAGCAGGACAGGTCTCCTCACTGTGGGCGTGGGTGTCCCGGGACAGAGGAGGCTGGGGTGCCACCTTGTAGTCATGAACCCAGCTCTGACACTCACTTGGCCTCCCTGGGCCTCAGTTTCCTCAATTGTCAATGAAACGACACACCTGGAAGCACCAACATCCTGCCTGGCACGTGGTAACAGGTCACACTAATTGAACACCTACTATGTGCCTGAGCTACGGCAAGACTTTATTCAAGTGGTTGGTGTCATTCTTCCCGGGCTGACCAGCCGGCTTTCTTATTCTCTCCATCTTCAGGCGCGCAGAGGCCGCCCGGGCTGGTGCGTGGGGCAGGGGCGCTGTCCCCGTGGGCTGAGTGCCGAGCTGTTCCTTTCTCTCTCCCTCCTCCTGTGTCACTTCTTATTTTGGAAATTGTCAAAAGCATCAGAGGTAGAGGGAATAGGATAAGGACCCCAGTTAACCCACCGCCACACTCGCTCTGAGCTTCGTGAAAGTTTGTCGGATCTGAGCAATGCCATGATATCGGTTTAGCAGGACATTTAAAAACCTGTCGATGTGAAAAGAAAACGCCCAGTTAGGTGCCCCATTTTTTGGTTTTGGGGGGAGACAAAGCCTTCAACAGCTCACTTCACAGCGCAGCATTACACAAGTCGATGGGCCCTGCAAACAGTGGGTGCTCCATAAGCGTTTATCGAGCAAACGAGTGAAATCATTCAGCGCTTAAT
The DNA here is from genome assembly GCF_021613505.1 of Equus quagga. NCBI lineage: Eukaryota > Metazoa > Chordata > Mammalia > Perissodactyla > Equidae > Equus > Equus quagga. The sequence goes on along the minus strand of NC_060285.1, from coordinate 5,410,156 downwards.
AGAGGTGGGAGGCTTGGGGGGAAAAGGAACTGGGCCTGCCGTGGGCACGGGGCTCCCATCCCGTCTCCACATCCCTGCCCCGGTGTCTTTGCGCGTGCTGTGCCCTCATGTGCAGGTGGCACAGTGGGAGGGGCTCACGGCCTGGGCAGCATCCTCGTACCCTGTTGCTGGCTGAACTGAGTCCAGCTTTGCAGGGGGGATTTCATTGTTCTGACCCTCCCCTGCTGCTTCTGCCCTTATCTCCACACCCGCTCCACCCTCCAGGCCCGCCGCGTCCCCTCGCCGGCCAGCACGAGGCCCTGTCACCAGCAGTAGGTCTGTGCCCTGCCAGGCCCCGAGCCCCTCACCCACCGTCGGCAAACCTGGGTGCCAGCGTCGCGAGGGACGGGGGTGTGTGTGTGGGGAGGGCGCTGCCCCCTCTGAGGACCTGCTGTCCTGGCGCTGCCCAGAGGGTGCTCCTTCTTGGTCACCAAGTCCCTCGGGCTTCCTGGGAGTCCCTCAAGCTTCTCATCTGGAATTTCCTCCTCCCCCCTTGGCCCTGGGGTGGCCTCGCTGCACCCCCTCACCCCAAGGCGGGACATCCGGTCCCCACGCCCGTCCCCGTGCCTCTCCCTGAGTTCCCCGCCTCCTTCGGGCACTTTTGTGGCTCTGCTCCTGACCTCTTGCTATTGTGAGGTGTGGACGCTGCCAGCCTGTGGGGGGCCACCCTGCCCCCTGCCCCCCCCAGGATGCTGCGTGGCTTCCTGAGGTCCACCGGCCTGGGCAGCTGCTCCTCACGCCCACAGGCCTCCCAGCCCCTCGTCCACCCCAGGCCATTATCACCTCCGTGCTGGGGACTCTGGTCCTCGGTGGAGCCCCAGCCCTTGTCCATGGCTCCCCCAGTGCCCCTCCCCACTCGGCCCGGCCACCCCACGCCCAGACTGGTTCCTCCCCAGTAAGTGGCCTGGCCACCAAGCCAGCAGTGGAGGCCTTCTCCCTGCCCCCTCACCAGTCCTGGAGGCCTCTGTCCTCCCACTCCTCACTCCCTCCCACCGTGAGGTCTCCACTCGGGACATCTTCAGGCTGTCCTCCATCCAGAGACCGGAAGGGTCTTCCCAATGCCCCACTGGATCATGGCCTCGCCCCCGCCCCCCCCCATCATCTCCCATTTGGGTCTCCACCGCCTGGGCTGGTGTGTCTGCATCAGACACACGATGGCTTTGCCCAGAGCCCATGCTGCTCCTCGGCCAACCGACCGGGGGTCCCCTGAGCAGATGCAGCTCTGCCCTCCACAGGACCCCGTCGGCGGCCCTGGTTCCTGCTGCATCTTCTCTTTCTGGAGCTCGGCCTCTGTGCTCCGGCCTGGTGGGGGAGGCCCTCCACCGCCCCGTGGTCACCCCTCTGGCACAGTCGACCACGTGCTGGCGTGCAGGGTTGCAGGACACCCTGTGGTAAAGTGTGTCTGGCCTTTGTCCCTGGTTCCTGGGAGGGGCCTGCAAACCCGTGGACTTTCCTGAGTGATAGGAGGGGCTCTGTGCTTGCTGATAGTTTATGCAGAGAGGTGACCCTTGGGGGACCCCTGGAGAGTTGAGGCTACAGGACAACTCAGGACGGGCTGTTGTGCCAGAGACCAGCTGTGTGGTTAGAGGGCTGAGGCTGTGTGAGCTCCGGGGCTGGACACTGGATCAGGCAATTGCCAATCCCATCTCCACATCCCTGCCCCGGTGCCTTTGCGCATGCTGTGTTCAACCAGCAATACCTGTGGACCGACCCAGTGAAGGCTGCGTATTGAGTCACGATTCATCAGTCATGCCTGCATAATGAAACCCCAATGACAACTCTGACACCGAGGCTCTGTTGACCTGCCGTGGGTGGTGATGACACGCCGATGTTCCCGACCCCATGGGGAGAGGGCTCGGAGGCCCTGTGTCCAGCACCATCCCCTCTCAGCTGGTCCCGATCCGTATCCTTTATAATAACACCATGGTGGTAACAGCACTTTCCCGAGTTCTGTGAGCTGGTGAATTATCGATCGTGAGGAGGCAGTGGGCACCTCCGAATCTGTAGCCAGCTGGCCAGCAGGGGGGTGGCCTGGGGACCCCTGACTGGCAGCTGGAGTCTGAAGTGGGCGCCACTGCCCTTCACCTGTGAAGTGTGGCCACCCCTGGTAGAAGTCATTGCTGAAGTAGCTGTGGCTGCCGGGAGCCCCAGTTCTCAGAGATGCCTCCCCATCACTGCCCTCTGCCCTGGGCCGTGGGGCCAGGCAGGGGCCCTGTGTGGTCCCTCCAGAGCTGAGCGCACAGTGGGCCCTCTGTGAGGCTGGCCGACCTGATCTTCTGTTCTCCGATTATGTAGCGCATCCCAGGACTTTGCGCTTGGTCTAACTGCGGATGATAACGCTGCTGGATTTTTCTGACCCTTCGATACAGATGTTGACTTTCTCCCTCAGCCCCAGGGGGCTGTGACTGCTGCTCCTTCAGTGGCCGCATCCGTGACACACAACTTCAGAAGCAAAGCTGGTCCTCTGCTTCAGCCGCACAGGCGAGCACGGGCTCAGGCGGCCTCCACGAGGATGGACGCGTTGTGGGGAAACACTGCGCCTCCAGGCAGAGCCAGCAAGCGTGCCGTGCCCGGAGGCTCCCGCTTGGCGAGGGAAGCAGATAAACCCGTGGGATCCAGTGCAGCCCTTTCGCGGGAGCTTTCTGGACAACTGGGAAGCGGGGCCGGGATTCCTAAGGACCCTGTGCGATGATCAGGCTGCTGTGTTTGAAAACAGAAAGAGCGCTAGAATTCTGAACATCGGGGCGGCTTCCGGGTTCCTGGGAAGGGTCAGACGTGTTCTAAATGACAAACAGCCGACCTGGACGGGCAGCCGGGACCTCAGAGCGCACGTGGGGGTGTGCGTGTGCGTGCGAGTATGTGCTCACGTGTGCGTAATCTTGGTTCATTACCTCTCAGGGCTGGGGGGGATAAGAAAGCCCTGCTGCCATCCTTTCTCCTTTCAAGGAAACATCTGAAAACAGGTGGAAATACTTCTGCACAATGAAAGTGAGTTTAAAGATGCGTCGTTTCTAGAAAAGTCCCCTTATTTTCTTCAGCTTCCTAACAGTCTTTGCATCATCGGTCCTCCTGTCAATCAGTGATCGTTTGGACACCATCTGAGCTGTAGTCATGGGCAGCAGGCCTGGTTCTGGGGTTGCAGACGACTAGACCAGGGGCTGGCCCTCATACCTGCTCTGGCCGTCCCATGTGGGGCGAGCACCGCTGTATCGAGACAATTATGGGGTCCCCTGGGCTGTGACGGGGGCCAGGACCCGACATCGGGACTTCTGTACCCCATGAGGTCCTGTCCCCCAGGCCAGGGAGCCTTCTCCAAGGCCCAGAGTACTGGGGGGCCTCCAGGGGAATGCCTTAATCTCTGCGGAGGAGGCAGCAGAGTGGCCAGACACCAGCTTCCAAGCCAGACGCGTCTCCATTTCAGTCCTGGTGCCCTCAGCCGGCTGTGTGGCTTTGCACTGGGGACTTAACCCCGCTGGGCCCCCGATTTCCGTTTCTAAAATGGGGGGGGGGGGTTGTTCCCAGCACGTGGGCTGGTGGTGAAGGTGCACGTGGGTGATGTGCGCGGGGCGTCCTGTGGTGGATGCTCAGGAGGCAGGTGCTGCGGCCGCCGAGCCCGGCCGGCTGGTCGCGAGGCTGCTGGGTTCTGCTCACGCCCACGTGCGATCCTGGCGGGGCGGCCTCGGGGGCTGGGGCCGCGCATGTGCGAGGCTCACGCCCACGGTGTCTGCTCTGCAGGGGAGGACCTCCTGGGAAGACGCGTCGTCACGTTCAGCTGCTGCCGGATGCCCCCCTCGCACGAGCTCAACCACAGGCGCCTGCTGGAGTAAGTCCTGTCCTGCCTGTGCCCCTCCTTGCACGCTGTCCCCCGTGTCCCCCAACTCCCCTCCGTGTGCACACGCCCTCCGTGGCCGCCCTCCCAGCCCCTAAACTGCATGGGTACCCTTCTCCATCACTCTCAGCACAGAGATGCTCGAGGCCAGAGGCTAACATTCATAGGTTGACTTGCGGGTCCCCAGGCAGTTGTCACATCACCTGCCGGGTCACCAAACCCACCCCCAGGACTGACGCCTTCTCCAGGCCAGGGTGGCTTCAGGTCCCACAGTCTTGAGCTTTGGCCTTGGGCTTCGGGGCACTTTTAGGCCAGCCTCGCACCCTCCCTCTCAGAGACATCGGTGGGCACACTCTGCGTTTCTTGCTTTTCCTGCTGCTCAGAAGGAGGCGCCGTCCACTTCCCTGCGTGTGGCCTTGGCCACCGTCACCCCTCCTCCATCTTGTCCCTTTCTGCCGGCGTCCGCTCGCTCTGGGCATAGGCCACGTTGCTCCAGGGCCCCATTCCTGGCGGGACTGGTGGGCTTCCTGGGCGCTGGAGCTGGAGGGAGCGCGCAAAGTGCCGGCCACAGCATCTCGGCCCGGCATCGCGCTCCGGGTGGGTGGGCGGTGGGGTCTGGCGACAAGCTCGGCTGCAGAAGGGGAAGCCACATTCCGAGCCAGCTCCTGCCCGCTGCCCGCCGTGGTCGCGGGTCCCAGCCCAGTGGCCTCCTGTGCAGAGGGTCCCAGGCTGCCTGCTGTGGCTCGGGGACCCGGTGTGACCTGCATGGACCACCCCGTTTGGGGCGTTTCTCGTGCCTGTGGGCTCACGTGGGCGCTCCGAGCCTCGGATCTGTTGCCTGACGATGTGCTGACTCTGCTTCGCTCCCACGGCCACGCTGCAGCCTGTCTCTGGGCGTCCTGGAGACACCTGTGTGCCCTTGTGAGGGACAGAGAGGAGGGCCGGTCGGCCGCAGTGGACTCGCTCGCTATGGGGACGCTCGGACACTGCAGCGCGGGAGGCGGCCAGCGCTGCTTCCAGATCCCAGTTCCGACCGACGTTCTACCCAGGGCTAGTGCGGAGTGGCTGTGACCCGGGGCCCCCCCTGGAGAGGGACGAAGGCAGGGTCGGGTCGTGGAAGCACCTGGAAGCCTTTGGGCTGCTTGCTTCATGAACGTCCCCCTGACCCGAGCGTCCGATCTGGTCCCTTAAAGAATCTTCCAGCAGCAGCTGCAGAGACAGTGGGGACGGCAGAGCCCTGAGGAGTGGGCGCCCCGCAGAGTCCAGCCCGCTCTGCTCCTGCGTGGTGAGGGGCCGGGCTCCCTGGGGAGCGGGCGCCACCTGCAGCCCCCTCTCGGTGCCTGCAGAGCCCACGGAATAGAGGGACGCCTGGTCCCGGGGAGCTTGCATCCTGGGGTCCTCTGAGGGGAAACACGCTCCCTTGCCAGATTATTCCTCCTGCGACATCGAGTAATCCACAGCCTGCGGGTCAGCTCTCGCCGAGGTGCCACTGCTGGCCGGGAGGGCCTATTGTCTTGTAAAGCCTGACGTGCCCCCGACAGACAGAGAGCAGGCTGATGGGGGCGGGGGAACGGAATGGTGGCTGCATGGGAACAGGCTTTCTCTGGGGCCATGAGAACGTTCTAGAACTGGGTGCAGGTGGTAGTTATATAACGCTGTGAATGCACTAAACGCCACTGAACTGTTGTCCCACCACACGTCCCACTGGAGAAGCAGTGTGGACAGGGTGCTTAGAGACCAAAAGAAAGACCTGGAGACGGTGAACGAGACGTATGCATTTCCTGGGAGTTCTTTACAGGGAAGGTCCAGGGGCCGCCAGCTGGACAGCAGTGTGCACCTGCTCCCGCCCTCAGAGAGAAGCTGGGTCAAGTAGGCAGAGGAACAAAGGCTGCGTGCTTGCCGAGGGGGACCGTCCCTGTATGACCTGCGCTCTACGGACCAGGGCTCCCCTCCAGAGGGCCTCCGTGACCCCTCACAGCTGGAGGGCCTTTGTGCTAACTCTCCCACCCGTTTACTTGTGGGTTGGCCAAGCCCAGGACTGTTATCATTGTGAGTGCTGACACACAGCCCAGACAAGGAGCCTCAAGGACACATGGTTTAAAGGGCACATAGGCTAGTGCCCATACAGTTGTTCACTGTAACATGGTTAATGTTATGTTACGAATTTCATCTCAGTCCAAAAAAAATGCCTCTGACAATTGTTACATTGTGCTCTCCATGCACCCGCCCAGGAAACCCTCACTTCCTGATGGGAGTGGTAAACGTGGCCATTGTGAACAGTTGTGTAGGTTGTTCACTACACAAGGACATCCAAATGAGGGGCTACCACCCAGCTGCTACCCTTCTTACCCAGTGCTGGGAGGCATCTGCCTGGAGGAGGGAGCCTCTTTTTCTAATTTACACAAAAGTGCTCTGTGGGCTTCTTGGCCTCAATGGGATGGGCCCTAAATCTTAGCCTTTTCCATGGCTTTTAGGGGAAAATCGATACCATGTACATCCTCCTTATCTCCCCATCCAAGTGATGGCTGTGCAGTGGCCAGATGTGTGCTCCTGTTCTTGAAATGGTAAAGAAATAAGTCCATGTCTTTGAAGCTAAGCCAGTAATTTAGCTAATGACTTCCTGTGCCAAGCACACGTGGCAGATGTGTTCAGGCACTGGGAGGAGGTCGGCTCATTTATGGAGAGAACCAGGGGGCTCATGGGGCCAGGGAAAGTCGTGCCTGCTCTTTTTTTTTTAAATCTCTCTCCTTTTTTTTTTTTCCCCTGAGGAAAATTGGCCCTGAGCTAATAATATCTGTGCCAGTCTTCCTCTATTTTCTATGTGGGTCACAGCCACAGCATGGCCACTGACAAGTGGTGTAGATCCATGCCCAGGATCCAAACCCAGGCCACCAAAGCAGAGAGCATTGGACTTAGCCACTAGGCCATGAGGCCAGCCCTGAAAGGTGCCTGCTCTTATTAGAAGTGTCCGGCGTGGATAAGTGAGCCGAGCAGAGACATGTTCCTGATTTCCCCTTTCTTGGAAGAGTTGAAAGATGCAAAAGCGACCGTCTCAGGGAAATGACGAGGTTCTCAGCAGCCCCAGAACTCCGTGTGAAGCTGGAAGCTCTGTCTCCGTCCCGCTGGTGCGGGCAACTCAGGAAGGAAGATCCCGGTGAATTCTGCCCCATGGCTCAGTCCCAAGGGGGTTTGGGACAATGTGCATCTGGGCCTTGAAGTTGCCTCCACCAGCGCTGAGCCCTGCTGTGCAGCGCGTGAGGTCAGCTTCGCCTCGTTTTGTGCCTCGAAGTGTTGACGGTGGGCGCATGTGCTCCCGGGGGCAGCACGGCGTGGTGAGAGAGGACTTGGGAGCCAGGCGGCCCCATTCCCATCCTGGCTCTGCCCCTTGCTGGTCCTCTGCCAGCCTCAGGTGACCTCTCTGTAAAATGGGTATAACAGCCACAGCTCACAGGGTCGGTCATTGTGAGGATTAACCCAGTAAGTACGCGTCCAGGCCTGCAGGCCCGTGTCGGTGCTCTGGGTGGAGGGCGCTCTGCTGCTGTTGAGGGATCAGATGGGCAGAGAACGGCTGCCACCCTTTCGTGCAAGGCACGGATCCCACGGCCAGGTCTCAGCTGCAAGGGGCCGGCTGCAGCCTTGCAGATGGGCCAGGGCTGCTGGCGTTTTCCCCTGAAGCGGTTCTGGGACGCCGTCCCCGGGAGCACCCAGCCCACCCCCCGCAGGCCCCAGAGCTCCCACAGGCTGCGTTTCCTCGGCCCCTGGTGACTGCGGGTGTGCTCGCTGCACAGCCTCCGAGCAGCCGGGCTGATGGATGACGAAACGTGCTTGTAGGTCATGACCTGCGACCTGATGTGCGAGAACGTGGCCCCGCTCGCCGGATGTCAGGAGCCCCTGCCACAGTGAGGCTGGAGGCTGGGCGTGGTCGCTTTGCAGCTCACCTCCTGCAGGAGGCCAACCAGGCTTGTCAGGGGGCCGCCAGGGGTGGCAGGGAAGGGTCAGGGCCCGGCAGCCCCTGGCAGGGACCTTGGGGACATGGAGAGCCGATGCTGTGGGTGTGGCCAGATGACAGAGCAGAGTCAGGATTCTGCTTTACAGCCAGAAGACGTGTTGGGAGCACATCCAGGAAGGAGGACTTACTGCTTCTAGAAAAGCACAGAGCAGCAGAGAGTCTGAGATGGGGGCTGGGTTGGTCCTGGGTTCGACTCCCAGCTCATCCTCTGTGTTAGTTTCCTGTGGCTGTTATAACAAGTTACGGTGCCCTGGGTGGCATAAACCGCACATTTATCTTCTCGCAGTCCTGGGGCCGGAAGTCTGAAATCAGAGCGTCCGCAGGGCTGTGCTCCCTCCGGGAGGACCTTCCTTGCCTCCTCCGGCCTCTGATGGCTGTCTCTGATCCTTTGCCATCCTGGCGGTGGCCACATCACGCTGCTCTGCCCATCTTCACATGGCCGTCCTCTCTGTGCCTTCCCATCCTCATCTTATCAGGATACAGGTGACTGCATTTAGCGCCCACCTGCATAATCCAGGATAAACTCCTCCTCTCATAATCCTTACCTTAATCACACCTGCCAAGACCCTTTACCCAAATAAGGCCACATTCATGGGTTCCGAGGATTTGATGAGGGTGTGTTTTGGGGACTATTTTTGTTCTACCACATCCACTCACTAGCTGTGTGACCTTAGGTAAGTTAAGTAACATCTCTGAGCCTCAGTCGTCATCTAACAGATGAGGACCGGGCCGCCTGGCGGGTGGAGTGTCTGTGTGGCCTGGTGCTGGCTCCCACTGGGGAGAGTGTCTTTGGTTTCAGTGGTGACAGAAAGGAGACTTTCGTAACCAAGTCTTGTGCTTTGTGCCCAGGTATCTCAAGTACACGCTGGACCAGTACGTGGAGAGCGATTACACCGTCGTCTACTTCCACTACGGGCTGAGCAGCCAGAACAAGCCGTCCCTGGGCTGGCTGCAGAGCGCCTACAAGGAGTTCGACAGGAAGTACGTGCCTCAGGCCCCGGGGGTGGACGGTGGGCTGGAGCTGAGGGGTGGTGGGTGGGGGTGGCTCGGGCGACACAGGGGTCACGGCTGTGCAGGGGGCGGGGGCGGGATGCCTGGGGCCTGGCAGGGTCGTGGGGTGAGCCGGCCTGCAGTGTGGGGTCACCTCCCCCAGGGGATGGTCCAAGGGGACACGTGTCTCGGCTTTGCTGGCCGTCGGGTCCCTGTCACACCTCTCAACTCCGCCATGTGGTGTGGACGCAGCCGCAGACGACACCTCAGCGGGTGGGTGGAGCTGCGTCCCCACAGGACTTTATTACGGACGCGGAAATGTGAATTTCATGTCATTTCCCTGTTGTGAACTGTTACTCTTTAACTGTATTTTCAGTCATTTAAAACTGTAAAGCTGGTCTCCGCTCTCGGGCTGTACAAAGCCAGGCACAGGCCCAGTTCGGCCCGGGTACCCTGGTCGGCTGACTTGTCTAGTGAATTGTTGACAAAGAAATATGTCCACCCAGCTGTGCCCTTCCCACTGCGGGCGCAGCACTTTACAGTTTGCACAGGCTGCTGGCATCTCAAGTGGGCGAGGTGGGCGGCGTGTTTCACAGATGATGACACTCAGGCCTGGAGAGCCAGCTGGGACATGGCTGGACTGGGACCCCTCCCTGGGCCCAGCCCCCTCCCCTGCCCAGAGCTCCACCAGCACCACAGGCAGTGGCTCGAGGGCCAGACTGTTTCCTGAGAGATGTGCATACAGTTGACTTCGCAGCCTGTTTGCGCCCTGTCCGTGTCCTGGCTTCCTCCGCTTTTCCTTCTTCAGAGTCCTTTCGAGCCCACGATGGACTGTTCCCGAGGGACGTTGGCGTCACAGGCTCAGCACAGGCAGGGGCTGCGTTTCCTGGGCGCCCTCCCCCTGACTGCCTTTGGGGTCCTGCCATCGTCGTCTCTAGAGCCTTCGGAGAGTGTCGTGGTCTCCTGTCCTGTGTCATAGTTTTAGTTTGAGAGCTGTCCCCAAATTGCCCTCCAGTGTGTTTCTCAGCCCTGGCGTGAGCAGGGGCTCTAAGCTTGCAAACTGTAAAGTGCGGTGTGCACGCCTGGCGGTGGTGGTGGCCGAGGGGCCCTGGTTTTCCCTGTCCGTGTCTGGCTCAGCGTCCTCGAGCCAGCTCTGTCGAGAAGCAGGAGGTGCTGAGACTCGGAGCTCGGCCGCGTCTCTGTGTCTCGCGCTCTGAAAGCGCCCCCCGCCTTCCCTCTGCAGGTACAAGAAGAGCCTGAAGGCCCTGTACGTCGTGCACCCCACGAACTTCCTCAAGGTCCTGCGGATGCTCTTCAAGCCCCTCATCAGGTACGCGGCGCCGGCCAGCATCTTGCTGGGGTGGGAGGCCTCATCCTCCTCCGGGCACTGCGAGGTCCGGTCTCAGGGGCGTCTGTGTGTCTGGGGTACCCTGCTCATCCGGTGGGCTGTGGCGGTAACAAGGCTGGCCCGGGTTGGTGGCTGCGACCACTGGTGGTCGTGAACAGGAGCGCCGGCTCGTGACACTGGTGAGGTTTGCACCTGGTATTTTAAATCCCCCCTCAGCCTGAGCAGCCACCTTATGCACCTGTGTCGGTGTCCCCAAGACCACCCTCAGGTTCAGGGATTCACTGCAAGGGCTCACGGGAGTCAGAACAGCTGTTATACTCACGGTTGCGGTCTTTATAGAGAAAGGATCCAGACAGAATCAGCAGTGGTCACAGGTACACAGGTGGAGTTCAGGAGGAGTGGGCACAAGCTTCCAGCTGTCTCTCTGAGGATTCGTGCAGACAGTGCTCAGTTCTCCCAGCAGTGATGTGTGACACAAGCAGAGAGTTTGCTCACCAGGGAGGCTCCCCCGAGTCTGGTGTCCAGGGATTTAGTTGGGGTCAGTCACTTAGACCGGAGAGCCGCATGGCTGACCTCAGTTACTCAGTGTCCAGCCTCTCTCAAGGTCAAACAGTGTGGCCCACGGCCCCGCCATCAATCACATTGTTGGCATAAATTCTGTGGTGTGACCCAGGGCACCAGGTACAGAGACACTTGTCGGGTATGACATCCCAAGGGCATAGAGGATGATTCCCAGGAGCTTGTCAAGGGCCAGTCTTTTCTTTGGAACATGCGGGGTGTGGACACCCTGAGCCTGGTGAGTCAGCTCAACACTACACAGCGTCCCCATAAAAGTCCTAAGAGGCGAAGCTACAGCCTGGAAAAGTGGCGTCCTCAGTCTGCTTCCCCCACGTGCTGGCCCTTCCCACGGGACGATTCTGCCTCAGCGTCGGGCAGCGAGAGTTCAGGGGGTGGCGAGGCCGCAGGGGCATCTGCTTTTTGCCTCCCTTTTGGCCGCATGCATCAGGCACTAACTGTGTGCACGGTGCCACATGATGGGGGATGAATCGGTGAAGAGCCCCACGGACGCGGTTACTGCACAGCGGCTTCGGCCCCGCGCCAGCCGGGGGGACGGGCTCAGTCCAGAGGGGCCCAGGTGTGCACGAGGGAGGTCAGAATACTCAAGTGGGGTGGTTGCACCCAAGACAGGAGGCTTCCCAGAGAGGAGCGTTTGAGCGCAGGGAGGCGGCACTCGAAGGCTGAGGGGGCAGGTGCGTCCCCAGAAGGGACCGTTGTCCTTCCCTGGACTCTCCATGAGTGACTCTCGCAGGCCTTTGCTGTCACCTCCTCCTCCTGCCCCGTCTCACCTCCTTCCACCTGTTGAAAGGCACCCACGGTGGCTCTGGGGCGTGGTGCTGACACACATCACTTCTTCAACCCCCACGGCCATCGTGTGAGGGGGTTGTGATGCTCCCAGGTTACAGGTGGGCAGCTGGGCAGAGAAAAGCCAAGAGCCGTGCCCAGAGTCACAGCCCTGGCCGAGCCGGGGTGCGAGCCAGGACCGCAGAGCCTGGCCCCAGCTTCTTCCCATTTCCCCGGCTGGTGCCCTGAGCCGCTCCTGCTCCGGGAAGCACCCCGCCCCGGCCCCCAGAGAGCACCGAGAGCTCTGGGTTCTCAGGCACCTGCCCGTCTCCCCACCAGCTGGCTGCCTCCCCGAGGGCTGAGCGCCACATCTCACCCTTGTCCCTGTGTTTGTCACCGCATCCAGCTCTCAGGGCAAGCATTGGTCCCTGGGGCCTGGAGACCCTTGTGGTCAGCGGAGTAACGGTCCCCACTGATGTCCACACCATAACCCTCTGAGCTGTGAACATGTCACCTTTCATGACAAAAGGGCCTTTTCAGAGGGGCTCGAGGTACAGACCTTGAGATACGAGGTTGTCCTGGAGTGTCTGCGTGGCCCAATTTCGTCTCAAGGGTCCTTAGAAGAAGAGGACTTTTCCTGGCTGTGGCCAGAGGAAGAGATGTGACAGGGGAGTAGGCTCAGAGGGATGCGATGTTGCTGGCCTCAGATGGAGTGCGGGGCCGCGTGCTTAGGAGTGCAGGCAGCCTCCAGAAGCTGGGAAAAGCCAGGAACGGCTTCTCCCTTAGAGTTTCCAGAAGGAACCCGGCCCTGCCGGCCTTTGATTTGAGCCCAGAGGGACCTGCAGCCCTGTGGGGGGAGTGTGTGTGGTTTTAAGCCGGTAGGTTTGTGATCGTTTGCTGCAGCAGCCGCAGGAAGCTAATCCAACAGCCTCTGTGCTGACTGCCCTCCACTTCGCTCAGCCTGCGGCCCGTCTCCAGGGCCCTGACCCTCTCCTCTCACCTAGGGAGCACGGACCTGCACACATGCACACACACCCCGTCTGTGATTCCCAGGTTGCTGTCCGGGGCCCAAACCCGCCTCCCTAGCCTTCGTTCTCTGGGCCAGCTCTGGCACTTGGCGAGGAACTTCTGGCGTGCCAGTGTGAGACGTGGCTCCTGGAGGAACCCTGCGTTCTGCAGATGCCAGCAGCCGCGTGCTTTGGCGCGGGCAGGCTGAGCGGTCACCCCTTTGGGGACGGACTTCTTCTGGGGTGCTCTGGGACACCCTTCCTGTTGATAAATCCTGCTGAGACTCCCCCAAGCAGAGCGAGAAGTCGTGGGAGGCCTAAGTCTCACCTCCCAGGGCTGAAGGCTGTTGGAGAGGTGGGGGCAGCCCGGACACGGAGCTGCTCCGTCAGGGGGTCGGCCATTCCTCCCACCCCGTCGCCCACACTCATTCCCGAGAGCCTGAGCTGGCGGCCGAGAGTGGGTCGGGTCAGACACGATGCTCAGGCCTGTGGGCCCCGCGCGAGGATCCCTGGAGCGGCGGCCTCGGCAGCTCCCATTTAATCCGGGAGAGACCTGCGGCCACAGAGACTCCCTGCCGGCGGTGCTGCCTCCTGGTGCGTGCGCCGCAGACCACGCCGGGAAGGTGGGACTTCACTCCTCTGTTTCCTTGTGTTTGACCAGCACCAGCGTGACCGTGGGTATTTGACACAGCGAGAAAGCCGGTCCTGGTTAGCCTGCTGCCCCAGCAGACAGCTCGCGTCGTCCTCTGTTATTGGCGTTGTCATCCTTCTTGGAAAAGCTCTAAGAATTCTAGAAGCCTCTCAAATTCTTCTTGGAAAAAACCCACCTGTTCTTGCCGTGTTGCAGCCTGGATGAGGTGGTGGCTCTGGAGCCAGACATCCTGGGCTTGACTCTCTGCTGCCCCTGACCATCCATTACCCTGGGCAAGAGATGCAGCCTCTCTCTGCCTCAGTTTCCCCATGTGGCTGATGACGCTGCTTAAGTCATTCTCTTGTAATGACAGTTCGCTGACTTGATGCGTGTAGCGTGTCTGGAACAGGGCCTGCCCGGCACTAGCAAATGCTCGCTGTTAGCTGCTAGTGTTGTTTTCAAAAAAATTATGTTCCTTTTGTGATTAATTTAATTGCAATATCTTATGCGCCTTATGTGCCAGGCACCCCAGAACAATGCTGTGGAGTCGGCTGTATTTTCCCTATTCCAAAAGAGAGGAGTTGATGCTCACATAGGTTAAAGAGTTGCCTGAGGTCACACAGCAGGTGAGGACTGGGGCTAGGATTCCAACTCAAGCGTGTGTGGTTCTGCCCTTTATCCTGCCTCAGGCGTGGGCGTAAGTGGGTGCTGGGAGAGGACTGCCACTTGTCGTCTTCACATGGCTGCGCATGTGAGCCCTGGAGTCCTCCCTTGAAAGTGGAGGCAGTGGACAAGCACAGCGGCTCCAATGCCAACACACGAGGGTCCCGGGCCAGCCCACACCTGCTGCCTCAGACCCTCTGGAGGGAGGCCTGGCGGTTCTGCTGCCCTCCCGGGTTGGGAGCCCCTGGACGGGCTCCCCGAGGCCCTTTCTGGGCTGGAAGAGGCGGGAGCAGGTAGGTCCCCGCTCACCTCTGCAGGGTCTGGTGTCCAGCAGGTGCACGGCCGGCTGGAGGGGGCGGCAGACACGCAGAGAGGAAGTTGAGGGGGCTCCTGTGTGGGCAGGGCTGGCACGAGGGCCCCCTGCAGCTCTGGAGCTGCCGCCTCTGTCCTCGCAGGTGGTTCATACCTACTGGCCAGATCCCTCTAGCCGCTCAGTGCCAGCGGCTGGGGCCTGGCACCCGGTCTGATCCGCCCTCATCCACTAGAGGGAGCCGGTGCTCGCGGCTTGGGATCAACAGCTCGGTCCGGTCGTCCGAGGCGCTGGGGGCCTGGGGATCTGCGGGGCAGCTCAGAGCCTGCGCTTGCAACACGGCGTCATGCCCTTGGGAGTTCGTTAAGGCTGCATCTCGTGCTGAGTGTTCGTACCACACACATAAAAGCAGAGGACGCGAGGAGGAGGCCTCTGGAGGCGGTGGCTGTGCTGTTGCCCCGATTGTGATGGTGTCACGATGCACACGTGCGTCCGAGGTCATCAAACTGTGTGCACGAAACACGCCCAGCTCTGTGCACATCGATTACTCTTCAACGAACCTGTCAACCACAGGGCAGACAGGGGGTGACCGTTTATGGGGGAGCGGGCGCTGAGCCGCATGTTTTACTGCTCACACATCGGATCCTCGTGTTCTGATGCAGTTGGGGAAACTGAGGCTCATGAACAGTGATGGTCTCAGGTAGTTTAGTCTCCCGGGGTTGGACAGTGGACTGATTTATGTAAATAGTCCCGCTTGGGAGGGAGAACCCTGTTTTCCTGGGGGACTGAGGCCCTGAAGAGTGGGTGGATTGGTTCGGCCAGGGCTTGGCTCCACTCTGCTCCCCCATCATGGTCCCCAGGGTGACACCCTCCTGGAGAGAAGCTGAGTGTCTTCTTCGGTCCCTGCAGTAACGGGGGACTGATACGGTCCTGGGACCCTTGCAGAGAGAGGGGATGGCAAAATGGGGAACCGCGGGCCTTCCAAGCCCCCTCCTTGTGCCCCAGGAAGGGCTCCCCGCTCCCACGCTCTCTCCTATATCTATGCAAATTCACAGTGGATTCAAATTGGAGGCAGATATTTATTTTTATGCAGATGAGGCTCGAGAGTGCTCGGTGCATGGAGGTCTCAGGAAAGCGGAACGTCTGTGGACGTGCGCTGCTTCCGTTATTCTCTGGCTTTAAGTTGTGTCAGCGTTTACGTTGCTTAATATGAAAAATGCCGGCATTGTTCCTCCAGTTCGCCTGCTGCCCGCCGCTCCCCCAGGCCCCAGGCCTCTCTGTTGCCACCTAATCGTTTTTATCTTCTTCTGCTTTTTTAGTCACAAGTTTGGGAAAAAAGTCACCTATTTCAACTATTTGAGTGAGCTCCGTGAACACCTCAAATACGACCAGCTGATCGTCCCCCCCGAGGTTCTGCGGTGAGTGAGACCCTGTTCCCGGACGTGGGAACCACCCCGTGGCGTGGCTGTGGGTCCTGGTCCAGTCCCGTCAACGTGGAAGGCTTACGTTCCAGGCGTGGGCCCGGCCAGATCCGAATCTGCGGCATGGACCAACACCCGCAGTGGAAGCTGCTAACTGTAGACTCAGGGATGGGCCCGGAAGGCTGTGCACGGACGGGACGTTTGCTCTCCCGCCGTCACAAAACGGAAGTAGCAAAATCAGCCGTGATGGTAACCGCCGTTCTCTGCCTCGCTGTTTACCGTTTTCGCTTTTGAGCAGAGAATTAGGGGAATTTCTTGGGTATGTGGCTAACACTGTACAGAATGCAGTGTCCTCAGGCTCGCCACAGGTGCTCTGGGCAACACCCCAGCTGGTGGCTTTTGCTGAGAGTCTGGTTAGTGTGTCAGCTGCTTTATTTTATCCGGCAGTGGGGGTCCCCAGTCCGACAGTCTCTCATGGGGGGTCAGGTGAGCAGAGGGGGCCCAGGAGGGCGTGTGGCCGGCCCTGGCCTCCCAGCCAGCCCATGGGCAGGGCCCAATCCAGCCTGGTCCCTGACCTCCTGCCTGGGCATCCTCTGCCCTTTGCGTCTCCCTTCCTGGGGGCTCTTTAGAAGAAGCAGGGCCCTCGCTGAGCTGCGTGGGTGAGGTCGGCAGCCTTCCAAGGGGAGTAGAGATGGTGAGCTGCCTCCGGGTGCCAAGTCACACACCAGATGCTGAGGATATGGGGCTGTGTAGGGAGTGGCCCTGCCCTCGGGATGCTCCTGGGTTGTGGGGGCCACAAGTCAGTGAAGACACGCTGGAGGAGGCGCTGAGCTCAGCTGGGGAGGGGACTAGTGGAGAGGGGACAGTAGGGAAGGCTTCCAGGAGGAGGTGGCTCCTGACCTGAGCTGCAGAGGGACACTTGGCAGGATCGAGAGGCTAGGAAAGGGTGTTTCCACAGAGTGAAGCCCCTGTGCAGACACACATGGGGGAAGTGTTGGCTGGGAGTTGACAGCAGAGACTGGACCTTTGAGGGGGACCCAACTACCCTTGCTGGCTTTGTGTGAGCACCCCCCAGCAAAGGGGACTGCGAGTGTCTGCATGCACGCGTGTGTGCGTGAGATGGCGGCATGGCACGTGGGCCCAGAAGGGTGAGACTGGGGCATCCTACGTGGTCATGGAGCGTCCAGCGCCTGGCCCACCTGGAGGCGGCCCCCCGGGCCCGAAGCTTCCCTGGCCGTGCGGTGAGGGCCATGCTTCTGCCGTGTCCGCAGGTATGACGAGGAGCTCCGGCAGCTGCACAGGGGCCGGCCGCCCCCTCCCGCCAGGACACCACCGCCGCGGCCCCCGCTGCCCACCCAGCAGTTCGGCGTCAGCCTGCAATAGTAAGTGAGCCGGGACGTGGCCTGCTCAGACGTGGCCCACCCAGGACATGGCCTGCTCAGGACACACCTGTTGGGACGTGGCCTGCTCCTGTCTCCTCCGTGGGGCCATAGGATGCTTCTGTGTCCAGAGAGGTGTCCCCAGACCTGGGCCTTCAGCACCCACTTAACCCTGCGGGGCGTCTGAGGCGTGAGTAAGATCACGCGGGCTGGAGCACCTGCCGCTCCATGTGTGTCTGTGCGCCCGGGTGCGGGGGCCCTGACGGTGGGCAGAGGGCCGGGACTGAGTTCTCATCGTAGCTTTTGTCACGGCTGCTCACAGGCTGTTCTGACTCCTGACCCCCAGGCCACGGCCGGGACACCTCCCACTGCCTTCAAAGTGAAGTGTGGCCATGGGCCCTGCTCTGGCCACGACACAGGAGCCGCTGGGGGCGGGTGATGTGGGGAGGGGCTGGGAGCTGGTGTGCAGTTCGCCTCTCGTGGTGACGTGAGCCGGGCGATGGCGCCTCGCCAGCCTGCATCCCTGAGTGACCACAGCGTGCCGCCCCCGACACCCTCGCCACGCGTGGAGCACAAGCGAGGAAGAATCTGTTGGACTCAGTGGCTGAGATTCAGGGGCTGTTGTCACTGCAGCACATTCTGTCCTTCCTGACTGCTCCCACCCCTGATTAGCCACATGACCTTGAACTCACTCCCCCTTTGACTTGTTTCCTTATTTCTGAAATGGATGAGCTATGTGACACGATCTTTAATCTTTAATCACTTCTTGTAATGGATTCGGGGCCACCCATGCAGGCCAATTTCATCTCTTTTAAGACCCATCTCAGTGGCACCTCCTCCAGGTAGCTTTCCTTGATGCTCTAGACTGCATACAGGGCCTTCCACCATTGCAGCCCCTTCCGGGCAGGCTGCCACGGGAGCCTCTCCAGCTGTTTCCCCACTTGTCAGGGAGCTCCTTGTCCCTCCGTGTATCCTCTGCTTCTGGCAGGAGGCCTGGCACCGAGGCACCGGGAACATCGGAAGACACAGGAGGTGTTTTATCCCCAGCGGTGTACCGGGAAACCGGGGCCTGGAGAGCCATTTGCCCTGTTCCACTTAAGTTCGTCATTTCTTTTGGAAATCTGCATGTGATTTCTTTTCTTATGTAAAAATCTGATGACCTTTAAGACTCATGGTGGACCTTGAAACACTTTGAAAGGCTGAGAATTGAGAAGGCTCTGGGGAGTGTCCGGGCCAGGGGGTTGGGGACGCCGACCTGCCACCCCAGATTTGTCGCTTGTCCTTCCCGAGGCCTCTGGGTGCGGGGACTCCTCATTGTCTCCTCTCATGGGCTCTGGGGCTGCAGGGGAGACAGACGCGGCCCTGGGGACCCCCCTCTTTCTTCTTTACCTAGAGTGAAGCAGGGCAGGGTGTGGCAGGCAGAATGGTGGCCCCAAGGGCGTCCATGTCCTGATCCCTGGAACCTGTCACCATGCATGGAGGAAAGGACTTTGTGATATGATTAAGTTAAGGATCTTGGTAGGGAGAATTACCCTGGGTTATCCGAGGGGCCCAGTGTCATCAGAGGGGTCCTCATGAGAGGCGGGCAGGAGGGTCAGCGTGAGAGGAGACGTGAGGGTGGAAGCAGGAAGCAGAGGTTGGAGTGATGTGGGGCCGTGAGCCCAGGAGCGCAGGCAGCCTCTCGGAGCTGGGGGAGGCAAGGAATGGATTCCGTCCTGGAGCCTCCGGGAAGAATGCAGCCCCGCCGACCCGCTTGACACTTCTGACAGCGCCAGAAGTGTGAGAGAATAGATCCTGTGGTTTGAACCACTAAGTTGACGACGATTCGCTATACGGCCGTAGGAAGCTGACACGGGCAGTGAGGGGTGCGTGGCTGTGGCTGTGTGGGGACGGGAGATGTGCCAAAACCCTGTTCCCGGAGCCTCTGGAGTCTCCTGCCCGTGAACCCAATGAGAACGGAGGGAGGGGGCCTGGGCGGTGGAGCCGAGGAGAGGGGCGTGCAGGGACGGAGGTGGGGCTGGGCGCCTTGGCTGTGTCACAGCAGCCAACGATGGACCGTCGTTTTCCAGAACTTTCCACAGTGATGGGCATGGTCTGCACTGTCCGTGTGTGGCTACTGAGCACTTGAAACGTGGCTAGTGCAGTGGAGGCGGTGGGGTTCTAACTTTGTTTAAAAGCACAGCTCTAGGCTCTTGGATTTCACCACTGGACGCGCGCACGGTGGTGTTCCCTTCAAGGGTGAGCGCCCAGCCAGGGCAGTGTGTGTTCAAATACAGCGCTCCCCCAAGTGTGCCGGGAGCCGAAGGTACCAACGGCACTTCCTTTTCCTTTTTAAAACATCGTAAAACCATGCTGTTTGACCCCTGTGTGTGGGTGTGATCCAGCACCCCTATGCCACCTGGAAGGCCGGGCGGGGACGCACCTGCAGGGACCGTGGACCCCTTTGGGGGCACCACTAAGAGCTAAGCTCAAAGACGAGGGTCCCAGGAGGCCCCACTGGAGGCTCCAGGATTTTCCAGCCACCATGAGACCCTTTTACCAAAGTTTCTGAGGCTCCCGTTGTTCGGCCCGTCCTGAGGTTCTGCTGCGCAGACGTGCTCTTGGTGTGTTCTCAGGCACCGGGGTCCTTGGGTGGCCCTGGCTGAGGCCGCTGGCGTTCCTGCCGTCCGTCCCTTAGCCTGGCGACTCATCAGTCCCTTTCGGATTACCTGTCTTGTTGTTCAGAAGCAGTTCTGTCTCATTATTGTCTAATAAAGCTTTAAAGATGAAAAACGGGCCGGCCTGGTGGCACAGTGGTTAAGTCCGCCTGCAGTGGCCCAGGGTTCACAGGTTCAGATCCCAGGTGCGGACCTAGCACCGCTCATCAAGCCGTGCTTTGGCAGCGTCCCACATAAAATAGAGGAAGATTGTCACAGATGTTAGCTCGGGGACAATCTTCCTCACCAAAAAAAAAGAAGAAGGAATAAAAGCCAACTCATGAAATTCGAAAGCCATCTACCTGAGTACAGTTTGGGGGAAATTGTTAGTAATATGTCAGTTCTGTTGACTCTGTGAAGTCACCAGGGGCCCCTTGGGCCTGTATTTTGAGCAGCTGTCTTTCAAGATGTGACCTGTCCAGCATTTGAAGTCCAGAGCCGCTGGTTAGTAGATCAAGACAGATACTAGAAGTGTCCGTTAGAAAGGCCGTGGTTCTTCAGGCTGGTTGTACCTGTCAAACCGGTTCCTCGCGTCTTTGGGAACAGTGGGCGTCACTGGCCAAGCCTTGACAACGTCCTGTGTGCTCCTGTGTGCGCCACTTGGGGAGCTGGTCCGTGCCTCTTTAAATTACCATTGTGTGCTGTTTCACCGCGAATGACTGTAATAAAATGGCAATAGACGCATTAAATAAAGCACCAAATACGTAATTTGTTTGGCCTGTGAATGAATGTAAGTCATTAAAATTCATAAGCAAATCCTATTCACAAATGTTAATTCACGGAGTTCAAAAGCGCGCAGCAGAAGCTGTCACCTCCGAACGAGATAATGAGGTTCATAGATGAGCGGGAGTCAGAGATTCACGAGATGCCCGCTTGCCTGCCGTCCCTGAAGTGGGAGCAGCCTGTGCGTTCTGCACGCCCTCCCTGGGCAGCTGTGGGGGATTGGAAAGTCAGAGGTGGGGCCTCCTCAAGGGGAGGGGGGACGCAGGTCAAGTCGAAGCTCTGGCACTTCCGAGCTTTGGGACGTCAAGCTAGTGACTTAACTTCTGGCCCTGGTTTCTTTCCCTGTAACTGGAGTGGAAACTCTGCCCTTGTCCCCCTCCAGGGCCAGAGGGCCTTAAGAACAGGGTGTGCAGACAATGTGAGCCAGCTCCTGCTGCCCAGCTGCCCTACCCTTATTCCTCCTTTATAGTCCCCTCCTCCAGGAAGCTCTCCCTGATGACTCCACACAGATGGGGATCGTTTGTTGAAAACACTATTCTTTTCCCCGTTGAATTGCCTTGGCACCCTTGTCAAAAACTAATTGACCCTAAACGTGAGGGTTTATTTCTAGCTCAATTCTATTCCATTGATGTGTGTGCTGGCACCATTCTATCTTTATTACTGTAGTTTTGTAGTAAGTTTTGAAATTGGGAAGTGTGAGTCTTCCAACTTCGTTCTTTTTCAAGATTGTTCTGGCTGTTCTGGGTCCCTTGAATTTCCCTGTTGATTTTAGCTTGTCGATTTCTGCAAAAAGGCCGCTGAGATTTCAATAAGGATTTTGTTGTCTCTCTAAATCAATTTGGGAAGTATTGCCATCTTAGCACGATTGTCTTCCAATCCACGACAGGGGATGTCTTTCCATTTATTTGGATCTTTTAAATTTCTTTCAATGATGTTTTGTAGTTTTCAGTGTACCAGTTTTGCACTTGTTTTGTTAATTTTCAAAGTATTTTATGTTTTGTGATGCTGTTGTAAATGGAATTGTTTTTCTTAATATCTCTCTTCGCTTGTTCGTTGCTAGTGTATAGAAATGGAGTTGATTTTTGTATACTGATCTTATATCCCGCAACCTGGCTGAACTCATTTATTAGTTCTAATAGATTTTTTTTGTGAAATGTTTTAGTATTTTCTATATGCAAGATCATGTCATCTGCAAATAGAGACAGTTCACGTCTTCCTTTCAAAGACCTGGATGGCTTTTATTTCTTTTTCTTGCCCGATGGCACTGGCCAGAGCTCCAGTGCAGTGTTGCCTGGAAGTGATGAGAGCAGGTGTCCTTGTCTTCTCCCTGATCTTACTGGGGAGCGGTTTCGTCTTGCACATTACGTGTAATGTCAGCTGGGAGTTTTTCATAGATGTCCTTTGTCCGGTTGAGGAAAATCCCTCCTACTCCTAGTTTGTGAGTGGGTTTTATTTTTTTCCCATGAAAGGGTGTTTGATTTTGTCAGATGCTGTTTTCGCCTCTGTCGAGGTGATCACATGGCTTTTTTTCCCTTTACCCTATTTGTGTGGCGTATTGCACTGATTATTTTCATATGTTGCGTGAAGCTTGTATTCCTGGGATAAATCACACGTGTTCACGGTATGTCATCTTTTTTATACGTTGCTGGATTCGTTTCACTGGTATTTGGTTGAGGCTTTTGTGTCTGTGTTCTTTAGAAATACGGATCTGTGGTTTTGTTGTCCTGTGACGTCTCTGTCTGCTCTTGGTATCATTAGCCTCGTAGGATTGGGAAACGTCCCCCGTCTTCTGCTTTTTGGAAGAGTCTGTGCAGGGTTAGAGCTTAAACCTTTCAACATTTGGGAGAATTCACCGGCAGAGCCGTCTGGTCTGAGCTTTTCTTTGTGGGAAGTTTGTGATTGCTAATTCAACCTTTTTACTTGTCGTTATCTATTCAGATTTTATGTTTCCTCTTGAGTCAGTTTTGGTAGTTTGCGTCTTTCTGGGAGTTTGTCCGTTTCGTTCAGGTTTTCTAATTGGTTGGCAGACAGTTATTTGCAGTGCCCCCTTACAGGCTTTTATTTCTGTAGCATCACTAGTTATGCCCCCTCTTTCATTCCTCAATGTAGTAATGTAAATCTTCCTTTTTTTCGTAGTCAGTCTAGCTAAAGCCTTGTTAATTTTGTTGGTCTTCTCAAGGGACCAACTTTTGGTTTTGTTGATTGTCTCTATTGCTTTTCTATTCTCATTTATTTCCACTCTGATCTGATTATTTCCCTCCTTCTGCTTGTGTCTGGTTTAGTTTACTCTCCTGTTTCTAGTTTCTTAAGATGGGAGGTTTGCTTATTGATTTGAGATCTTTCTTCTTTTCGATTTAGGCATTTACAGCTATAAATTTCCCTCCAAGCCCTGCTCCAGATGCATCCCATAAGTGCTAGTATGTTGTATTTCCATTTTAATTAATCTTAAAGTATTTTTCAATTTCCTTTGGGCTTTTTTCCTTGACCCCTTGGCTTTTAGAAGTCTGTTGTTAAATTTTCACATATTTGTTATTGACTTCTCATTTCATTTCGTTGTGGTTGGAGAACTTATTTTGTGTGATTTAATTCCTTTTAGATCTATGGAGACCTGTATGATCTAACGTATGTGCTGTCCTGGGGGATGTTCCATGGGCGCTTGAGAAGAATGTGTGTTTTGCTGTTGGGTGGAGTGTTCTGTATCTGCCAGGTCTCTCTGGTTTATAGTGTGGTTCCCGTCTTCTGTCTTTTCTCTTGATCTTCCTGATTGTTCTGCTCGTTATTGAAAGGGGAGGACTGACATTTCCGACTGTTATTGTTATTGTTAAGTTGTTTATTTCTCCCTTCGTTTCTATCAGTTTTTGCTTTATATGTTTTGGGGCTCTGTTGTTAGGTGCATACATTTTAAAAACTCCTGGGTTTTCTTGATGGGTTGACCCTTTTTGCCATTTTGAAATGTCCTTCTTTGTCACTAGTAGAAATTTTTGTCCTGAAGTCTACTTTGTCTGATGTTGGTATAGTCACTCCGGCTCTTCTTAGTTACTGTTGGCCTGGTGTATCCTTTTTCATCCTTTTACTTTCAGCCTGGTGTCTTTTAGTGTCTCTTGTAGGCAGCATACAACTGGCTCCTGTTTCTCCCACATTCTGCCTTTGATTGGAGTGTTTCGTCCATTTACGTTTAATGTATTGCTGATAAGGTAGGACTTACACCTGCCATTTGCTGCTTGTTTTCCATGTGTCTTACCTCTTTTTTGTCCCTCTGTTCCTCCACTACTACCCTATTTTGTGTTAAACGGATACTTCCTAGTGTGCCATTTTAACTCTCTTGTTTCTTTAAAAAAATTTTTTTTAGCATTTTCTTAGTAGCTGATGTTGGGATTAGAATTAATGTCTTAATCATAACAGCCTCATTCTGCTTAATAAGCACTTTATTTCCATAGTATTCAAACATATTGCTCGTTCCTTCTCCCCTCTTTTGTGCTGTGATTGTCATACCAGTTGCATCTTTATTTGATGCCCACTAACACGTATTTATAACCTAAAATTCTCTACCCAGCAAAATCTTTCAAAAATGAATGCAAAGTGAAAACTTTTTCAGATAAACAAAAGCTGAGAGAATTGCTTTCCAGCACACCTAGGCTGTGAGAAATGTTGAGAGGTTAGTCAGACAAGAAAAATGATGCCAAATGGAAATTGGGAATCCTCACAAAGGAATGAAGATTGCTGGACGTGGTAAATATATGAGTAAATAGAAAATAAATTTATTTTCTCATTTTAAGAATAGCTTTGAAAGTAAATTGACTGTTTAAACAAAAATAGTAACAAAGTAGCGTGGGGTCGGGGAGTGGA
This sequence comes from Equus quagga, assembly GCF_021613505.1. Classification (NCBI taxonomy): domain Eukaryota; kingdom Metazoa; phylum Chordata; class Mammalia; order Perissodactyla; family Equidae; genus Equus; species Equus quagga. The sequence goes on along the minus strand of NC_060285.1, from coordinate 5,385,924 downwards.
AGTATACTGTTGCAGTGTCGTTTTGGAAGTGGACTGCGCTGCAATAAACAGTGTATTGTAAACTAAGGCTGCCACAGATAGAGATACGACTAGTATATTAACGGGGGGTATAATGGAATCCTAACAAATACTCAATCAGCGAAACAAAGTCGAGGAAAGAGGGAAAAAGGAAGAAAGAACAAATACCAAGTTGATAGGTTTGAATCTAGCCATACTGATGTTGTAGGGGAGGAAGAAATATCTCTCTGTCCTTCTGGGTCCTTCTGGCTGGTGTAAGAGTTAAATTGACATGAGACAGAACAACAGGGGAAAATCAAACGAGTTTAATAACATGCAGACTTGGGAGAAACCCAGGAGAACCGAGTAACTTGCCAAAATGGCCAAAGCAACCTAAACAGCATCTTCAGCTAAAGACGAAAGAGGATGTCGAGGGCAGTGGTTTGGGACTTCAAAGGGGATGAAAGCAACCCACACGGAGATGGACAAGCAAAGTTTGATACACGGAGAGGACTTTGATCTACGGGGCCTTGCTAGGCTCCTCCCTGTCTGCCACGCCTCATTCATGTTATACGCTGGTATCTATGGTGACAGCTCCTTCCTGGAACAGGCCTTCCGTCTTGCATTCTTTTAGGCAGTTAGGGGGAAGGTCAAAGCTTCTTCCAGAGTCTTTTGTTCTTAAAAATAATCAAGCCGAAGAGACACATTTTGGAGTAGCAAATTCTGCTCCCTTATAATAATTACATTAAATGTAAGTGTCATAAACATTTTCCAATTAAAAGAAATTCTCAGATTGGATTAAAAAAGGAAAATCTTACTGATGTTTAAAATATGAAAATATACAAGACCACCTCCTCCCTGAGGACCGTGGCTGCATCGCTCCCTCCCTGTACGGCCCCTCAGTCCTGTGTTTTCACAGGGGTGCAGAGAGGCCCAGAGCCCCGTGCTCGTCCTGATGACCCTAATACTCAGGTAAAAACTGTGGCTTTCCTTTCTCCCCCAGCCTCAAGGACAAAAACCAAGGGGAACTCATCCCCCCGGTGCTGAGGGCCACAGTGACGCACCTGCGACAGAAAGGTGAGTGACAGCTGGCTCCTGCCAGGGCTGTGACGGCTGCCAGGTGTGGACCCCATGCAGAGAGGGGGGCTGGGATGGGACGAGGCTGAGGCACCAAGGCTCCAGCTGTGGGCTCTGGACCCCGACTGTCTGGGTCTGAATCCTGGCTCCAGTGTCCTAGCTGTGTGGACTTGGGCCGGTTACTTACCTTCTCTGGGCCTCTGTCTCCTCGTCTGTCCAATGGGTTAATGATAGTACTTGATTCACAGGGTTGTGGGGGGGCCTGCATGAGGTGATGCGTGTAAGGCGTCGGACAGTGCTGGTCCGTGGGAGGACCTCCGTAAAAGGGACCCTCTGCCGTGATGGATACGCTCCGTCTGCAGATGCCATCACCTGGGGGGGGGCACTCAGTGACTGGGAGGGGGTGAGCCTGGGGCTCCCCCAAGACGCCTCGGGCCAGAGCTCAGATCCGCGGAGAAGGTGCGTGGAGGCCAGTTTCGCCCTCACGGGAGGAAGGTCGTGCCGGGGCGCTGGCCGCCTGCCGTGTGGGTGCGGGTGCTGCAGAGCGGGGCCGCGTCACACGGGGAGGGGAGCCGCCCCTGCTGGTCTGGCGGTCTGTCCCCGTGCGCCCCAGGAACTGCATGCTCTATTGTAACAGCTTCTATGGGACAGCACCCCTCCCTGGAGGCTCCGTGCCTGTCGCTGGTCTCTGCCTTGTCGTTTGTAGCGCTTCCCGTCCTGTTGGGTATTTCAGGAACAGATCAAAGATCGTGCGTACAGCCTGAAAGCCAGAACCTGTACAGAGGGCCTTTCTTTTTCTAATGTATCAATTCCTTTATTTATTTAAAAAATAAAGCAAAAAAAAAAAAAAAAGCAGCCCACAGTGGGAGCTTGGTATGTATTTGTTGAATGAATATGTGAATTAATAAGCATTCACTCCTTGGGCCCCGCCTGCACCCATCCCTGTCTGGACACCGGGGTTGCCAGGGTGCCCGTGACACACAGCCCGCCCTCCCAGGGGCTCACAGTCAGGACTGGGAGAGTCTCTCTGTTACGTTTTCCTCCATTAAGCCATAACTGTGACAACCACAGAATGACACGGACAGGGGCGAGCTGGTCATAGAGGTCGGGGCCCTGAGCTCCGACAGCCAGGCAGGAGGGCACCGTGTTAGTCCCCATGCTGCGTAACTGAAGAAATCGCTGCAAACTCAGCGTGTGTGTGTTGTTTCCACGGTTCTGTGGGTCAGAAGTCCAGGCCCCGGGCTGGGCTCTCTGCTCCGGGTCTCTGGGGAGGAGCCCACATCCACGATCGTTCAGATCATCGGCCAAATTCAGTTCTTGGCAGCTGTAGCTGAGACGCCCGTTTCCTTGCTGGCCGTCAGCCAGGGGCCTCTTTCTGTTCCTGGAGGCTGCCCGCTTTCTCTGCCATGTGGCCCCTCCCTGGAGAGCTTCCTGCATGTCGAATCCATGCCCCCGTGCTTTGAACCTCTGTTGCCAGCAAGAACCTAGTTCCATTAACAGCTTGCCTGAGGGGGCCAGCCCAGTGGCGTAGGGGCTAAGTTCACATGCTTCGCTTCAGCAACCTGGGGTTTGCAGGTTCAGATCCTGGATGCAGACCTACACACCACTCATCAAGCCATGCTGTGGTGGCGTCCCACACACAAAAAATAGAGGAAGATTGGCACAGGCGTTAGCTCAGGGTGACTCTTCCTCATCAAAAAAAAAAAAAGTTTGCCTGATTAGGTCAGGCCCACCCATGATAATCTCTGTATCTTAAGTTCAACTGCCTTGGGCCTGAATTCCATCTGCGAAGTCCCTGCACTGTAGCACCTAGATTAGTGTTTGATTGAATACCTGGGAGAAGGTGTGTGTACCCAAGGGTCCAGGAATCTGAGGACCATCTCCGAATTCTGCCTACTTGAGTCACTTAGCAAAAAGAGAGAGGGACCAGCCCCCCCAGCAGGGGGAACAGCACGTGCAAAGGCTGGAGGTAGGAAGGAGCATGGAGCTGATTGGAGGCTGGAGGGAGGAGCTGGAGGGGCAGTGGGGCAGGACAGTTGGTCACCAGCAGCCGGCCTGCACGGGTCCGAGGTGAGGGTGCTCGGGAAGCTGTCTCCCGGCCGATGAGGAGGGGAGGGCTCCGTGCAGGAGCCGAGCGGGTTTGGATGTATGCGTTGAGCAGCTCGCTCAGCTTCGGAATGGAGGGGAGGTTGGGGCGGGGGCGGGGGAGAGCGGGGGTCTGGGGCCCGGCGCCGTCCCGTAGAGCTTGAGAATGTTCTCTGTCTGCCCCGTGGAACAGTGGCTGCCAGCCCCTGTGCCAATGGCACAGCAGAGCACTGACTATGCACTTGTGAGGCGGGTGACTGGATTTTTAAATTTTAGTTAATGAAATTTAAATCTCCCCGTGCAACTAATGGCTGTTGTATCGGATGGGTCAGCTCTAGACCCTCGCGGGAAGAAAGGAAGGTGGCACAGTTGGAGGTGCCAGGCATGTGCCGGGCATTGTTCCGTCCATCTTCTCTGCAGTTCAGAGGCAGGGGCTCTGCAGATCAGGCAGCTGAGCTCAGAGAGGCTAAATGCTTTCTCCGAGGTCACACAGCTGGACAGGGCAGAGTTGGACGGACCCTGGCTCTGTCTGACTTTGGTGTGGGTCTCTTCCAGTCCCCTTTCCTGGAGGCACAGAGGTGGGCAACCGGGGGGATTGGGGCATATGGAGAGGGTTTGACTTGAGAGGAATAAATACAGGTGGGGGTAGTGGACAGTGGGGGCAAACAAGCCAGGCTGGAGGGCGTTCCCTGTCAGGCCCAGGGGAGTGATGCACGGGTAGGGGGCGTCACAGAACGTTCTGGAAGCCCGACATGCTAGGGCCTGTGAGGTGTCCGGAGGCTCTCTTCCTGCAGGGCTCCGCACCGAGGGCCTGTTCCGGAGGTCGGCCAGTGTCCAGACCGTCCGCGAGGTCCAACGGCTCTACAACCAAGGTGAGTCGGCTCCCAGAGCCCCCCATCCTGCGCCTCCCACCCGGCCGCCCGCACAGCCCCCTGGAGCCTCAGCGCCCCAGCACCCTAGGCTGTGTGGCTCCCTCGCCCCATCAACCCCCAGAATAGGCCAGGGCCAGGGCAGCGGCCCAGGTGAGTCCCGTGTGCAGACCGCCAGCCTGTGGGGCAGCTGGCCGCACGAGGCTGTTTGGCTGTTAGGGTCTCCGCTCGGACCAGTTGGACGGGTGGGTTGAAATGGAGGGGGGCGTTCCCTGGAGTCCCCATGAGGGACTGGCTGGCTCCTCCAGCCCGCTTAGCCCGGCTTCCTCGACCGCCCGCGTGTAAACCTGTGGGTCAGGAGGCATGTGTCAGAGCCGAGCATGCTGCGATGACCTTAATAAAGCTGTTAAGTCGCTGCTTTGGAAGTGTCCCCTCTACTCCCAGACACCCACGTCATTCCCACGGTCGTGCATTCACTTGTCAAGCGAGAGGGCCGGCCCCTCTTGCCCTGTGCTCCAGGGCCTGACCTCAGGGTGCTCACTTCCGAGGCAGGACCAGGCCACCCCACAGAGAAACCAGTGGCATGCCCCAGCCTCTGCCGGGCGCCCCAGAGAGGCAGAGGAGGGTGGGGGGCCAGCGCCCCCATTTCCAGGAGAAGACAGTCCCGCCCCAGCCCCGTGGCTCCAGCACGAGGCTCTCCTCTCAGCACGTTTAAAGCCAGTTTGTGTCTGAGCCCATTTGGAAGCAGGAATCCCAGGCCCGGGGTCAGAACTCAGACGGACGATGCTCTGTGTCCAGGGAAGCCCGTGGACTTTGACGACTACGGGGACATCCACATCCCTGCCGCCATCCTGAAGACGTTCCTGCGGGAGCTGCCGCAGCCGCTGCTGACCTTCGAGGCCTACGAGCAGATCCTGGGCATCACCAGTATGTCCCTACCCCCGGGGCGCAGCCGAGGCCCGGCTGGGCCGGGGCGCCCGCCTCCTGCCGTTTCCATCTGGCACTGCCAGCCGGGAGAGGGGGCTGCGCCCACCTGGACCCCCGCCCGCCTCAGCCTGGCCACCACTGTCGTCCCTGAAAAGCACAGTGTCTCAGAGGCAAAGCTTAGTCTGTGGCCTTTTTGCACCAGGGAGTGGGGCTGTCGGGGGGCAGACAGAGGGTTTTTTAAAATGATGGAAACAGCACAAGCACATAGTAAAAAAGAGACTACAGTGCAGGAGGCTCTGTGACGACAGGGGAGTCACCCACCAACGCCTGCGGACCCTCGCCCGTGCCGACCCTGGCGGTGGTCTGTGTGGGGTCTGCTGTTCTTCCCAGGAATGTTCCTCACATGCTCTTCCCGGCCTCGGGGTTTCGACCTTGTTCTTCCCCTGTCCCGTGCACATCCGCTCATCCTTTTTGACAGCCGCATAGTATTCCACCGGCTGCCTTGTTTCAAGGGTAACGTTTGGGGCTATTTCCAGTTTTGTTTTGCTCCCTGCTTGTTTTAAGACTCAGCTGGTTCTCCGGTTCCAGGTGTTGAGACCACTGTGTCACCGGGGGCTCAGGACTCTGGGTTGCCAGAGTTAGCAATAAAAAATACAGGACACCCGGTTCAACTTGAATTTCAGATAAGCAATGAATCCTCTTTCAGTATAAGTCCTTTCCAAATATTGCCTGGGACGTGTCTATACTGAAAGTATTGGCTGTTTATCTGAAATTCAGGTTTAACTGGTGTCCTCTGTTTCATCTGGCACCCCACCCAGGCGCCACGTGCGTCTCCTTGAGCTGATGCAGAGGCCCCTGCGGGAACATTCTGGAGGAAATGGGCTTCCCGGTGGCCCATGGTGTCCATGGGGAAGGAAACTACTGCTGGGACACCGTCCGATGTGTGGCGGGGAGGCCCGGAGCGCCGCTCGGAGCCGAGCATGTCTAGTCGAGTCGGTCACGTGTGTGAGTCCTCCCGGGAGGACTCAGGAAGGACTTGTGCGTTGCAGGCGTGGAGAGCAGCCTGCGGGTGACCCGCTGCCGCCAGATTCTGCAGAGCCTTCCGGAACACAACTATGCCGTCCTCAGCTACCTCATTGGCTTCCTGCACGAGGTGAGTGGGCAGAGCAGGGCCGCGGAGGGCAGCCCGCGCCGGGCCGGGCCTCACACACCAGGGTCTGGGTCACTCTCCCTCGGCCTTGGAACCCCATTATCTGGTCCTTTGCCCAAGGCCTGGCCGGGCCACGACTCTGCTGAGGAGCCCTCCGGGCTGCCAGGTGGGGTCAACCGTGGCCGCCCCTGCCCCTCCCGCATCCAGGGGCTGCCCTCGGTTAGTGCCCATGACCTTCTTTATCGGCTGTCTCTGCTCCCACAGCATCTCCTGCACAGGCTAAGTCCCAGAGGGCACTGAGCCTGACACACAGTAGGTGCTCACTGCCTGACACACATAGGCGCTCGCTGCCAGTTTGTGGACTGAACAGGCCATTTCTGTGAAAGGAACACATCACCAGGTCCATGGGTGTCCTGGGGCTGCTGTAACAGAGCACCACAAACTGGGGGCCTCAAACACTCAAAAGTCATTCTCTCAGTCTGGAGGCCAGCAGTCCAGAGCCCAGGTGTCTCAGGGCCGCGCTTCCTCCGCGGCTCGAGAGGAGGACCCTCCCTGCCTCTTCCAGCTCCTGGTGGCCCCAGACCTTCCTCGGCTTGGGGCTGCGTCACTCGCGTCTCCGTCTCCACGTGCCCTGCTCCTCTGTGGGTCTGTGTCTCCCTATCGTCTCTCTTATAGGACCTCACTGTAGGATTTAGGGCCCTCCCACAGGCAGATCTCATCTTGAGGTCCTGAACTTGATTATATGTGCTAAGGCCTTTTTCCAAATAAGGTCACAGTCATAGTTCCAGTGTCTGACCTCTTGTGGGGCCCCATTCAACACCTCCACCGGGAGAAGGAATGGCTGGTGAGGAGCACCTCTCATGGCTCCGGGCTCGGCGCCCCTCCTGGGGAGGGAGCAGCAGCTGTGAGGTCAACGGGACAACAGGGTCAACAAACCCAAATGGGTCTCCCCTCACCTCCAGACCACGGTCCTCCCTCATATAACCGTTTTGGGGTCGCCTCCCCTCTCCTGGCCCTTTGCAGGTGGAATGTGGGGTGCCATGTGGATGAGGTCTGGCTGGGGGGCTCCTGGCCTTGGGCGCAGCCCCCGAGCTTCTAATCTCCCACCGTGGGGCCACACCCTGGGGTCTTCAGGGGCCCGCACAGGAACCCTGCTCCACGGCAAGTGGCCTGAGGACATGACCAGTGGGCAGGGAGAGGACCTCCAGGCAGAGCCAGTGTCACGTGCACGTGTCCGTCAGATAATGCCACCTCTTGGTTTTAAAATAAACTCTCCTTTTCCCTCCCTGTCACCTGATTCAATTTCTCAGAGGTCAAGACTGCAAGCTGTGCTGCTGGCTCTCCTCCTTTCTTCTCCTTTTTCTTGAGCTGGGGACCGGCTGTTTCCTGGCCTCCTCTGCGGCACCAACGTTACCACGTCGGGGGGCTCGGCGCTGCCGAGTGTTGGCCCCGCAGCCTTCGGGGCCTCAGCGGGCCTGCCAGCTGGTGCACAGCACAGGGGGCTTGGGGGCCAGTGGTGGTGGTGACCAGGGGTGGCCCAGCTGTCTCACCGAGGCAGGCGTGGGCGTGTCTGGTCATCCTCACTGGCTCTAATGGGGGGGCCCGCCATGCCCCCCTCTAGTTCTCTGCTCTCCTGACATGGTCCCTGCTTCTGATTCTGAGAGGTCCCTGGGACCCGGGAGGTGAGGAGAAGAGACCAGACCTGGCTCAGATGGGCCCCCATGGCCCCCGTGACACTCACTGGCCATGTGACCTTGGACAAGTCTCTTGCACCTTCTGGGCCTCAGTTTCCTTGTCTGTGAAGCGGGGGTGCTGTATCCCTCTTCCTGGGGTGCTGTAGGTGCTGGTCGAGAAGGATGGGGAGCCCCTCGGGGAGGCAAGCTCCTCACACCCTCTCGTCAGCCCTCCAGCCTCCCCCGTGTGCTTTGTGGTCTTGACGGTCCTGACTCACCGGCCGGAGTGCGGAGGTCAGAGCGGTCATCTGGTTGGGGGGGGCGTCACTAAGCACGTGGCTGGGCGACGCCAAAGGCCATGCTCGTACTTGCTGTGCCAGAGTGCCCCCCCGCCCCCAGGGGGCTCCCGGGTCCCCTGGAGTGTGGAGGAGATCCAGATCCCAGATCATCGGGGGTCGGCGCGGAGGCACCCTCGAGTCATCGAGGCCGAGTGCTTCCTTTGACAGACGGGGAACGGAGACCCAGAGCAGGAGGGGCTGCACGAGGTGACGGCCCTGGCCGGTGGCTTCCTGGCCGGTGGCTTCCAGCCCAGGGCTCTTCCCACTGGGAACCCACAGTCACCCCCATGGTCTCCTGTGTGTCCTTCTCCAGGTGTCCCAGGAGAGCATCTTTAACAAAATGAACAGCTCCAGGCTGGCCTGTGTCTTCGGGCTGAACCTGATCTGGCCGTCCCAGGGCGCGTCCTCCTTCAGTGCCCTCGTGCCGCTGAACCTGTTCACTGAGCTGCTGATCGAGTATTACGGGCAGGTCTTCAGTGCCCGGGAGGCGCGCGGGGCGCTGGGCGCCGGCTCGGCTGAGGCCGGCGAGCCGGGCGGCCCCTTGGCTGGAGGCTGCACCGGAGACGGACGCGCCGCAGGCCCCACTGCACCCGCCGTGCCTCCGCGTCCCCTGATGGAGGCCAGGAGACCCCTCTAGTGCTGGGCGTGCCACACTGAAGTCTGTCCGTCTGTGCCTCCTGTGCGTTTTGTACACTTGCCATTAAATGAACTTCTCGTGAACTTTGGGCGGAACTTCCGTGGTTCTGGTTCTTTGGCCCTTGTCCGTTGTTCCTGAGCTGCGGGCCAAGATCAGATGATGGATCTGTTAGGGTCATAATCCAGCGTGGCTCAGCTGACACGGGGCGCTTGTTGGCTCGGGCCTGGTGTCCGGGACCTGCGGCTGTTCATGCTGTGTGACGAACCCGGAACGTACAGCAGTGGCTGTTTGTTAGTGTCCGCGGGTCCGTCGGTCAGCGGGGCGGCCCTGGTCTCAGCTGGGCCCGCCCACGTGTCCGGGCTGACTGGAGGTCCGCGGGGGCACTCGGTTCTCCTGCGGGTCGCATGTCCCTCTAATAGGCTGAATGGGGACGTTCCCACGACGGAGACGGAGATGGAGGTGCCAGCTGAAGTGTGCACAGTTTTGGGCTGGTGTGCGTGTGCTTGTGCCCCGTTGGTCAGAGCCACTCTCACAGCCAAGGCCGGGTCACAGCGGGAGGGCTCTGCGACGTCATTTGGCAAAGGGTGTGACTGTGGGGCGGGTGGAGAGTTGGGGCCCTAAAGCAGTCAGCCTGCCCGAGGGCTCCAGGACGTGTGTGGCCCTGTGGTCTCAGGCGGGCCGACCCGCAGTGTTGCAAGACGGGCCCCGTGTTTCCAGCTTCAAGCACAGCGAGTAAGGATGAGAAGTCGTGGTTCCACGTTCTGCAAAAAGCCCACAGATGCGCCCAGATTGGCCGAGCTTAGGGTGTAGGCCCACCCTGGACCAGTCGCAGTGGCCAGGGCCTGCGCTGCCTGGCTTGGGTCAGTCATGTGCCCCTGGGGCTGGGTGAAGCCCCACCCAGGCCTGGCAGTGAGGGAGGGGTGGCGCCCCAGGTGTGTTGGTTTGCTGGGGCCGCATAACAAATACTGGACTCGGGCCTTAAACAGCAGGCGTTTACGTCACATGGTTCTGGAGCCGCAAGTTGGAGATGGGGCGCCAGCACCGTCGGCTTCTGGTGAGGACCCTCTTCCTGGCTTGCGGATGGCCCGCTTCTTGCTCTGTCCTCACGTGGTTAGGGGGTGGGGCAGAGAGCTCTCTGGAGTCTCTTCTTGTAAGGACACTGACCCTGTGGGATCAGGGCCCCAGCCTAGTGACCTCATTTAGCCTTAATTACCTCCATAGAGGCCCCTTTCCAAGTACAGCCACTCTGGGGGTTCAGGACCTCGCCATATGGATTTGGGGGGCACGAGCATTTAGTCCAGGACACCACACTCATAAGGCCCTAATAACGGGCCTCATGCACCCTCCGCAGGTTCCCGTGTGTCAGACGCCGTGCCAAGCTCCCCAGGCCTTGCTCAGGGGGGAGGGGAGCAAAGGACAAGAGTCCACTGCAGGAGCCCGCCGGCCTCTCCGTGCCTGGCATGGGGCGCTTACACCCAACTGGGCAGTGACCCCGGGTGCCCGTGTGGACCCTTGGGGCCGCCCGGGGCTCCTCCCTGGACTTGGAGGGCATGGGCGCCCTGCTCACCTCCTCGCTTCTCGTCTCCCCGTGATTGGGCCCACTCCCTGATCTGCTTGTGTGCGGACTTGCGCCCTGTCTTTGAAGGAGGGTGTGCGACCGCTTACCCATCTTCCAGGCCTGTCAGTGAACAGACGGCACCTCGCCCCGAGGACCGTCCCCCGAGAGCAGGAGGCTGTTCTGCGTCCTTCTCTGATGCAGATTCTCCTGTGTCCGGGTCATAGCACAGCATCCCTGAGTCCTGGCCGTTCGGGTGGTAAGGACACTGATCCTATTGAAGTTTCTGGAGCAGAGGAGCTGGCGCTGGGGCCCAGGTGCTGGGGTGGGAGCCCCCGCTGCTGACTGCACACGCCCTCCCTAGGAGAGGAGGGCTCGGCGGCGTCAGGGTGGACGTGGTGGGGGCCGAGCTGGGTCCCTCCTGCGGGGTCAGTGGACAATGAACAAGGGTCGATGTGGGGCCACAGGCTGGCGAGGGGACAACTGCCCCCTCCGCTGGGTCCCTGCTGTGGGCCCGGGGTGGTGCCGACTGACCTGCCCCGCCTGCCGCGTAAGCCTCATGCAGCCCGCTGGGGAGGCCTTCTCGGTTGGGCCATGCAGGGGCTTCAGTGACACCCCTCGTCCCCGCCAGAGCTCAGAACATCCAGAGAGAGGCAGACTCCGGAGGCCCACGGAGAGAGGTCAAAATGTCCCACTGGAGCGGACCACAGACAGCCTCAGATCTGTGGCTGAGGGCGTCTGCTGACTGTCGCTCTGACTGAGCCAGACTCCCCGCCTGGTCCCTGGCCCCCGGCAAGGTCGGGGCTGGAATTCACGAGTCTTGCAGGCAGCTGGCTCCTGGGGATGCAGCTGGCCATGCTCGGCTCCCTCTCCCAGATGCGCCAGTCAGAATATTCCTCCTCTTCCCGAGGGAGGGGGTGTGGGGGTCAGGGGAGCGGCCGGAGTCTTCATCCTGCCTGATGACGTTTCTCTTCTCTGAAGTTCTCATTCCTGGTCTACACACCCCCACCTGGACGCCCAGAGAAGTAAAGGAACTTGTCAGAGTCACACAGCTGGTTACTGGCGGAGCTGGGGTGAGCCCTGCGCATCCCTCTGCTCCTCTGCCTTTGTTCAGGAAGCTGCGGGGGCCAAGGGGGCCACCTGGGCCCCGGTCCTCCCACCTTTGCAGTGGGGAGACTCACGCTGTGCGCTGCCCTCCAGCTCTGAGCACGCCGCCCGGAAGCCAGGAGGCTGAGCTTCATCGGCTCCACCCCAGTCGGAGCGTGTGCAGCCTCCACGCGCCTGTTCCCATCTGAACAGAGTTGAACAACCCACTGTGGACGTCATCTGTCTGCTGCCGCACAGTAGAACATTTCCTGGTTGTACAGGAACCGTCCAGATCTTTGAGTTTAGCGCAGCTTTTGGTCCCCTAGATGGCCGTCCACGCTCCTCGACTCTGTCCGGCTCCCCGGGCACACCTCTTCGGCAACTGCAATTGCCCTGAGCAGAGGACATCGGTTGCAAGGGCCCCTGGAGCTCGCAGACGTTGGACCCTGGGCAGCCTTCCGCTGGGGTGCCCTTCAAGAGGCTCACCCCAGGCCAGCCTCACAGAGCTGGACGGCCATGGCCTCCTCACTGCCCCAGGGCTCCAGCCCCCCGCCCTGGGCATTGCAGGGGCTGTCAGGGCCTGCTGATCTGAGCGAAGTCTTCTGGACTCTTCACCTGTCTCCTCCCAGCTCCTCCTGCCTCACGGTCCCTTTCCTCGTCTCCGCATCACCCTCTCTCCCCAGTTCTTGTTTTCCTCCCCACTCCGTCACCATTCCTCCTTATCTGTCTCTTCTGTTCCTTCCTGCTCTTTCTCCAGTTAACCTGGACCAGAACGAGTGTCTTGTGCAGCTTGAAAAGCAATTATTGGTTCATTTCTTTCCTGCTCCAAAGCCTTTTTCTTTTGTTTTTTTAATTCTTGTTTCTTTTTTTAAAAAATGCAACCCTCCATCTCTGACTAACCCCAGCAGGCACAGGGAGCCCAGACCAGGGGGCTCCGTTTAGAGCCCGAGGCAAACCTGCCACTGGTCCCCCCCCCACCCCAGCCACGGCCTCTGAGAAGGCCACCTGGCCTCTGCCCCCGCCAGGGAAGGTGTCTTGTACTCACACAATTCAGAACAACCCTAAAACGGCCTCGGAGATCTGTTGCCAGGGCAAAAAAAGAAAAAAAACCTGAGCAAGAAATGACAGCCCCCTCAAGAGCACACCACTGTGAACACCAGAATTAACGACGACACTACATCAGCCCTCATGCATTATGTAGCGAGGTTTACAGCGTGACGCACGCTTCTGGAATAGATGTTTCAAATTTTCTGGCTCCGAGAGGTGGCCCCGAGATGCTCTCCTGTGGGCCTTTGGTAACAGACCCCCTTTCACAACCGGTAATCGTGGAATCCCGGCTTCAGCACAGCAGGACCTGCTCACCCTCCCTCGTATCAAAGCACGATTTCCTGATTGCCTCCCCAGCAAGAGAAAGCGATTACGGTAATATTAACGTGTTGGAAGCACACGCGGCGCATTTCAGCTTAAAACAATGAAATGTGATGCGGAAATGAGGACTCCGGGGTGTCTCTGTTGACAGGACGTGTGGAATAAATTGTGCAAACATTCGCTTCTGCAGAAATGACAGAGGTTTTAAGTGACTGCAGAGATTTGCGGGCTGCCCAGAACTTGTCGCTGACATCTCCGGTGAGTTACTGAGTCCTGTCCAGAACACAAAAGTCAGAAGCAAAGCACATGGTCGGTCTACTCCGGAGAGAGCCATCGCTGGGGGAGCAGGGCTGGGCACCCCGCTTCTGGTACCAGCTCAGAGTGACAGCTGTGCGGCTGTAGGTAGTCATTTCGCCCGGCTGGGAGAGGTCAGAGTCAGAAGGCTCAGCTTAGGTTTCTGGCGTCCGTGGTGGGTGTGTGACCCGGGTAAGTTTCTCGAGCTTCTCTCATCTGTATAACGGGAAAGGCAGTGTCCACTTGGCAATTCCACGTGCTTTGTGCCAGCCGCTGCCAGTCACAGTTATAGAGGTGAGCAGGGTGCTTAAGAGTTTTCAGAGCTACAGGACACAGGAAGGTGCAGGAGGGAGACGGGAGACAGAGCAGAGAGTCACGGGCACCTCCCGGTTTCCTGGCTTGAGATATGTGGGCAACTGAGGGTCGTGCCCTCCTCTGAGATGGGGGGGTCGGGAGAGGACAAGGTCTGCTGTTGGTTTGATAACAAAAAGCATTACTGTTTTGTTATAAGAACAGTAACTGCTGGTGGGGAAAAAAAATTCAGTGACTGAAAATATCACTTAAAATTGAATTGTCCATTTAAAAAAAAGTATTTTGTGAAAGCATTTTTTGTGTGTGAATTGCTATGTTTTTCTTAACAGTTTCTCTCTTGAGTTTTCCGCCTTCTCTACGCCCAGCTAACACATTGTCCTTGGAGATTATGTGGTACTTTCCACAAAGTTTCTGGGTTCTTTGTCAAAGATTGCATGTGTTTACAGTTGGGAACTTAGAATAATGCATACGTTGGTTGATTTGGGGAAGCTGCGGGCTTATTTTCAAAGAAAAAAAATTTTAAAAGAAAGTGAAAATCACGTTTACACCCATAGATGACCATCGTTAATATTTTGAATGGGCGCTTCCATGTGATGTTGGCAAGCTGGTGAAGTTAACACTGATCCAGCAATTGTCCATCTAGGGGAATAACCCCAAAGGTAGGTACAAGGGCATCATGTGCTGGTGTCGTCAGAGGAAATAATCAGATGCAGCCTGCGTGTCCATCAGCAGAAGAAATAGCAGATGAATTGGAGTTACATCCGTATGATTGAATAGTGTCCTGCAGTTAAAATGAATAAACTGGGTCCACATGTTTCAACATGGATTGATCTCAAAATATTACACTGAGAAGGAAAAACAGAGCAGAATGATATTGTTTCATTACTTTTAAAAAGTTTTTAAAAGTTTTCAATGTTTTGAAACTCCTCAGTCCTGCACCTTGTTCATGAATTAAGCAGTATTATTCTTTTTGAACAATATATGTAGAAAAAAAATTTTAAGTGAATAGAAGGGAGACATGCCAAATTCCTCCTAGAGAAGAGGGACAAAAGGGTCCTTAACTACTTTGGTAGTGTTTTATGTCTGTAAGAAATGTACTTAAGTGTTCTGCTTCCCATACAGCTTAAGAAATCCTACAGGACTGGATCTTCCCATGGACAACATCAATGAGCTCTGGACAAAATACGAAAGAACAAAAATAAACAAAAACTTCAGCAGTGACCTGAAGGCACTGGATCATGAACAAGGACAGATTCTGGAGGGAAGTCCACACTGGAAAAGGGCATGGCACAGGATGCGCTCCCTTTATGTGGCTTTTGACCTGAACCAGGCCAAAGCCGGCACTTCTGCTGGAGTGGCCATGTCTTCAACAGAAAGTCACAGGCCTTTTGGCTTGAAGAACAGAGGACAGAGTTTGGGACAACTACAGGCTCTAGAAAGTGGGAATTCCAGGGAATTCTAGACAGGAGAAAGCCATAGAGGAAAGCCAAATTCTGTGCATAAACTCTGCCCAAAGTTGTGCCTGGTCTCTGAGCCACACACATGTGGGACAGACACCAACTATGATAAAAGAGCTGAACTGGTTTGAGCTACCCATAGACAGAGTTTGCAACCTGTCTATCCAAGTTAAACACCTGCTAAAGAAGAAAACCAACACCAACACTCTTCAGAGGAATATAACAGAACATAAGACCTCTACAACACAATAGTCACAATGTCCAAGAGGCAATTAAAAATTATTTATCACTTGAAGAACCAGGAAAATGTAACCCACTGTGAAACAATCAACAGACAACAAACTTCAAATGATGTAGATGTTGGAAATGACAGTCAAGGATGTTAAAGTAGCTATTACAGGCATCCTCAAATATATAAAGAAAAATATGCTTATGATAAATGGAAAGATAGGAAACCAAATAAGAAATAAAAACAGAAATCATAAAAAACACAGAAGAATTCTGGAAAAGCAAAAGACAATATCTGAAATTAAAAAAAAAAAAAAAACTGGCTGTGTTTAGTAAGAGAATGGAAATGACAGGGAAGAATCAGTGACCTTGAAGCCAGACCAACAGAAATGACCCAATCTGAAGAACAAAGAATGAAAGGATTGACAAAGTCTGAGTCTCAGAGACCTGTGGGGCAATATCAAAATATCTTACATACACATAACCAGAGCTCCAGAAGTGGTGGAGAGAGAGAACGGGACAAAAAATATTTGAAAATTAATGACCCAAAATATCCCAAATTTGGTGAAAGACATAAATTTTCAGATTTAATAATCTCAGCAAACCCCACGCTGGATAAAATATGAAGGAAACTACACCTAGGGACACTATTCTGAAACTTCTGGGAACCACAGGTAAAGAGAAAATGCTGAAACCCTGCAGAGAAAAATGAAACGCTCCACACAATAGACCAACAACTGAAGTCAGCTGACTTGTCTGCCGGAACTATGAAGGCTGAAAGACGGTGGAACGTTATCTTCCATCAATAAAGGGACAAGAAAGCAAAGTGCCCAAAGGAGGGCAAAGTGTTGAAACAGAATCCTGTATCAACCAAAAATACTCTTCAAGAGTGAATGCTAAATAAAAGCTTTTTTTTTAAGTAAAAGAAAACTGAAGAATTTTTTCACCAGCAGATCTGCACTACAAAAAAATGCCAAAGGAATTTCTTCAAGGTGGTGGGAACTGACGATTGAAACTTGGATATTTAGGAGGTAATGAAGAACACTGAAAATGGTAAGTATCTGAATTATATAAAGGAGTACTTTTTCCTCTTCTAAAGAAATAAGCAAGGGGTCTGGCCCCATGGTGTAGTGGTTAAGCTTGGCGCGCTCTGCCTTGGCAGCCCAGGTTCACAGGTTTGGATCCCAGGTGCAGACATACGCCACTCGTCAGCCATGCTGTGGTGGTGACCCACATATAAAGTGGAGGAAGATTGATACAGATGTTACCTCAGGGCTAATCTTCCTTGAGCAAAAAAAAAAAAATAGGAAGATTAGCAACAGATGTTAGCTCAGGGTTAATCTTCCTCAGCAAAAAAAAAAGAAAAAGAAAAAAATAAGCAGAGCTGTTTAAAGAAAAAAATTATAATATTGTCTTATAGAGTATAATATATGTAGATGTAATGAATATGACAATGATAGCATGAAGTACAATGTAAGGGGACTTCTGTGGTTTCAGGTTTTCTACCTGTGACATGCAGTGGTATGATAGTTATCCTAAGTAAACGGAAAAGGAAAGGATGTATATTATGATTCCTAGAACAACTACTAAAAAATAATGCAATGAGATAGAGCTTAAAAAATAGATGCAGTAAAAGTTAATTCTGAAAAATATTTTAAAAATCTAAAATAAGGCAAGAAAGCGATAAATAAGAGAACAAAAAACCAGAGGAAGCAAACAGGAAAAAATAATAAGGTGGTAAACCTAAATCCAACTGTAATTATCTCTGATGTTGATGCACCAAACTCTACAGTTAAGAGGCAGATATTGTCAAAGGATGTAGAAGCAGGACATGACCATGTGCACTTTACGTACAAAGATGGGGCACAGGTGAGTGGATGCAAAAATGTGTGCCACACACACAGGAAGCAGCAGAAGTTGAGGTGTCCACATGAATCACAGATAAAATCGTCTTTGAGACGAAGAGTGTCGCTAGGCCTGGATGGCCTTTTTGTAATGATAAAACGGTCAGTGTATTTAGAAGACGTAGCCATCATAAATGGGAATGTGTCCAATAAAAGAACTTTAAATACATGAAGAAAAAAAAGGCTGTGGCAGATTTAAGGGATAAACAGACGTTCCCATGATCGTAGTTGGAGATTTTAGGCTCCTACAGCAGCAAGTGAAAGAACAACCAGACGAAGAGTTGGTGAAGTCACAGGTAATCGGAACGGCACTACCAACCACCTTGACCTAATTAACCTTTACCAAGTGCCACACCCGGCAGCAGGGGAATATGTGTTCTTTGCAAGCGCGCATGATACTGTCACCAATGTAGACCAGATTCTGGGGCGTCAAACAAAGCCCAATAAATTTAGAAGAATTGAAATCACATGAAGACTACCATGAAATCAAATTGGCAATAAAGATCATATCTAGGAAAAACCTAAATATATGAAAATGTTTTAAAAAAAGAAAGAAAAAGGGGCCATACTACTAAATAATCCATGTATCAGAGAAGAAATCATAATGGAAGGGAGGAAATAATTTGAGGTGAACACTAATGCAAAATGTCACCATTTGGGACACAGAGTTAAAGTAGTACCTGGATGCTTAGGTTAGAAATAAATAAAAATAGAAAAGAACAGTCTAAATCAATGACTAATGTTCCACCTTAAGAAACGAGAGATATATTTGACTCCACCCTCTGGCCACAGCTGATGGTCCAGGGGTGAGCTCCTCACCCTACTGGGCCAATCTGGTATATAGACATAGATATAGATAGATACACATACACATATGCGTACAGGTACAGATACAGAGCAAAGTAAATGCAAATCAGTAGAAGGAAGGAAATAATAAAGAACAGAAATAAACAACAGAAAACAGACAAGAATAGAGAAAATTAACAAAGTCAAAAGTTAGTTCTTTGAAAAGATAAATAAAATTCATCATCCCCTTGCTAGACATATTAAAATAAAAGAAACCACAAACTAAGAATGAAAAAACAGGGGCCAACCCCGTGGCCGAGTGGTTAAGTTCTCGTGCTCCGCTTCAGTGGCCCAGGGTTTTATGGGCTCGGATCCTGGGCACAGACATAGCATCACTCATCAAGCCACACTGAGGTGGCCTCCCACACAGCACAAGCAGAAGGACCTACAACTAGAATATACAACTATGTGCTGGGGGGCGGTGGGGAGAAGAAGAAGGGAAAAAATAGAACGAGAAAACAATGGTCGCTTTAGAGTCTGCAGATAGTAAAATGATAATTTAAAATACTATAAACAATTTTATGCCAAAAATTCGTTGTAGAGATGAAAGATTCCTTGAATAATTCAAATTAATTGAAACCGACACAAATGAAATATAATATCTGAATAGCCCTGTATATTAAGTACATTAAAATTTTTAAATAAAAATAACTTCCCACGAATAAAACTCCTGGCCCAGAGAGCTTCACTGGTGAATTCTGAAAAAGATAAAGATGCTCTTTCAAAATGTAGAGAACACTTTCCAGCTTGCTTAATACCACAGTCTGACAAAGACATTGCAAAGAAAAATATCTATAGATCAATATCCCTCATTAAACATAAAGATAAAAATACTTAGCAAATATTAGCAAGCCAAATAAAGGAATATAAAGGGGTGTGACACAATGACCAAGTGGAGTTTGTCCAGGAATTCTAGGTTGGCTGAATATTTGGAAATTAATATAACTCACTGTATTTACAGAATAAAGAAGAAAACCCACATGGTTTTACAGTAGATGTAGTATAAGCATTTGACAAAATTTAGTAACCACTGATAATTTTTTTTAAATGTAAGCAAACTAAAATAGAAGAGAACGAACTTCCTCTGTCTACTAAATAACGTACGAAATGGTCAATTTATTGGAACTTCCTCCCTACAATTAGAAACAAGACAGAAGGACTTAGTCTCACCACTTCCATTCAAATTATATTGACGGTCCTGGCTATTGCAATAAGGCAAGAAAAACAATAGACACAAAGATTGGAAAGAGAGGAGTAAAACGGTCTCCATTTGCGGCACTGTCCTGCGAGCCGTGGGGATTCTGAGAGATGGGATTGGGGGCCAAGCAGAGTTCAGTTTAAGAAGCACCCCACCCCCACCGTGGGACAGGCTCTCTGGGCTGTCGGAGTGGGGAGGGGCAGAATGGGGTCAGTAGTGCTCACCTAGCCCATGCTCCCTTATCTGTCCCCTCAGGCCTCTGTGGAGTCACCCAGGGGCTGGGTCACCATCTGCAGCCCCAGAACGGAGAGGTGGCCAGGTCAGGAGTGTGAGTGCATGTGGCTTGGTGGGGTGGCCTCCAGCCATCCATTGGTGCCCCGCAGGGTGACCAGTGTCCAGTAGCAGAGTGGTGGGGAGTGCCGGCATGGGGCCACAGCCAGGGTTGAAGTCACCTGCTGGCTGTGTGACCTGGGCATGTCACTCTAGGTCCTTGTGCTTCGGTTCCCCTGTGAGAGGCTGTGACATGCGAGGGCAGCTCTGAGGAAGGAGCTAGGTGGGGTGGGCACAGAGTAGATCGTTGGGGAACAGGCTAGTCAGGGGGTGACATGGTGGGCTCTCCACCTCCGGGCTGTGTAGGGGTGGATAAGGCACATGGGGCCTTCTGAAGGTGTCTGTTGAATTGTGGGTGAATTGTGAAAGGTGGGTTGAATTGTGTCCTCTCTCAAGGTGCTGAAGTCCTGGCCCCCAGCATTGTGAAGGTGACCTTATTGGAAATAGGATGACTCAGTTCAAATGAGGTCATTAGGGTGGCCCTAATCCGGTATGACTGTGTGCTTATGAGAAGGGGAAATTTGGACATGGACAGGCACACAGAGAGAAGGCCGCGTGCAGATGGAGGCAGATCGAGGTGCTGTGTCTAAGGGCAGGGAGGGCCGAGGATCACCACAAACCGTGCACAGAGGGGAATGATGAGAAGACACGACCACGTACACGGAACGCCCAAGGCGGGCTGGGAGGAGCCCTGGAACAGACTCTGCGCCACAGCCGCAGCAGGAACCGGCCCTGCTCACACCGCCATCTCCGACTTCCAGCCTCCAGGACTGGGAGCAAATACCTTTCTGTTGCTTAAGCCCTGTGGTCTGTGGGACTTTGTTACGGCAGCCCCCAGAAACTAAGACAGGGTCCCAGTGGGCAGAGCCCTCCGGGAGGGGCCCTTCCAACCCTGAACTTGGCCTGGGAGGCTCCGTGGAGCTACAACGGAGGCGCTGCTCTCCAGGGCTGGGTCAGATGGAACTGGGGAAAGAAGAGGTGTTAGAGGGACCGTTGTCCCAACCCAAGGGCTGTCCCGGTGCACGGATGCAGGGTCACCTGATGCTGGTGGGGTGCGTGAAGCTGCAGGAGGCAGACCACACACTTTGGGGCCCCGTTCTAGTGGCAGAGTGGTCCTGTGGAGGGAACTCTCATTCCTGGGGTGGAGGATGGATGGTGAGGGGTCTGTCTTTGGAGGGAATTCCTGCCCCGTTCCAGGAGCTGGAGGGCGCCCATGCTGCCCCCAGGCCCTGCCGCTCGGTGGGAGTGAGGCGGCTGTGCTGGACCCCCATGGGATTCCAGGACAAGGACGGGGCGGAGTGCACAACTGCAGGGTCTCTGGCGGTTTCATCACCTCCCCCATCTCGGCTCTCATCCTCCTGCTCGCCCCTCCAGCCTCCCCGGGCCGAGCAGACCTGCCGGCTGCCCTGGTAGAAGCAAACCCCCAGGGTGGGGCCCTGAGCCAGGACGGAGGCAGCCCCGAGGCCCCGCAGCTGTGTCTCGGGAAAGGCTCCTTCTTTCATTCGAGAATATGGACTGAGCTCCTCCTCACTGAGTTCTAGACGCTGAGACTTGGTGAGTGAGACTGACCCACCTGCCTGCCTTAGTGAAGCAGACGAAACCGTAAAAAGGTGAACCGTGGTAGGCTGTGAACGTTGAGGACTCCAACAGAGCAGGGAAAGAGGACATGCTGTCTTCGTGAGGGTGGCTGGGGACAGCTGCCCTGAGAGGGGACTGTGGTCAAGTCCCCAGGCAGGTAGAAGAGCCAGTTAGGGAGAGAGCTTGGGAAGAGCATGCTGGGTGAGGCCACAGCATGTGCAAAGGCCCTGGGGTGGTGGCATGCCTAGTGCATTCCAGGCAGAGCAAGGAGGCCATGTGGCTGGAACAGAGCAATGAAAATGAAGAGGAGCAGGCTGGGAGGCAGAAGGGGACGGCGTGCAGTGCCTGGGGCCTTGGAGGACTTGACCTTCGCCAACCAAGATGGGGAGTGCCAGCAGGGTTCTAACAGAGGTGCTGTCAGCCTGGTGCTGTGGGATAGGGAGGAGACCGTGTCAAGGGGGTGGCTGCAGTAACCCGTGTGAGATGATGGGCTGTGGCCAGATGATGCTGGTGGGGGTGACACATAGCCGCATCCTGCTCATATTCTGAGGGCGTAGCTGACAGCTTTGCCGATGACCAGGTGTGGAGGGCGAGGAATCGGGGTGAAATCCAGTGGGGCCGGCCTTAGGCGGTCAGGTGTCAGCAGCTGGAGTCCATGGCAGAGGTCTAGGATGGAGGCAAAAGCAGGGAGCCACCAGCATAGAGTCAGAAAGCCAGGAGGCTGGATGGGGCCAGCCGAGGAATCCAGGAGAGGAGAGGTCGGAGCACAGACCCGGGCCCTCCACATTCAGCGGCTGCACGGAAGAGAGAGGCTAGAGGGGTCAGACCATGTGACCCTGGGCCAACTGGGGCTCAGGACTCCCGCTGGGTGGGCACACCTCTCAGTCCCCCCACAGCTGGGTGGTCTCCTCACCCAGCTGGGCCGACCAGAGGCCTCTGCGCAGAGTCTGGAGCCAGGACGCAGGGGCCTGGCCTCCCAGTCTGGCTGCTCCCTTGAAAGGCCACGGCCTGAGCCCCGGGGTGCTTGTGGGACTTGTGAGCCATGCTGCCCGGGAAGCAGAAAAAGCAAGTGATGGTGATACTCAGGGAGAAGAAGACAGGAGCTGGGAGCCATGGGGACTCCGCCCTTGGGCTCTGCAGCACGCCTGGGGGGTTTCTGTTAGTCGTGACCACCAATCCTGGCCCTAACAGGGCCACCTGCCACCTGCCACCTGCCGGGGGAGGGGGCGGGACCCCGATTTCCAGCCTCTGCGATTCCCACCTCCCTGCCCCTCGTGCCCCCAGGGGCCTCTCTGTGGAAGGCAAAGAAACAAAAACCACGGGGCTTTGAAATCATCGACCGAGTTTAATGCGTCGTACAGAAGGAAAACTACATTGGCATATTTAAGACAAACACTTTTTCTCTATCCTCACTATCCACTGGACGGTCTTCCTTGGTCTGAAAAACTAATTCTCAAGACACGTCGGCTGCTACCCCTCCCGGGTCCAAGCTTTCGTAACCTCCCATGACATTTTTAAAAAATTTAATTCAATCCATCCAAGAAGAAAAACCAACCAACCAAAAAGGAACCTGAAGACATTTACATCGCGAGCCACGCAGCAATGCAAACTCAGCATCTAGAGTAACCAATATATATGATGTGTCCACAGTTCACTCTGTTCATCAATAAAAGAATATAAAAATCTTGTTCAACCCAGTGTTAAGTGTATTAAAATAGATCTGTATTGTACAGCACAGTTTCTCCCGGAGTCGTGAAAATGACAGGAGGGACCGTGGCAGTCTCGGGGATTCTGGCCAGCCTCCTCGCTCTGCACCTGTCTGCGTGCGTGTGCGCGTGCGTGTCTGGGGCCGCGTGCGCACACGTACAAGTGTATTCAATGCAATTCGGCACCATGTGATATGCTGGGGGTGGGAGCCCCGCGGCTCCCGGATCTCAGCCAGTTGTGCTAAGTCCCTGGGGACTGGAGAAGCCGGGGGTGTGACGCGCAGACGTAGCTCACCCCGAGACGAAGGGGCCCTTTAAGACAGCGTGCAACCCTCAGCTCTCACCCGCTCAAGGACACGGCAAAGAGAGGGTCTCTCGGGTCTCAGGTCTCCGAAGGCCAGACCCTCCTGAGGCCACCACCGTCTCTTCCCCCCCCCCCCCCCCCCCCCCCCTTCTAATAAAACCGCTCTGGGTCCCTCCAGCGTGGCGCCCCCCCCCACCCAGGGGTTTCCCCTTCGTCCCCTGCAGCAGAGACTCCTGTCAGCAGAAAAAGAAGTCGGCAAGGGTCCCCCTTCACATTAAATATCTCACAATAAAAACGCCATACAAAAATGGAAAGTTATTTTTTGGCATAGTGTCTGTTCTGGCAAGAAAAGAGGCATGGAATACTTTATCGGCTCTTCGAAAGGAGAAAAGAAAAGGCTTCAGTCGTCGTAAGTTGAACGATTCAACCCAAAATAGAAAACCTGCCAGGTGCCCCTCCCCGCCGCCTGGCTGCAGCTCCGTCTTGCCCGAAAAGTCCATGAGAAAAATACATCGATAGCAAAGTGAGTCCAAGAGATCCGAGGGAGGGAGGAGGCGCCGGCGGCGAGGGCGCTCCGAAGACGTCGTGGCGGGCAAGCAGGTGAGCACGGCGGTGTCCCCTCGGGACGCATGTCCACAGGGGTTCTTTCAAGTCAAACAGCTGTGAATCTGAACGCTAATAATACTGACAGACAGGGGCCCGGATTCTGGAAGGCGCCGGGGGTGCCGGGCCCGGGGTGGACCCCTGCGAGGGAGGGGCTTGGAGTCCTAGCTAGATTTGCTACCCACGTCTGTCCCACCTACCCTACTACTCAGCTATGTCTGCGTGTCCTCGGCTCCCGCCCGCAGGACCCCGGGAGGTGCTGCCCTCAGCGGGGGCTGGGGCTGCACAGCCTCCGGGCCCCTCCACAGCCTCCACCTCCCTCCCTCCCACCGGCCTGGGGGCAGCACGAGGCCACGGGGACAGCTGGGCCCAGGAGCGGAGGCCTGGGCAGTCCCACCACGGTGGGGGCTACTGTGTGCGTCACCTGGCTTCTGGGTGTCCCGACTAAGGGTGAAGGACGTAGGACTCCATCCCCACCGGGTCCCGGCTCCAGGACGGTCACCCAGCTCCTTCTCCCTTCTTTCCTCTGTCTCCCTCTGTCTGGTTTGACTTTTGTCTGAAATTCAGAGTGTTTATGAATTAAGGCTGACAGAACCCTCAGGTCTCGTGAGCAGGGTCCCAGTAACTTTCCGTGGGTGTGAAGACGGGTCCCTCGGGGTCAGTTGTGCCCCTGAGGGTGCTGGAGGGCAGAGTGCATGGCAGCTGCTGAGGGCTTGGTCCAGGGCCCCGCCAGCAGCGGGGCGGGGCTGGTGGTCGTCATGGTGACCTGGAGCATCTGCTCGCCCTGTATCCGTCTCAGGAGGGACCGCAGGCGGTCCAAGGAGGACTGGGTGCCCCTCTGCCGGGCCAGCAGGCTCGTCTTAAGCTCCAGGCATTTCTGTTCAGGGAAGAGGGGTCAGAGGGAAGGCTCCAAGTTCAACCGTGCAGGCGTCCTGGGGCAGACACCCCCTCCGCCCCCTCTCCCAAGGCCCCTCCCTTCCACCGCAGAGGCTCACAAGACACCAGGGAGAGGGTCTCACAAAAACCAGGTGGCAGCAAGAAATGGCAGCCAGCCCCACAGGAGAAGTTTGTTTTAGAATTGATGGTTAGAAATGATGTGCTCGTGAGCTTGGGAACACGCTCCCTCGTGGTGGTGACGTCACCTAGTGAGCACACCTCTCTCTCCTGCTGGGGGAAGCGCAGGGCCCATTCTGGCTCAACCACAGCAGCTGCGGAAGACCTTCAGACGGCCGGGCAGCCTTCTGCTGTCTCCCTGCCTGCTGTCCTCCTGGCTTTCGCCAGCGTCCGTATATATCACGGCGATGCAGTGATCCAGTCAGGACTGAGGCCTCGAGTCAGTTGAAGTTATTTGCTGCTCGGGCAAGTAACTCAAGCTTCCTGAAACTGTATCCAAAACTCTAACATAGGAATAACCACAGAGCCTCTTCCTGCGGTTATTGAGAGAATGAAATGAGATACTGCACTCAAAGAGTTTACCAGGGTCTGCCACTGCTGTTACCATCATTCTCACCATCGCCACCGTCACCATGGTCATCATCACCATCTCCATCATCACCACCACAACCACCATCTCCATCATCACCATCATCACCACCACCACCATCATCACCACCACCACCACCATCCCTGTCACCATCATTATCGTCATCACCACCACCACCACCATTGCTGTCACCATTATCACCATCATCACCACCACCACCATCACCATCATCACCACCACCACCACCATCACCATTGCTATCACCACCACCACCATCACCATCATCACCGTCATCACCGCCACCACCATCACCATTGTCTTGTTTATCACCACCCTACAGAGGAGGAACCATTATGTTCACTTCGCACCAGAGGAAACTGAGGTTCCGAGACAGTCAGGGCCTTGCCACAGTCGCAGGGATGGAGAGGAGCAGAGCCGGATGCTCAACGGCTTGAAACTATTTGTCAAAGGAGTCACAGAGCTGCAATCTCCACCTCTGGACTCGCTGGGTGATGCTGGCCTCTGTCCTCTCCTGGGGCCTCGGTAACAGACAGTGAGGCTGTGGATTTACATCTTGTGGCTCTAAGGGCAGCACCCTGTCCCCCTCCGCCCACGTACCTTCACCGCCGAGGCCAGGCGCCGGTCCCGCTCCTCCAGCTGCTGGTGCTCGCTCTGCAGCTCACTGCCTCTCTGCAGCAGCTTCTGCTTCTCCTCTTCTTTGACTGGGGAAGAGAAGGCCAGGCCCCCAGGAAGGGCAGCTGAGCAGGGCTGGGTCAGGGGCGAGCAGGAGAGGCGGAAAGAATCCGAGGTCTATGCCTACAGGCCATTCTGGCCGTGTCCTCCTGCAGGACAGTGGCCATGGCTGGATGCAGAAGGACTGGAAATGCCACCCCCAAACAGGAACTGCCCTGCACACGGGACCACTCCTAGGGCCCCTGTTTTCAGTGCTCTGCCCTGGAACAGCCTCCGATGGGCGCTGAGTGAATCCAGAGGCCTGGGGGCAGGGTTGGAGAGAGGAGAGTAGGTGCCCTTTCCCACCCCCCAGGGATGTCTTACCTGTTTTGTGGGTGACGTAGGAGTGCACAATGGCCAGCATCCCGGTCCAGGGCACACCTTCATCTTTCTTTAAGGCCTGGAGAGCAGATGGGGAAATGAGCAACTGCACAGGCCGGGCCCCGCCATGCCCTGGCCGTGTCATGCTGGGAAGGCAGGCCCCTCGGTGCAGGTGGCTCAGCTGTGACCCGGGCCCAGGGCCACACCTGCCTCATGGTCTGGCTCTTAGCGGCTGCTCAGTAAGGACAGCAGCTCCGTGAGAGCAGGAACGTGCTGGTGGCCCGGGCCCCTAACAGCGCCTGCCAGGGAGCAGCTCACATTCTTCCTGAATGAATGAACTATCACTGTCTTCTTCCCAGCCCTGGCAAGGCAGGGACAAATCGGGGACCCAGGGAGGCCCCGCCATCATGCTGAAGTTGGGGAACAGAATCTTGTCCCTCTCCACATTCCCTCAAAGAGCTGTGACCCCAGGCAGTCACAGTGCAGGGGCTGGCGGCCCCCACCGGGCACAGCCCCACAGCAGCACGTGCCCACCGTACCCCCCCCTTCTTAGAGCCCCACAAAGCCAGGATGACAGGAGCTCACGAGAAGTAGTGTTTTTTGAAATAAAGAGGGTTCCCCTATGATTTTATAAGTAATACCTTCTGTAGAAAAGCATACTTTAAAAAACCCACCACTGCTTCCCACCCGCCAGCCACACACATCAGCACCTGGAAGAATCTTCTCCCAGGTTTTTCAGTCTGCACACAGTTTTTCTCAGAGAGCTGGTGAGCAAACTGTGCAGCAGCTGTGAGATCCGTTTGTTCTGCTGACGAAGTTTCGCCCTGAACTGACATCTGTGCCAGTCCTCCTCTATTTTGTATGTGGGACACCACAGCATGGCCACTGCCAAGTGGTGTAGGTCTGCACCCGGGAACTGAACCCGGGCCACCAAAGTGGAGTAGGCTGAACTTAATAACCACTAGCCCACGGGGCCAGCCCAAGATCTGTTTTTTATTTTTATTTTAAAATTTTTTTTTGAGGAACCTTAGCCCTGAGCTAACTATTGCCAAACCTCCTCTCTTTGCTGAGGAAGACTGGCCCTGAGCTAACATCCGTGCCCATCTTCCTCTGCTTTATACGTGGGACGCCTACCACAGCATGGCTTTGCCAAGCAGTGCCATGTCCACACTCAGGATCTGAACCGGCGAACCCCGGGCCACCGAGAAGCGGAACGTGAGCACTTAACCGCTGCGCCACCGGGCCGGCCCCTGGCACTCTTTTTGCAGTTTGCCTTGCTGGTCCAGCTCTGCCTGGAGTCTGGGACTGGAGTCAGAGGTGAAGCCACTAAGTCAGACACGGGCAGAGGGACCTCTGCTCAGTCCACACCAGTGGTCCTCAACCAGCGATGCCTGAGATGGCCGTGATGGGGGTGCTGTTGGCATCTAGTGGGTAGAATCCTGCAGTGCACAGGGCAGCCCCCACAACGCATTATCCTGCCCCAAACGCCGACCATGCCGAGGCTGAGAAAGCCTGTTCCACGCCAGCCCCTCTGCCCTCCCATCTCTGCAGCCCAGGTTTGAGTAGCCTCAATGTGCCATGGGAGGGGGCAGGGGGTGCCAGCGCTAGCAGGCGACACAGCCTCCCATACCTTCTGCTGGCACTTGGGGCACACCCACACGCCCTTGGGCGCCGTCCTGAGGGGCGGGTCCAGGCAGCTGAGGTGGTAGGCCCCTGGGCAGGTGCCACAGGCCTGCAGGTTGGCCCCTCGCTTGCAGGCGGCACAGTGCTCATCGTGGGTGATCTCGTTCTGAAAGAGAAGGGTGGGCAGGCGGCAGGTCAGCCAGGTGGAAGCAGGCAGCTGCCACCTGACCTGCTTGTGACCCAGCTTCCGCCAGTGTTTCTCAACAGCTCTGAGAGGGAGGGAGAGCCCCAGAGGGCAGCCATGTGGGGACAGGCCTGGAAACCAGGAGGAAGAGCAGCATCCGGGTTTCCTGCCTTGAAGCCAAGGCCCCTCCAGGACTGTGGGCACTGGGGGTGAGGGACTCGAGCTTGAGGAGTCTCCTGTCCCCAAACCCGTGCTGGGTGGGCCTAGGGCGGCTGTGGACAAACAGGGCCAGTCCCACCAGCACGGATCTGTGACCCTGCAGGTTATCGTGGCAAACAACGCTGTGTAACCAGAGTCTATGCCTGTCACCTCTTGCTTCCTAGCGCCTTGACCCTTAGCCAGACACGCGGGGACTGGAAAATTCTGTTAGAATTAGATCCGAAACTTAGTAAAGAAAAACGTTGAATAAACTCTGAGGCCATGCCCGCAAATGAGGTCATTTCCCAGCCAATGTTCTGGGAAGCGGGCATGTGGTGTGTGCACGGGGGGCTGGGGTCTCACAGGGTCACAGAAATGTGGAGTGAAACCCTGGGGATTCCCAAAGCCAGCCCCTCATGAGGTGGGCAACAAGGACCAGAGAGAGCCAACTCTGTCCAGGACCACACAGTGGGGCTGGGCAGAGGCAAGCACAGCCTGGCTGGCATCCAGCATCAGCTGCTTCTCCTTGGGCCTTCGTGGCTCCCAGGGTCCCTCCGTCCTCAGCACTGTGCAGGGAGAGCGCCTGCTCGACCTGTGGGCTGAGCCCGGCATCAGGGACCGACTTTGCAGAGCAGGTGGGAAAGGGGACCGGGTGTTGTGCAAAGCTCTCAACACCGAGGACCCCTGCTCAGAGCCTCAGCTTCAACTCTTTCCTCTGCCCCGCTCCAGGGCAGCAGGACACAGGGCCCTCCCTCCTTGCCAGGAGCAACCCCACCTGGACTGTAGGGAAAGCATGCCCCACCCACCCAAGTGTGAAGATGAGGGGACACGTACCTTCCAGCAGGGGTCCTCATTGGCTGGCACAGGGAAGAAGGGCGGAGAATATGTTAGTGGGCATGGGAGGGACACCAATCCAGACTGGAGTCCACAAGGCCCAGGGTGGCTGAGGTTCTCACCCGGGGCATGATGGGAGTATCACAGGCCCCGTGACACGTGGGCTCTTACCCATGGCATGATGGGAATATCACAGGCCCCCTGACATGTGGGTTCTCACCCAGGGCATGATGGGAATATCATGGGCCCCGTGACATGCGGGTTCTCACCCGGGGCATGATGGGAGTAAGGGTCTCTGCCCTGGTCACAGCCAGGAGCCACTATGGGACAGGCTCACCATAGCTGCTGAGCTCTGAGGAACACGCTGCAGTGAGCCCTGGGTAGTGGAGGGAACCATCGCTCCAGGGACCCCTCAGAGGCACTTATTTTCAGCTCTTTTTTGGCCGTAACCCACTCTCATTCTACCAAGTGATGCCAAACCACACATTTTAATGATCACAAAAAATGGCTGTCCTTTTAGTTTCTGGGTCAGACCTGTCTGCAAATAATACCATCCAGCTGCAAGAACAGCTCCTGTGTGTACACAGCACTCGACAGTTTACAAAGTGCTGTCACGTTCGCTTGTCATGTCACTGTCCCAGGGCTGAGGGACAGGTACTGTTATGAGCCCATCTTACAGGTCAGTAAACCAAGGCCCAGGGAGGTGATGTGACATGTTGAAAGCCACACAGAGTCTCAAGAAGCAGGCAGTCATCCCGCCCCAGGACTACAGTCATGCGTCACTCAACAAGGACACGTTCTGAGAACTGCATCGTTAGGCGATTTTGTCGTTGTGCGAACATCATCGAGTGCACTTACACAAACCTGGATGGTACAGCCTGCTCCACACCTAGGCTCTATGGAACTAATCTCACGGGACCACCATCATATATGTGATCCCTCGTTGACCAAAATGTCATTATGCGACATGTGACAGTATTCATTTTTTTCTGACTGAAAACAAAAAGTGACTTCCTGGCTGTATTTGAGGATGTGGGTTTCTTGGCTCCCCTGAGGTCCTGCGATGGCGCGAGGCTGGCAGAAGAGGGAGGGGTCCATGCAGCCTTGGGTGGAGGCCTTGGGCCAGGCCCAGCCTGCTAGAGCTGGGGGTCCCAGTGCCCTGGCTACACAGCAAGTCAGAGGCAGAGCTGGGCGGAGAACCCAGGGAAGGCACAGGAGGGCGTGCGAGACGAGGACTGAGAGCCACCAGCCCAGCCGGGAGGTAGCTGGTGCCTGTGTGCGGGCGGAGAGAGGTTCTTTCCAGGGCCGTGTGGTAGCAGGTGGCGCCTGGGCTGGGCCACAGGGCAGAGGCCACCACGCCAGGCACGCCCAGGCCCTGGGCAGCAGAGGCTGCACATGGAGGTGGTGGGATAGGGAGGCCGGGGGAGGCTCCTCCCTGGCCCGTCATCCACACTCCCACCCAGGCCAGCCCTGTGGTCAACGGGTCCCGCCACAGTGGCCTCTGAGCCCACGTGGCCTGGTTCTCTGCTCAGGATCACACCGGGGTGGGACAGAGGGGCAGCCCGGAACCCTGGGTCTGGGCCTCATGTGTGACCCTGGCCCACACCTGCTCAGAGACTCAGTTTCTGCACCTGTCGCATGGGAGCAAGTGCACCGGCCCTCCTCCCCAAAGGAGCCACAGGACGAAGGAGGCCAAGGCGAGGGGGCCTGGTGAGCCACAGTGTGCTGCCCGCCAGAAAGCAGCTGTGTCGCTGTTGCAGACGGGCAGGCTGGGCCCTCAGGCCTGCTGCCACCGGAGGAGGGGGGCTTGGCCAAGCCCAGCCCTGGCCCTGCCAGGAGCGGACGGCCAGCAAAGCCAGCTTGGCCCCTGGCTCCAGGGAGACACACGGCCCCATCGGCACTCACCTCTGGCTGTGAGGACCAGGGGTGTGTTGAGATAGTTGGACGCCAGCCGCTTCCTCTGCAGGGACAGAAAAGGAAACCAAACATGCGGTTATGTGGAGCCCTGCTTGGCGCCACTGCCCTGCCCAGGACTCACCCGGGACAGGCTCCCCACTCCAGCTGGACACCCTGGCCAGAGGCAGAAACGGGGGCAGACAGAGGGGACGCAGGGCAGGGGGGAGGCAGGTCAGCGGGGTCAAAATCAGCTGACACTGTGCCCTGCAGGAGGCCGTGGAGTCCATCCCTGCTCCCCTGGGGACATCAGTCTCATGCAGGAAGGACGTGTCAGAGATCCCAAACTGGAGCAAATAAGTAACCAAGCTGACATCGGGGTCTCCACCTGTCTGCCTCCTGCATCTTCGTTCTCAGCTGGTTCTGGAGTCAGGTGGGGAAATGAGGGCTGTGGTAGACTGGCTCCCTAACCCCGCCTCTTGGCATGTGGCCTGGGGACCCAAGCCATGAAGAGTGGCCCTTGGTGCCCAAATCATCACGTGTAGATGGAAGTTTCTGGAACATTCCAGAAGGGAGGCTCTAACAACCGCAGGCCATACTGGTCCAGACCCTGATGCTTTGTGGTGGCTTTGTCTGTGGCAGAAGACAGTTCTAGAGTTGGACGGCAGGCTTTGTGCCCCACTCTTTCCCTGTGGCCGGGCTGTGGGGAGGGACCCGTGGAAGGGCCACTCTTGAGGCTACTTATGTGTCCAGGGCTCAAAGGTCACAAGGCTTTGAACTGGCTCTTGATTTACCAATCAGGTCTTCGGCCACAGACTTCGGAGACGAGGAGACTTCTGCCCACGAGGAGTGGACGGTGTCATCAATGAGCACAGGGAACAGGCCCCCACTGCAGAGAAGATGCCAGGCCCTCGGGTGGAGGTTTGAGAAACAACTGGCAACATTCTCACAAAAGGCGGCCAGTCCTTGGGGCACCCCGTCTCAGGGACAGGGCTTGGTCAGAAAGCCGAGGAGGAAGTAAAGGGTATAAGAACACAGATGTGGGGCGTGTTCCCCGAGCAGGAGCGGGGGAGGGCAGGGGGCTGTGGACCTGGCCCAGGTGGGCTCTCCTAACAGGGTGGTCGCAGGGCTGGAACGACCACCGCTCCGTGGGAGCCCTCCCTCCCAGCCGAGTTCCAGTTCAGAGACCTGGATTCGGGACGACCGGCCCAGATGGACCAATACTCTGGGGAGGGCGACGGCGTTTTCTCGACCCTCCTCCGGGCTCAGCAGAGCCCTGTGGGCCTGCGGCAGCGCCAGCTCAGGTCTGGAACGTGCCAGGCAGTGGCCTCTGGGAACATCGCTCTACTTTGGAAAGCTGCCCCAAGCTTTGGACTTCGGGGCCCTAAGGAAACTGCCTCCCTGCTAGGGGGCACTTCCAGGGTGTCGCTCCCCACGGCCTGCGACCGGACGACATGCCTGAGCATCAGGCCACCAAGAACCTGGAAGCCTGCCGCGCCCTGCGTCCCCACCACTCTCCCCACGGAGGTTACTCAGGGAACACCCCCGACACCGTCACTGCCCACATCTGATGGTCTCAGTGACTCTGATCTCAGGAGGTGAAGGAAGACATTCTTTATTGTCATGCCCCGAACCGCAACCCCAGGGGACAGGGAAGGAGCCCACCCTTGGTCCCGGTGCACCACGGCGGGCCTCACCTCTGTCTCCAGGAGGCCGCTGTAGGCGGGCTTGGCTGTGCTCCTCCTCTTGCGCTCCTGGCGCTTGCTCTGGATTTCTGGAAGGGCACAAATGCAGCAGTCACCCATCTGCCTGCCTCAGGAAGCCCGCACTCCTCTGCCAGCCCTGGGCACCACTGTCCCCAACAGCCCAGATATTCCGCATCACGCCTGGCCCCCACCCCATCTTATGGGCCAGGCCCGGCCCAGCCTGCCGTGGGGCAAACCTTACCTTCCAAGTGTTCCGTTGTCACCAGGCCCAGCGCTACCATGAAGGCGATTTTCTGCAGGAAGGAAACAGAGGAGCATGAACGGCCTTCACTCATTCAACAAACGTTTGCTAAGCACCTGCTTATGGGGCTGGCTAGTCTATTCTGGATTTCCTCAGTTTGTGCCTACTGTCCTTTCTCTGTCCCAGGTCCCCATCCAGGAGCCCATGGTACATTTGGTCGTCATGTCCCCTTAGCTCCTCTGGGCAGGGACAGTTTCTCAGACCCCCTTGTTTCAATGACCTTAACCGTTTCCAGGAGGACCGAGCAGGTGTCTTGTAGGAAGCCCCTCAGCTGGGATCTGTCTGCTGT
The DNA here is from genome assembly GCF_021613505.1 of Equus quagga. Taxonomy (NCBI): domain Eukaryota; kingdom Metazoa; phylum Chordata; class Mammalia; order Perissodactyla; family Equidae; genus Equus; species Equus quagga. The sequence goes on along the minus strand of NC_060285.1, from coordinate 5,352,838 downwards.
TTCTCTCATGACTAGACTGGGACCATGGGTCTGGGAGGAGGACCACCGAGGGGAGGAGCCCTTCTCGTCCCATCCCAGCAGGGCAGGCGCTGTCACCAGGACGGATCCCTGTGGTGTTGACCTTGGTCACCTGGCTGAGGGGTGGTTGTCAGGCTTCTCACTGTAACTCTGCCCCGTCCATCCTGTCCTCTTCGCAGGTCACTAGGCACAGCCCACCCTCAGGGAGTGGGAGTTATGCTCCACTGGCACTTTTTCAGTCATGTGGACTAAAAAGATTTGTATGAGTAGAATTTATCAATATTTTCTTTCACAGTGTTTGCAGTGTTGAATCTTAGCAAGAGACGCTGAGGTTGTGAAGCAAGTTGCTTATGTTTTATTTTAGTACCTATGGTTTCACTTTTACATTTAGATTTCTGATCCATTTGGAACTCATCCTGGAGTGTACGGTGGGAAGTCTGGGTTCATTTTATTCCATATGGCTACTCATTTGTTCCAATGCCATTTATTGAAAATTCCATCTTTCCGCTTTTCACTGATGTAAGGAGCCACTTCAACCATACATTCAATTATCATACACACATTTGGGTCTATTTCCGGCCCTTCTACTCTCCTTCTATTCACGAGCTGCAGCCACAGTTACCGAGGCTTCACGGGAACCCACTAGGATCGGAATGCCCTCTGCTTTTCCGCTCAGAGTTTCCTTGGCTCTTCCCGTTATGTTTTCATGTGAAATTCGCCAACCATCTCAGGCTGTTCTGAGAATGGGGGGATCAGTCGGAATATTTCCCGGGATGTTAAAATTATAAATTAACTTAGAGCATAATGACAACTTCATAATACAGCATTACATTTTCCTTCCCAAGCCATGTGTGCCTCTCTGTTCTTGTATTCAGGGGTTTTAAACTTTTCCTCAGTGGGTCCCGAATATTTTCATGATGTTTATTGCTAGGCATTTCATCTTTCTGTTGCTGTTGTAAAGCGGGTTGCCTATTAAGCATCTAACAGGGTGATATGTGTTCCTACAAAGACCATTGATGTTTTACATAACTCTTACACCCCACTGCCATCCCGAATTCTCTTATCGTCTGAAGCAGTTTTTCCATCGGTTCCCTTGGGTTTTCATCACTTCTCTTGGGTTCCCCACATCATCTCAAATAGTGACCGTTCACTCCTCCTTTCCAATTTTTACTTCTATGCTGTTTCTCAATTTCTCAGCTTTAAATGGTATTCTTTGATTCACTGAAACCCAAGGAGACAGACGGGACAATGTGAGACCTCATCTCCCTCCGTCCCCCCGGCCTCTTTCCCTCCCTCTCTTCTCAATTTTACTAAGATGAATCTTTTATACATCGGAGCATGAATGTTAAATTCTGTTCCAACATCCTTACTCTGTCTCACTTTTACTCTGTAGTTACATATACATGATGCCCACCCCAGTGCTGGTGACAAAATGGCCCCATTGTCTTTTTTTTTTTTTAAAGATTTTATTTTTTTCCTTTTTCTCCCCAAAGCCCCCCGGTACATAGTTGTATATTCTTCGTTGTGGGTCCTTCTAGTTGTGGCATGTGGGACGCTGTCTCAGCGTGGTTTGATGAGCAGTGCCATGTCCGCGCCCAGGATTCGAACCAACAAAACACTGGGCCGCCTGCAGCGGAGCGCGCGAACTTAACCACTAGGCCACAGGGCCAGCCCCGCTCCTCCCCCCACCCCCATTGTCTCTTGGTTGCCTGGGATCGAGCCACTAGGAGTTTCTCACGAACGGCTCATGGCAGCAAGATTTCTTGAGTTCTTGGCAGATTTAAAACTTTTCTCTGTAGCGGTTCAACTTGAAGGCCAGCGTGTGTGTGCACAGAAAATCCTTGGCTCTTACTTTCTCTCCTTTGGATCTCGTGCTACTGTATTCTGGAGTTGAACGTCGCCGTGGGAAAGTCTGAAGCCAGTCTATTTTCCCTCTCAAGCGACTTGGTTGTTTTTGCCTGGATGCCTACAGGATCCTTTCATTTCTGTTAAAAGGCAGTGACATTACTGGGTTGTGTCGCAATGTGGACCATTCCCCCCTGGTACACATGTCGATTTTCCCAGGCATGCGGTGTGTCCTTTCAATAGGTAAATTCATCTTCTTTTATTTCAGTAATCTTTTCTTTCTTTCTTTCTTTATTTTTTGAGGAAGATTAGCCCTGAGCTAACTGCTGCCAATCCTCCTCTTTTTGCTGAGTAAGACTGGCCCTGAGCTAACATCCGTGCCCATCTTCCTCTACTTTATATGTGGGGTGCCTACCACAGCATGGCTTGCCAAGTGGTGCCATGTCTGCACCCAGGACCCGAACCAGTGAACCCTGGACTGCCAAAGCGGAACGTGCGAACTTAACCGCTGTGCCACCGGGCTAGCCCCTCAGTAAGCTTTTCTTGAATTATATTTAAAAAATAGTGGAGCATCACCACACAATGAAAAGGGGGGTCCATAAAATTCCATCCTGTAAGCTGTACGCTCACATTAACACCAGAACAGTGAAACGACGCAGGCAGCCGCAAGCTGCCAGAAGGCAAATTCTGGGGGTCAATCGATACAGGTCCAGGCTGCAGTTTGGTGCCACCCGGTTTCAATGTCCCCTCTGGGCCCTGTGGCTGCCTGGATGGCGGCAGGGACTCTAGGAATCCCCTGGCACTGGCAGCCATTCCCTGGTCTGATCTGGGAAGACTGGGCTGGGCGGATACTAGGAAGGTGGAGACGATGCTCCTGCCTCCTGGTTCCCCCTCCTCCACTGAGGATAACTTTAGCCCACACTCTTCTGAGGACAGCTAACGGGAGCCGGCTGCCTACCGTGTTTCAGCCAAATCCACGTCATTGCAGGGGTTACAGGACGGCCTGACTGTGTGTTCTGCTCTGTCATCCTGGGACCCTCCTTGACGCCTCCAACTATCCACCTGTTGTACCTTCTTTGCTTGTCTTCTGTGTTGCCTTCTAAAAATATTCAAAGCCTCATTCTATTTTGTTTTGTAGACTTTTCTCACCTCCACTTCCTTTGTCCCTGGCCATGTCTTCTGCTGTGTCTATGGTGCCCCGTGCTCATCCAGTTACATATTTATTTCTGTGATACTTATCTTATTTTTTTCCTGAATAATTCCAGCTCACATTTCATCCTCTCCAGCACTTTGGCCATTAGCCATCTCTTCCCTAAGTCCTTGTGGTTCATTTCCCCCCCTTTTTTTTTTTTTGGTGAGGAAGATTGGCCCTGAGCTAATATCCGTTGCTAATCTTCTCTCTCTTTTTTTTTTCCCCAAAGCCCCAGTACATAGTTGTACACCCTTGTTGTAAGTCATTCTAGTTCCTCCATGTGGGATGCCGTCACAGCATGGATGGATGAGTGGTGTGTAGGTCCGTACCCAGGATCTGAACAGGTGAACCCCAGGCCACCGAAGCAGAGTGTGCAAACTTAACCACTGGGCCACAGGGCTGGCCCCAGTTCATTTCCTTCTCAGTGGTGATTATTTTATTAAGTCTCCTTTCTTTCTTTCTTTTTTTTTGCTGGGAAAGATTTGCCCTGAGCTAACATCTGTTGCCAGTCTTCCTCTTTTTCTTTTTTCCTCCCGAAGCCCCAGTGCGTGGCTGTATATCCTAGCTGTGAGTCCCTTGAGTTCTTCCATGTGAGCCGCCGCCACAGCACGGCAACGGACACACGAATGGTGTGGTTCTGTGACCAGGAAATAAACCTGGGCCGCCAAGGGGTGAGTGCTGAACTTTAACCACTAGGCCACCAGGGCTGGCAGTAAGTTTTCCTTCTTTTAATTCACAGTATGATAGATTTTTTTTCTAGTGAATATTCTTTAACTTATGGTAAAAATGGCTTCTCTTTCCCATGTTTTTCCTTACAGTGGCTTTGTATTGACATTATGCCAGATGCCCCTTTTTGTTAAACATATCGAATAAGCTGAGCTTTCCTGGATCAGCTCTTTGCAGGGGAAGGGGAGAAGGGACCCCCTAGTCTTCCATTGGCAACTCAAAAGCTCCTGCCAGGCGCACTGACTCCATTCTTCAAACTCGGTGCCTCAGTGGGATTCTCTCTGCCCCTCCAACGAGGTCAAGGAGGATTGCGGCACCCTCCCTGCTCCCGGATGCCTTGCAGACTGCAGCTGCCCCTATCCTGAGGGAGCACGTTTTAGCTCGTGCTTTCTGAGACTCGCCAACACCAGACGCTCCCTCTTTCCGCACATTCTCTCTCCATTTTCCCTCATACACAGTCCCAGCTTTTGCCCAATCCAGCCCCGTCTAACCTAAGTCCGGTTCACAGACAGCCCTGTCCTTTTGCACTTGAGGATGGACTTGTGATCCTCAGGACTACGTGCAGCTGCCTCTGCACCGGCAGCTCCTCGGGCCTCGTGGTACTCCCACTCCGGTCCTGCACGGCCAGCTTCCCTCTGATTTCTGTTGCCTCTGACAACACTAACATGCATTTCCCAGTCTCTAGAGTCTCTGGTCTGGTTTGAAATTCACAAAATTAAGTTTTTCATGTTGCCCTGTTTGCAGGGGGTGCAGGGGGAGATTTGGTTTGGAGTCACCGCCCTGTTTGTTCTGGAAGCTCAGCCAAGCCTTTCTGCTCTGCTTCATCTGCTAGTTTCTGACACGTGTGTTCAAAACTCTGCATTTTGTAAAATTAAAAAACAAAACAAAACAAAACAAAAAAAACTCTGCATTTTGTGCATTTGCCAAATCTGCCTTGTAAGTTGGCCATCTATCTATGCATCTTAAAAACTACGTTGTTATGGGGTCTGTTAAATTATCTTGATGGATTTCCTTTACTGTTTACACAACACACCTCCTTCATTCCTGCATTTCAACCTGTCTGCATGCTTTTTATTAAAGTATGGCTCTGACAAGCAATGTACAACTGGATTTTCTTAAGTCTGCGTTTTCCTTTTATCTCTGCTATTTAAGAGCAGGCACTTATTTCACTTGCATTTATTGTGGTTACTGATATATTTAGACTTATTTCCTCCACTTCATTTTCTATTTTCAATTCTCATCCTTTCTTTTTACTTCATTTCCCGGCTTCTTGAAAAAAATGTCCCATGTTCACTTCCTTTCCCTCTGCTGATTTGGAATTTATAGATGGTACTTTATTCTTTTTGGTGATTAGGTTAAAATTTTTTTTTTTTTAATGAAGATTGGCTCTGAGCTAACATCTGTTGCCAATCTTCCTCCCTTTTCTTTTCTCCCCAAAGCCCCAGTACATAGTTGTCCATCCTAGTTGTAGGTCCTTCTAGTTCCTCTATGCGGGACGCCGCCACAGCACGGCTTGATGAGCAGTGCGTGTAGGTCTGCACCCAGGATCCGAACCAGTGAACCCTGGGCCGGCAGAGCAGAATGTGCGAACTTAACCACTATGCCACCGGGCCGGCCCCTAAACATTTCAAGCATATGTTTTTAACAATGTTTTCCTAATGAAGTCTAAAGTTATTCCATATTTCTATCTTTCTCCCCAGCATGACACTGACTCCCTCTAAAATATCACCTCTGACCAACTTGTTACTGTTGCCTAGAATTTCCCTTTTATACCTGTTTCACAAAACAAAACTGGGTATTTTTTTTACAGTCTATACTTGACAAATTTATCTGTCATTTAACAATTTCTGTGCTCAATGTGGTTTCTTTCACCCACAGCCCCTCCCTGGCTTCACCCGTCTTCTTGCTAAAGCACCGTAACTTTTAGAGATGGTTTGTGGGTGATAACACTCTTAGTCCCTCTGTGTCTAAAAATGTCTCGATTTTGCACTTGCTCTTGAGAAACGATGCACCCGGGTATAAAATCCTGAGTTGGCTGTTGCCTTCTCTTAGCGGCCTGCAGAACTGCCCTGCTGTCCTCTGGCGGCTGCTGGAGGCGCATCATTCATCTGTCATTCCTTTGTGGGGAATCTGTGGTTTTGCTCTCATAGTTTTTATGATTTTTTCTAGCCTTCTGGATTTACTTTTATTAATCCTGCCTGATAGACAGAGTCTACTTTCAATCTAAGAACTCACACCAATGCTCTCCAATCCTGGAGAATTTTCAGCTTCTCTTCTTCAGTGACTGCTCCCCGCCCCCTCCCTCCATCCTCCTTGGAGACAAAAGGGGGGGTTTCCTCACGCTCTGTCTGTCTCCTACCTGCTCCTACACCCGTACGGCAGAGACAGACAAGAGATGGGGCAGTCTGACTTCTCTGCACGCCTGCGCTGTATCCATGGTGCCGAATTCCCAAGCACTGATTTTCTCTGTTCATCTTGTCTAGTAAGTTTTTTTATTATTCTAACCAATCACCATGGTTCTCATGACCAGATTTTCAAATACTTTTTATATTCATCTGATCTTCTTTTATTTTAGTGATATTTTTAGTTCATTATTCCTTATTTATTTCAAGTGGATGTTGTTCCTTTTTTTAAACTTCTTTAGAGTATCCTAGACATACTTATTTAAAAGTCGTTGCTAGTGTGTTCCACAAAATTAACTCGTCTTGAATAAATCCAAGCCCTACATGTCGATTTTATTGATTCTCACTCTCAACATCAGACAACTTCATGGGTCTTAGAATTCTGTCTTCAGACTTGTTTTGGGCACAACTTCTTTTTCCCTCTGTTTTGTTTCTCGTTTTCTCTCCCTCCTGCTCACCCTGCCTTTTAGCGAGTTTGCAATCACCTTGGCCTCGTCCCCTGCCGCCGCTGACCCCCGTTCAGCTGTGGCCTCTGGCACAGGGTGGCTCCTGGACAAGCAGAGAAGCCTGGTTCCACTCCTCTCTCACTGAAGAACTTTGGGGACCCACTGTCCCGGGGGAGCTGCCCTCCCTCCTAGTCCCTCGCCGGATTCTGAACCTGGAGCCCAGGCTGGGGCATCAGTCCTGCTCGCTGCCTGTGTTTCTGGGACATGGGAAGCCCAGCTTCATCTTTATGTCTCTTCCTGCCTTTCATCTGTTGCTGCTGTGGGTCTGTGCACAGGGGTGCACCCAGGGACCATCCTGATGGGGGTCGTGCTTTGATGGATGACTTGGTTATTTCTGAATTTTAGAAAGGTCCTTCTAGGTGCAGGGTGAATAGACAGGGAGGAAGCCATCCAGGGGCCGGGAGCCCAGGGCCTGGGGAGAGATGGGGCAGGAATGGGGGCTGTGGCAACAGGGATGGCGTGGAGGGAAGGAGCATCTGTGTGCACAGGTCCCACCCAGAGAGGCGGCCGGGGCCGGGGCTGCAGCCAGTGCTCACACAGGCCTGGAACCCCTGCCCTGGCTGCCCCTCCGAGGGCATGCGCTGACCCGAGGGCGGCCAGCTGGGACAGATGCTACCTGAGGCTGAAATAACGGGTGGCACCAAAAAGACCACAGCTCTGTCCCAAAGACGGCCTGGGCCTCGAGACAGGAAGGAGCAGACAGAGCCTGGGGTCAGGAGCCAGGAGCCCAGGTTCTGTCCGGGCTTAGCGCACAGCCCTGTGACCACGTACATGGCCAGCCTCTCTGAACCTCGGTCTCCTCATCTGTAAACTGAAAACTGTAACTCCTGCCATACTCCACAGAGCCACTGCGAGGACGTGGGGGGCAGGGAGCACAGTCAGCTATGAGGGCTCAGCACAGATGTGGGGTCCCTGCCCCGTGTCCCTGCAGTGCCTTGGGTGGGCACGGCCACTTCCTGTGCCCGAGTGTCAGCTCCCTGCCTACCTCATGGGGCTGCCAGGAGGCTCAGACACCGCCCTGCATGTGAACACCTGTCACAAACTGCAGAACGTCACAGACACGACCAGCCCTGCTACGAACCACAGTCCACCCTGGCACTTCACTCACACGGCAAGAAACCCCGGGCAAACTCCGGCCCAGGCTGCGATGATCTGGGAGCTGCACTGACCGCGGCCACATCTGTTCCAGCCTCAACCTTCTCGCCTGAGTGGCTTTCTTTGGTCCTCGTTTTCTACTTATTTCTATAGTTGTCACTTTGCGGTACGTGCCCCCATAAAAGCTGTCCATCTCCACTGAAACTAGGAGGCACCTGTGGGATTGCAGATAGGCCAAGAATGGGCAGTCAGAGGCCCGGCCAGCCTCAGCTCTCAAGCTCCTGGTATGACCTCGGGTTGGCACATGCCAAAACAGAGGACAAGACCCCAGCTCCGTGGGGGCTGTGAGGGTTCAGCAGGGTAGCCGGACATACGGCGTCTGGCACACGCCTGCTGCAGGGGGCTGGGTGAGGGTGCCAGGACCCCAGCTCTGGGCACGGGTCAGGCGATGTCCTTCAGGAATAAGCAGGGCAGTCTCAGCCAAACAAAAGGAAGCTAGAACAGACCCTTCAGAAAAGGTGCTGACCTTGGTCATAGGAAGAGCGAAACACACCTGAGAGGTGAGCACTGGCTGCTGATATCCAGTCTGATTAAAAAAAAAGGGTTTGTACTGCCTATACACAGCACACTTAAACAGAGAATAAACAAGGAAGCAAGCAGAAGAGAAGATAAACTTAGGAAAATGAGATGCAGCCAGATAAGGTTTGGCTTCACACTACAGGTCAGAGGCCCTACACGATTGCTAGGGGTCAGTCACAGACTTGGCTGTGAGCTCCCTAGCAGCCCAAGCAAAGAGAGAGGCAGCAGCAGTTACACAGTCCCACGGTTTCCTGACTCTCTGGAGTCTCCTGGAAGTGCTGGGGCCCCTGGGGGGCGAGGCCAGGCTGTGGGCCCCTGGGAAGGTGAGGAATGGGGACCCTTTCCCACTGACAGTCATCACTTGCAGGAAGGCCAGGAGCTGTGTGTGGGAAAATCGTGGGAGGAGGGGATCCTGGGATAGCAGTCAGCCCCTCCACGGCTCCCCGAGTCATTCAGCTCTGGCCCCAAACCTCACCCCCTCTCAGCGTGACCCAGGCAGAGGAGGCCAGTGGGGCACCGGACTGAGGGCCTCAGGATCTGGGGCCAGTCTGCATGGGTGTGGCTCCTAGCTCTGACAGTCACTACTTCTGGGCCTCAGCTTCCCCACCTGTACGAAAGGTTAACAGTCCCCAGTGCACAGGCCGCTCACTGTGGGGACTGAATCTGACCACGCTGTGCCCAGGCTGGCCGGCAGCAAACGCTCTTCAGGTCGCTATCCTGGTCTGCAGTTCCTCGCACGCACCTCCTGGGGTCCAAGAGGTAGTGGAATAGTCCTTCCCCCGATGCCCAGAGCCGTCCTGGGCACCGGGAAACCGCTGTCCCCTTCCGCTGCACGTCCTGTGCCGTCCCAGCCCTGCCGGGCGCCCACCAGGCCGGCCCCACAAGGGTTGCAGGAGGCCCCTGGGAGCCCCCAGCCGCTGCCCTGGCTGCCACGTCACAGCCACGCCGACGGGGGTCACAGAGACACCGTCAGAGTTTCTTTACAGAAAACCCACACCCACGACCGGGGCTCCCGACGGGCACATGGGCGGGTCCTGGGGCGGCCACCGCGCCGGCCTCAGTGCTCTTCATTACATCTTCACCAAAAGGTCCACAGGCCGCCACGGCGTCCCGCGTCTGCGCGCACAGTGTTCCCAGCCCTCTTTGAAAAGAAACTTTAATAAGGATTTTTACACCAGGACGTGTTGTCATTGCAAGTTCTATTTCAGTCATTACACGTATTTATGCTAATTATGTCATTAGATGTAATTACACTAATTGTATAAATGCACAATAATTGACTAAGATATACTTTGAGAGAACAAAGAGAATCCACCCAGAAAACCTTCCTGGATGTTAAGGGGGCAGCAAACCCCTCAGAGGACAGAGGGTGCTTGTGGGAGCCTTGGGCTGTGAGCTCACCCCGGGCCTCCCCATGCACACAGTAGGTGCACATACGTTGCCTTGGAATGAAACCTATTCTCTCTGTTGAGACAAAATTGGGCCACAGAGGAGCCTTGGTTCTGTCTCAGCTTCCGTGGGTGGTCAACTCTATGAATCCCCAGCAGATCTTCTGGATGCGTCAAAGGACGATAATCAAGTTACTCTCCTGCTCAAAGATATTCCATGGCTCCCCACTATCCACGGAACAAAGCCCCACACGGCAGCCGGCATCCAGGTCCCCCAGGACGGCTCTGACGTCTATCTAACCCTGTGTCTAGAGATTGTTTTGCAGTCCGAACAGGCCAGCTGACCTTCCTGGGTGTGCCGAGTCCTTTCCCACTCGTACGTGCTCACCCAGGCAGTCCCTCCACCCGGCACGCCATCCCGCCTGCCTCTTGTCCCTCTGTTGACACCCCGCCTGTGCCTCCAGTCCCTCATGATCACGCCCCTCCTCCGCACAGCCTCCCCTGTCCTCCCAGGTGGAGACGCTCTGTCCCTCTCCCTGGATCTCCCAGAGCTCTGAGTCTGGAATTCTCTGATGACACCTGACACTTTTAAACGCAAGTTCAGGTCCCAGTGGCCGTGCCTGTGTCTGCCCATAGCAGTGAGTTTCCCCAGGCCAGGACGACATCTGCGCCATCTCGGCGCCTCCCCTCCGCCGTCAGCACAGAGCCGGGCGTGGAGCAAACTCAAAGATATGCCTGACGAACAAATGAACGGATGGACAGATGACCGACTGACTTCTTTTGAGAAGGGCGGCACTTGGACACAAAGAAGCCTACGGAGCTGCAGGGGCCCAGGGGGCTCTCTGCTGCCTGCCGGGGGCGGGGTGCTCAGGGAAGGCTGCCTGGAGGAGAGGACGTCTGAAGTGAATCTTGTAGGATGGATGAGGGTTCAGTAGGAGGGAAAAGGCCCAGAGGGTTCATTTTGGCCCAGGATGGCCGAGGACGCAAGCAGCAACACAAGGACCGTCACCTGCGGGAACCAAAAGTTCAACATGAAATGGCCTTGAGCCAGCCGCTCCGTCTTATAGCTCCTTCAGTGCAGGTGACGGCGCGTCAGCCACGCGTTGGGCTGGTGCGACAAGAGCTTATTCATCCCTCCTCCTTCACATGGGGGTGGGGGAGGGGGCACTATGTGCAATTTCTGGAAAGTTCTGCAGGCACCTTCAGGAGACACCTGTGTCTCCCAGGCCAGCCTTGGCAGCAGCGGACTTCTAAGGCACTCAGGGTCCTGCTCTGCTGCCTCCGGATGCTTGGGATCAGCCACGACTGCGCGGAGAGGAGGCAGGGCTGCCTTAGAGGCACGCTGCCAGGAGCAGCCCGGGCCCCGGACGGAGGGTCCTGAGGATGGGCAGGGACGGCCGCACCGGGGATGGTGCATAACGGCCAGCAGGGTCCCAGGCACTCTCCCGGGGGCTTGGCTGACACTGATTCATGGAATCCGCCCAACAACGCTGCCAGGAAGGAAGACGCACCACCCCCGTTTTACGGCTCATCGGCCCCCGTCACTCTGCTATCAACTGCCAGCGCCAGGATGCGAATCCAGGCAGTCTGGGTCTAGAATCTGCGCTAACTGCTGCCCCACGCTGCCGCTCAGCGGGCAAATGTGTGAGATGAAACTCTGAGCAAGCCCCCGCCCAGAGCTCCTGCTGCACAGGGTGGCCGTGCCCTGGGCTTATCAGGTGACCCCACGGTGAGGCCCATCCCCACTCCACACACAGCCGTGTCCTGCAGCAGCCCTCAGACCCCGGCGCCCTACCTCGGGGTTCTCCTGGCTTGGGGGCTGGTCTTCCTTCTTCTTTTTGGTGGCCTGAGCTCCCTGAGATGGCTCCTCCGTGGGCGGCTGCGACTCCACCGTGCTCTCAGGCTGCATCTGCACTTGAGGCTGAAGGATGATGACCTGGAAGATGCGGTGGAGGGGTGAGCGGGGCAGGGGATGGAGGGGCCGCCAGGAGGGCCCAGGGTGGGCCAGGCCCGCAGAGTCCGGGGCCAGGGGTGTCCACCCCATGAGGGCACAGGCCTCGAATGGCGGGTCACAGAGGAACGAGGCAGCTTGCCTGATTCTCTAGTCCATGGGTGCCAGCACCCAGGCCACGCTCCTCCTGACAGCCCTGTGCACCGCGAGGACGGTCTGTGCGGATGGGCCTGGTTTAGGAACCAGGAGGGCCTGGGTTCAATCTGGCACTCCCGATTCCCAGCTGTGTGGCCTTGGGGAGGTGCCTTTGCTTCTCTGAGCCTTAGGTGCCTCATCAGTAAAACCTTTGAAACACCTACCTTTAGGCAGGCTGTGAAGATTCGGGCAGCAAGGGCTCAAGGGAGGTTGGTTTCTTTACCCCCAGCTCAAATGCAGGTAAACTGAGGCCGAGAGAGCTCAGACTTGCTCCTTGCCTGAGGTCACTGGGTTAGGCAGCAGAGGGGCTGAGAGCCTCCCTGGGTCTGTGGGGCTGTACTGCCTGGCCTGCCCACTCCCTGCTCTGTCCCTGGGCCCCCAGGCCACCGAGACTGAGGCTCTCAAACCTGGCCTGGGGGCAGGTGGGAGCAAGGAGGTCCTGCCATTACCACTCTAAGGGGCCTGCCAAGCCTGGGGGGCGGGTGAAGGGGGAGGTGGGCTCCAGACCTGCTCAGCATCACCCAGCGCAGCCCCCTGAGCAGGCCCTCACCAGGGTTCAGGGTTGCCATCTGTTGTGATCAAAGGGTCTGAAGCTGACAAGTCTGAGGTCACTTCTGCAGCCCGGCCTCCCCCTGGGCTGGAACCCCCTCCACCTGCGGCTCGGCGATCTTATTTCTTTTGGACAGGGAATGGGGAAAGAATCATTATCTTTCACGGACCTAGGACAAACGAACTTGCCAGGAGCAGCCAGCGAGGGTCTGGCCCAAGCCAGGAATGACCTGAACTTGTCCCCGCCCCCCAAGAACACGTGGGGATATCATGTGAACTTGAGGCTCCCAAGTATGAAGAGGACACGCCCTCCGTCCTTCCGCTGGCTTAAGAGAAAGCTCCTTGTTCTTTGTAGCACAACTTTAAAACCCCAGGTTTCTCTGGGTGGAAAAAAATACCCCCTTTTCATATTCATGGGAAGAAAAACATTAAGATCCCAGCAGAAAAAAAGTGCAAAGAATATCCTCAAAGGAGCCACACAGGACATAGAATTCTTGAAAAGCAGAAGAAAACACTCCAACTTCATAATAACCAAAGGAATTGAACTTTCAACAACGAGCCTCTGTTTGCATCGATTCAATGAACAAAAAGTGTTTAAAATGACAACACCGAGTGCTGATGAGGTTGCAGTGAAACGGGTGCGTTCACCCAGCACACTCCTGCCAAGCAGCCCCCACCCAGGCACGGTCCTGGGGGTGCGGCTCCTCGTGGAGCTTGCCATCCAATCCCGGCCGGCGATAACTCCTTAGGCTGCGAGCCGCCGGGATCTGTCCACGGGTGGGAGGGCCCGAGAGCATAATTCTCCCAGGAATACGCCGTGTGCAATAACAGGGGGTTGCATGAAAGTGGAGGACTAACATTCAGGCTGGGGAGCAGAAGGGACGCTGGCATACAGAAGAGCGGGGCGGCCTGGCGGACCCTGAATTGGGAACAGGGGGAAAGAGGCCAAAGCGGGGGGAGGGCACCTTCTCCGCAGTCCAACGGCCTCTGACAGCACGATAGCCAAGCAGCTCGGGGGGCAGCCGGGTGAGGACCTCAGTTTTAGTTTTAAATTGTGGCAAGAAATCATAGATTTTCTACTCGGGCACCTGGGGTCCAAAAAAGGCCTCAGCTACTGAACTCCAGCAGCAAAGCCCCATCATCAGTCCTGGGCTCTCCCAGCCATCCACCCGGCAGCCACCCAGGTCACCAGCTAATTAATTATCCCAACGAATGAAGTCATTCATTCACTGACCAGTCATTCCTTTCCCACTGGTATTAATCCATTCAGCCCCAAATTCTTTCAATCACATATTCCTTCATTTTCCCCGCCTTGTTCCTGCAGGATCCCTTTCCGTAATCACTCACTCATATTGCCGTTCTTTCTAGCCTTGATTCAGTCACTCAGTCACTCATTGGCATCCCCCAGTCACTCTGCACAGCTTCATTCACTTGATCACTCATTCGTGCACCCTTCACTCACTCCCCCGTTCATACCCCATCCGTTCACTTGGGCACTCAGTCATCCCGCCATCCAGTCGTTCCTCCTGCCCGGGCCCCACCCACCCGGCCCCTCTTGGACACCTGCCTCCCCTGTCTGCAGGGCCACCCTCACCTTGTTGTCGGCACTGATGAGGAGGGGCTGGACTTTGATGCTGTCGCTGACCACGGACACGGCGGTGCTGGGGGCCATGGCGGCGGCATTGCTGGGGGCGGTGGAGATGATGGCGTAGGCCACGCCAGCACTGCTCAGAGGAGAGGTGACGGCGGCGGACTCGGCGAGGGGCTGGCTGCCGGGTGTTGGCACATGGCTCACGGTGTTGTTGGCAGTGGGGAGGGCTGGGCTGGGGTTCTTGATACTGACCACGGTGGCCTTCTGGAATGTTGGGGGCTGCTTAGGTGGCCGGTCCCGGCCCGGGGTGACGGGGAGGCTGTCTGGAATCAGAGTCTTTGGCCTAACCTGGGGACGAAGGGACAGTTGCGTGGTCAGACGGACACAGAGGCAGGGTGATGAGCAAAGCCAGCACTGGGAAGGACAGGACCTGGCTCAGAAACCTCCCACATTAGAGGGGAGGGGGCAGCAGTGGAGAGGTGATGGGACCCACCAAGGCCGCCTGCATCCGGGGCTTGCACTGACTGGCCAGGGGGCTCAGGAGGAGCCAGTCTGGGTCCCAGTCCCTCCCAGCCCAACTCAGATAAAATGGTGAAGAACAAAGGAGGAGAGCATGGGAAAGCAGACGTGGACGAGTCAGAGGGAGGGCAGGCGCCACAGGACTGCATTCGCATCCAGTCGCAAAGCGGGGCAGCTCTCGACATCAGGTGTCTGCAGAACTGCCCTTGGGGTGATGACTGGGGGGTCCGTGGGGGCTCCTGGGCCTGCTCAGTCTGCTTCTTGATCTGGGTGGGGTGCCGCTGTATCCCCTGGGAAAGCCATCGAGCTGCGCTTGGGACGTCACACTCTAAGAAGTCCATGTACCGCGAGAGAGCACAGAGCGTGCGCGGCATCCACGTGGTTCAGGCCAGGGCTCTGCGCGGTTTGTTGGGGCCCATCCCGCCCCCTCCAGGCGCTGTGTGGTTTCCGGCATGCACCTCATCTGTGCACTGGGGGCGATGGGACCCAGCCAGGTTGCAGCAGGGGAGAAAATGCACCAAGTGCCAGGTGTGTGCCGACTGTCGGTGGCCCAGCACACCACGACCTTAAGTGAGCCTCCCACAGACCCCGTGGGACCCGCGCTCACATCACCTTCTCGGAGATGAGACAGAGCTGGGAGAAGGGAGACGACTCGCCCTGCCTTCTGGGAGCCCCTGTGGCTGCAGTGCGGAGCAGGCATGTCGGCCCGTCCCACAGATGAGCAGACCACAGCATGAAGAGGGAGGGATGTACTGAGAACGACAGTGCTACAGGCGTTACTCCTCCCAGGGCGGCGGGACATGCACCTGGGACTTCCACAGGCTGCCTGGTGCTCGTGCAGGCTGGCGGGGTGCTGCGTTGGCCCCAGGCATTACCCCACCTGTCTCCCCTGTCCCTTCGCCACTGACCCAAGTGGAGGGAGAGGCCTCGGGCAGTTCCCGCAGGGTTCCTGACCTGGGCAGGTCACTGCAGTGCGGCGTGCCCCTCATCAGGCAGGCACCGTGTCCATAGTAGGCTCCTCGCCAGGGCCTGCCATGGGGCTGGTGCTAATTCTGCTGGCCTTCCCTTCCCCTGCCACGGGGGACCTCAGCAAAGTGAGCCTGCCTTCTAAGCACAGAAATGACTTCCCCACCATCAGGGGACTCATGGAGGCCGGAGCTGAGGACCTCGCGCCTGCCCTGGTCAGCCTGGGATAGGACCATCCTGACCCACTCTGTCCCTGGCACCAGTGGACAGTCGCAGAGACCAACACAAACACCAATACTGAATATGAAAAGTGGCAGAAAGAATCCTTCCTCTGGTCCTTCTGCGACGGTCCCCAGCCCAGGATGTGCTGCTCTCTGCTTCTGAGGAGGACCAGCCGGGGCAGACGGGTGAGCGGTGGTCACAAGGACCCCAGCTGTGATCTCCGGCTCCCGTCGGCAGTGGGGGGGCTGTTGCACCCTCTGTCAGTACCTCCTAGTCATTCGGGGTTTGCCCATGCGCTGTGGTTCACGCTGGCCGGCTAACACTACACAATCGGGACTCCGAATATGGCTGAGCGGGGTGCAGACCACAGGGGCCGGACTCTGAACAGAAGCTCAGCCAGCGGCTCAGGGTTTGGCCGAAACCTGTGGGCCTCCAACCAGGGAAAACACATTCGGGGGACCCCAGAGCTCATGACATTCCAGCTGGTGCCACTTGGAGGTGTGTGCAGATCCAGGCCCCGCGCCCCTCCTGCAGGAGCTCCAGGGGCCCTCCCCACCCGGTTGGTCCCCTCCACACGCTGCCTATTCTGCTCCCCATGAGGCTCCCTGCACCAACGGCAGCAGTCACAGCTGGACCAGGTGAGCACTGGCCACCTTCTGGCCTGAGTGGACCCACCTGGAGGCCACCAAGTCAATGTCGGGTCCAGATGTTTGCTGGGAGGGGGACAGCAAGGGCAAAACATGGAGACACAAGCCCCAGAGCAGCAAGGTGAGAGGAGGAGGTTGGGGGGAGGTGCAGAGGCCGACGATGAGTGACTCTGTAAATGCAGCACACGCCTGAGTGTGTGCGTGCGTGTGCACGTGGTGGGGTGGAGACACGGGTGGGGCCTCGGACTTTCACAAGTGAGGGGTGCACGTGGGAGTGAGAAATCCTAGGAACACAGCACCAACCCTGATCAGAAGCCCCAATCCGACCCTCCCTTGCTCAAAGCCTTCCATAGCTCCCCACTACCTTCAGGTCCCTGACAGGCAAAGCCCAACTCTGGGGCCTGATATCCGAGGCCCCCGAAAGGCCCCTGTTGACATCTCCTCCTCTGCCTGCTCCACCCTCCCCCCACAGTGCCACGAGGACTGCAGTTCTGGCCTCCCCACGGCCCCTGCCTCCATTTCTCACCCCAGTGCCTTGTGCTTGACGGTCCCTCTCCTGGGGGCTCATTCCCTGGGCCTGCCTCCCCCTCGGCCTGCCACGACCTCCCACCCTCTGAGGTCTGCTTCAAGCACCGCCTCCTCCAGGAAGTCCTCCCTGACCTCCAGGTGGCCTATGGGCCTCCTCAGGGTTCCTATCGCCCCTGTGTATCCTTCTGACTCAGCCCAGTAACCTTGGGTTCAAAGCACCTGTTTCCTTGTCTGCCCCCACCCCCACCCCAGACTCTGAGCCTCTTAGGAGCAGGACCCTGTCAGATTCAGCACAGGTGAGCCCTTGGCGAACGCTGCCCCAAGAACGAGAGGTTCCCAGAGCAGCCACCCCTCTGTGTCCTGGAGCTGGAGGCATCTGTCTAGCCCTGCAGCCTCAGGACAGGCGGGATGTACACAGCAGGCGCTCAACAAAGCTGAGCATTGGTTAGGAACTGGCAGGTGTTTGCTCCATCCCAGGCAAGGCTAGAAGGGCTTTGTGCCACCTGGTTCAGTGCTCACGGTGCTGGGGAGCCACTCGCACCAGCCTGTCTGCAGGACAGATTCAGCCCGGGAAGGTGAGCGCCCAGGTAACTCGTCCAAGTGTGGCGCCCATTCACAGGCCTGGACGGGACCGGGACACGAGGCCAGCATCCGCTCCGCCTCCCGAAAGGCAGCCTCTTGTCCAGAGTTTCTCACACTTTTCTGACGGTGACCCATAGTTTAAAATCTGCATTACCTCATGACCCAGTCCAGAGCCAGGTTACCCAAGATGCAACGCTAACGATGCGTCTTGCTGTTTTCTGTCCTATTCTAGTCCAGCCAAGCTTATTCCACTAAAAGAATCCTGGTCATGACCCACAGTTTAGTGGGTCACGCAGCTCCTCACCGTGCAGGTCGCTGGGTCTGGTCCACACAGCTGCTCTGAAGGACGGGCAGAGCATGCAGGGGAGGGGGGGCTCCCAGAGTGTGCGGGTCCCACCAGCTCAGTGCTCACCTCAAACCTCAGAGCTGAGGGGCCGGGGACAGGGACCACGGGGATGGACGGACAGTCACCCCGGGGCCGCCCGCAGGCTGCTTACCTGAGGTAGCTCTGCCGCTCCTTGCCCGGCCAACCTCTGCAAGGAGCTGACCTGAGGACCCGTGACAGGCACTGCAGTGATGGTTCCCAAAGCCTGCAAGACAGAGCGGGTGGCACTGAGACAGCACACAGCACTGAGACGGCACACAGCACTGAGATGGCACACAGCACTGAGATGGGACACAGCGATGAGACGGCACACGGCACTGAGACGGCACACGGCACTGAGACGGCACACGGCACTGAGATGGCACATAGCACTGAGACGGCACACGGCACTGAGACGGGACACAGCGATGAGATGGGACATGGTGCTGAGAGGCACGCGGCGCCCCCAGCCTGGCCGAGCAGGGGTACCTTTTAGACAGCAAACTCTGCTCTTCCCTCTCTTTATCATGAGTCTTTTAATGATGAAAATAATATATACTCATGCAAGAAACTTTGGAAGCTAGAGAAAGAAAAAGAAAGGCATTGCCTGGAAAATAATTACCCTTTGCTGCACATTAGCTTCCTTTTTAAAAGTAAGTTTTTTATGTAGCATAGGTGGAATTTTGTAACCTGTTTTTCTACTTTTGCTTAAGGATCTGTGCAGATTTTCCAATGTTGCCACAATCTTCCTAAATCACTCCTGGAAGGGCTGCAGAGTCTTCCATCAGCAGACACAATGGCATTTCCTTAGCCCATCCCCTCTCCTTAGAAATTTGGGTTCTATTCCTGTCCTTTTCCGATTAATAAATAATGCTGCAATAAACGTCTTGGTGGATAAAGTAATTTCCACAAGACAAAGTATTTCCGTGGGAGAGAGCGTAAAAAACAGGGATTAATGGGCAGGAATTTTAAAAGATCAGCATACCTTTGGCCCTTGATATGTGTCCCCACTGTGCCCTCAGGAGGGGCAGTGACCAGGACACACCCTGACACAACCCCAAATTCCCGCTCCCCAATTCAGGGCTCTCTCCAATGCACGATGGCATGGCCGCACCAGGGGCAAGGTGGGTATTTAGGGTGTGGAGATGGGAGATGACACCCTCCCAGGGTCTTTAGGGCTCCACAAATGCATATGCGAGATGTGTTGTGGGGAGCCCGCCTGCCTAAGGTCTCATTCTGTGGGAATCACCACTACCTACAGCTGACGAAGGGGCAGTACTATCCAGCCACGTTTGTACCCCCTGAGCCCGCCTGATGGGCAGAGGCACCCCTCACTCAGACCCAGGCAGACCATCAGTGGCCAGCCATCAGCAAGGCTCTCTCTTGAACTTAGATGCAGAAATTCTTAACAAAGTGTTAGCAAATCAATCCCAACAATGATAAAAAGGATAATACAACAGGAGCAAGCTGAATTTATGCCAGGAATGCAAGGTCACCTCACCATCTGAATATCAGTCAGAAAAAGTCCAATATGGTTATCTCAGTCGACACAGAGAAAGCATTGAGCAAAATTCAACATCTGTTCACAACAAAACTCTCAGCCAAACTAGGAACAGAAAGCAACTTCCTCAACCTGACAAAAGGCATCTATAAAAAAACAACAGCTGGCATCATACTTCATGGTGAAAGACTGCGCGCCTTCCCCAAGATCAGGAATGAGGCAGCCATGCTCCCTCTCGCCACTCTTATTCAGCACTGGACTAGAAGTCCTAGTCAGTGCAATAAGGCAAGAAAAAGAAATAAAGAGCCTCCAGATTAGAAAGAAGAAATAAAAGTGTCTTTATTTGCAGTATCATCTACATAGAAAATCTTATGGAATCTACAAAAAAAAACCCCGTTAGAACTAATAAAAGAGGTCAGCAAGGTTGCAGGATACAAGGTCAATATACAAAAAGCAATTGTATTTCTATACACTAGCTGCCAACATTCAGAAATGTAAAAAATGTTTAAATGCCATTTGCAAAAGCATCAAGAAATAAGGAACACTTAGGGATAAATGTGACAACAGCTGTCTAAAACTGGCACACTGAAGACTTCCATACAGTGCTGTGAGAAATTCAGAAACACCTGTGCAAACAGAGAGACATACTGTAACCATGCGTCAGAAGGCTCAGGACTGTTCAATGTCAGTTCTCCCCAAATCCATCTACAGATTCAATACAATCACAATCAAAATCTCAGCAGGCTAACCAAAACCAAAAGTGACAAATGTTGGAGAGGCTGTGGAGAAAAAGGAACCCTCATACACTGCTGGTGGGAGTGCAAACTGGTGCAGCCACTATGGAAAACAGTATGGAGATTCCTCAAAAAATTAAAAATAGAACGACCATATGACCCAGTCATCCCACTACTGGGTATCTATCCAAGGAGCTTGAAGTCAGCAATTCCAAAAGTCCTGTGCACCCCAATGTTCACTGCAGCATTATTTACAGTAGCCAAGACAGGGAAGCAACCTAAGTGCCCATCAACAGATGATTGGATAAAGAAGATATGGTGTATATATAATGGAATACTACTCAGCCATAAAAAAGGATAAAACCGTCCCATTCACAACAACATGGATGGACCTTGAGGGAATTACGTTAAGTGAAATAATAAGCCAGACAGAGGAGGATGATCTCTGTATGACTCCACTCATATGAGGAATTTAAACTTGTAGACAAAGAGAACAGATTAGTGGCTACCATAGGAAAGGGGGGGTGGGCAGTGGGCACAAAGGGTAAAGGCGTGCACCTGCAACACGACTGACAAACAATAATGCACAACTGAAATTTCACAAGATTGCAAACTATCATAAACTCAATAAAAATTAACTTAGAAAAAATCTCAGGGGCCGGCCCGGTGGCACAGCAGTTAAGTGCGCATGTTCTGCTTCGGCGGCCTGGGGTTCGCCTGTTTGGATCCCGGGTGCAGACATGGCACCGCTTGGCAAAAGCCATGCTGTGGTAGGCATCCCACATATAAAGTAGAGGAAGATGGGCACAGATGTTAGCTCAGGGCCAGTCTTCCTCAGCAAAAAGAGGAGGATTGGCAGCAGATGTTAGCTCAGGGCTAACCTTCCTCAAAAAAAAAAAAAAAATCTCAGCAGGCTTTTTTGGGTAGAAATTGACAAGGTGATTTTAAAATGCATATGGAAATGCAAAGGACCCAGAATAGCCAAAACAACTCTGAAACAAAGAAAAACAGTAGCAAACAAAGAGGAAAGACTTACACTCTCCAACGTCAAGACCTATTATAAAGCCATAGTACAAGACTGTTCCAGAGGAGTTAAGTTATACAAACAGGTCAATGGAACCGAACAGAGTCCAAAAATAGACTCATATGTATACGGTCAACTGATTTTCCACAAAGGTTGTATAGGCAGTTAATTTAGTGGAGAAAGGATAATCATTTCACAAATAGTGTTGGAGCAAGTAGATATCTATATATTAAAAACAAAAAATAACTTCAATCCATACTTTGCACCACATTAAAAAAAAAAAAAAAAAACCCAAAACGGATCACAGACCTAAATGTAAAACCTGGAACTATAAAACTTCTAGAAGAAAATACAGAAGAAAATCTTTGGGATTTTGGGTTAGGCCAAGATTCTTAGATACAATACCAAAAGGACAATCCATATAAGAACAAAGGAATAAGCTGGACTTCAAAAAAATTAAAAACTCCAAGAGTTGGAAAAACAGTGTTAAAAGAATGAAAAAGAAGCTAGAGGCTGGGAAAAAATACAGACAAACCACTTATCTGATAAAAGGACTTGTATTAAGAATGTATAAAAGAACTCTCAAAACCTGATGATCAGAAAACAAACCAATGAAAAATGAGTAAAAGACTTGCACAGACACTTCACTAAAGAAGACATGTTGACGGCAAATGAGCAAATGAAAAGACATTAACTATCACCAGTTACTGGGGAAATGCAAACGCAAACCTCAGGAAGATGCTACCGCACCGCCACCCAGACGGCTGACATGGGGACTGATGGAATCGAGAGCTGGAGGGGCGGCGAGCGGCTCATCCGCTCCTCTTGGGAACATAAATGGGGCAATGACACGGGAAGAGAGTTTGGCAGTTTCTTAATAAGTTAAACACACATTTGCTGCTACGGACTGAACGTTGTGTCTCCCCCAATCCATATATTGAAACTCCAACCCCCATGGGGATGGTATTTGGAGGTGGGGCCTGTGGGAGGTATGAGGCTGTGAGGGTGGAGCCCTCGCGATGGGATTAATGCCCTTATAGGAAGAGACTGAGGACTTGCTTCCTCTCTCTCCGCCATGTGAGGAAACAGCGAGAAGGCACCTGCTATGGTCTGAATGTTCACGTCCTCCCAAAATCCACTTGTTGGAATCCTAACGCTCAATGTGAGGTGTTAGGAGGTGGGGCCTCTGGCAGGAGCTCGAGTCACGAGGGTAGAGCCCTTATGAAATGAATGGGGTTAGTGCCCTATAAAGAGGCTCTGGAGAGATTCCCAGCCCCGTGCCCCATGTCAGGACACAGCGAGAAGTCTGCAACTGGAAGAGAGTCCTCACCTGACCACACTGGCGCCCTGATCTTGGACTTTCCGGCCTCCAGAACTGCGAGAAATAAACGTCTGTTGTGGAAGCCAGCTACTCTGTGGTATTTTTAGTTGTAGCAGCCCAAACTAAGACA
Organism: Equus quagga; assembly: GCF_021613505.1. NCBI lineage: Eukaryota > Metazoa > Chordata > Mammalia > Perissodactyla > Equidae > Equus > Equus quagga. The sequence continues at coordinate 5,330,263 of NC_060285.1, read as the reverse complement.
TTTCACACGATCCAGCCATTCCACTCCTGGCCGTTACTCAAGAGACATGAAAGCAGACGTCCACGCAGAGACTCGTGGAGGAATGCGCACAGCAGCTCCACAGCCACAGCCCCAAACAGAAACAGCCCAAATGCTCCTCGACAGGCGCACGGATGAACAAACCGCTACATCCACCCAATGGAATATTACTTGGCAATGAAAAGGAACGAGAGATTGATATACAGGACAACAGGGATGAATCTCAAAATGATTCTGCTGAATGAAAGGAGCCAGACAAAAATGAAAACATATTTTATAATGTCATTTATATAAAATCCCAGAAAATGCAAACTAATTTAAAGGGGCAGAAAACAGATGGGAGGTTGTGTGGGGCTTGGGGGATGGGCGGAAGGGAGCACAAGAGGCACTGGGAAACTTCTGAGGGTGAAGGATGTGTTCAGTCTCGATTCCGGCGATGGCTTCCCAGGTGTAGACATACGTCAAACTTGCCAGACTGCACACTTTAAACATGTGCAGTTTACTGTTATCGTCCTTCAACAAAGCTGCCAAAAATAAACTCCCTCTCTCTCGCTCCCTCATTTTATGTCTCTCCGCCACCAGAATGAGCACCATCCATCCCCAGATGATCCAGCCGAGGGTCTCAGGCCCCCAGACTAGAGCTGCTTCTGTTTGGGATGGGATGTTCCACCCTCCTCCGAACCTGCCACCTGCCCCATGTGACAAAACTCCGAGGCTCACATCCTTCAGCCAGCTGCCTGTCTCTCTGCTGGAGCCAAATTATCCACATTAAACTGGATATGCGCTGTGGACAGTGTCGGAACAGAGCCTTAAATGGAATGCAGAAAGCATCAAAAGCAGACGCGGTCACTTCAGGAAGCGGCTCCATCCACAAGGCTGTCTCACGCCCCCTCCAGCACAGCCTGGTGAGCGTCGCTGAAACAACATCCCGAGCACTGCCCAAGGCTCGTATTTTAAAAGATTCTGCCCCGCCTTCCGCAAAGGGACGAGTGTAGAATGCTCTGCCCTCCCCCATCCCTGGGTCTGCTGGCACGTCAGTGTCACCTGTGGAGCTTGTCAACTGTCCCTGGGTCCCAGCCCAGAGCTGCACAGGCGGGAGGCAGGCACAAAGTGGCCATTTGATTAACAAGCTTCCAGGGGATTCTGCCAACCTGGGGACGGCAGGCCAAGAGGAAGCCGGCCGTCCCTCGAGCAGTGAAAGGCCCATGTGGGCACTTCACTCCATCCAGGTGAAGCCATGTGGTCTGTTGGCAGCAGGGGTTCCTGAATGGGTGGGGGGCTGGCCAGAAGACCCTAGGGCCCCAGAGCCGCTAGAACAAATACACGCCCAGGACCTAGAGGAGCCAGAGAACAAGCATGAACCTGCCTTCCCTGGGGATCCCCTTCTGGCTAAGATGCCCCAAACGAGCCCTCGAGACAAGGAGCGCGTGTGCTGTCTGCACATTCGTCCAGTCCGCGTGCCTCTCTGAGTCCTCTGTGTGGGTCTCTGTGTGGAAAGGTGTGAGGGCTGCTGGGTGTCCATTTCTGGGTGTGGTCTGAGCCCCAGCTCTCCGTTCCTCTGGGCACCCACTCTGGTGCGTGTGTCTCTGTGGGCTCCCACACGGATTCTTCTCTGGGTGCTTCTTACGCTCTGTGTCCGTGTGTCTTGCAGGTGCCAGCTTCTGTGGTTCCAAGACTTCATTCCCGGTCGGTCCTCGGCCCTCTCTTCTGACTTGGGACACGGGTGAGGTCTGTCCGTGAGCCTTAGAAATTCACAATCAGGGAGAGGAGGGGAGGGGGCCGAGAGAGGGAGGGACGGATGGAAGCTGCTGGAAAGGCAGGGCCCCCGAGGTGAGGATGCGGGAAAAGACAGGTAACTCTTCAGACCCTCAGCTACCAAGAAAGAAACACGATCGCCACGGTGAAAACACCGAACACCCACCGGAGGTTCACCGAACAGCATTCACCTGCCGACTCAGGGACTAAGATACCGCCTGACTCCAACCGACCCGACGGCTGGCTTACTACCCATCCCTGGACTCAGGGTGCCTGACGGCTCTTCCAGGAGCACCTTACAGTGTGTGGGGTGCCCTCTGTGCCAGGAGTTTGGGGACGAGTTTGCTACAAACAAGGCTGCCAGCAGGGTCGCCGCCCCCCCCGCTTCCGGAACGGTGGTTTCCTCCCAGAACCCCGAAGGCACCTGCCACCCACTGCCCCTTCTCCGTCTGTGCCCTCCCAGCGCTGCCTCCGTGCCTCTCCTCGCTCCAAGGCCTGCTCCCGGAGCGCATCTCCCGCGTCCTTACAAACCTTTAATGAACAAGCAGAGGAGACACTGCACTCGGGCGGGGCTGACCTTTCTGCTCCGTGTCGGGATTTATCGATAGCAGCAGAAGTGATCATCTCACAGGCTACTTCACGAACGACACGATAGTTTCCAGCTGTTGTCAAGATAAATGAGCTCCTTACGACTACATTTACAGCTCTAAGCATTTTAATAGGGAAAAAAGGGCCATACAAGTCAAAGATAACTTCAAGTTTTTCCTGCATCGGCGGAGGCCCTGGGGCAGCCTGGGAAACCTCGGAGAAGCTCGGGCACGGCCGGGCAGGGGAGGTGCCGAGCAGACAGGTGTCGGTGATGACTGCACAGGTGGCAGGGACAGCCTGGGCTTGGGGTTGGGCTCAAATTCCAGCTCTGACACCAGCTGCAGGTGGCCCCTCTGCTCCCAGCCGGTCTCCTCACCTGCTGGTACCAGGGAGACCTCCTGCTGCATGGGGCACGTGGGGGTGAAGGGGGTGGGCACAGTGTCCGGGGCACCTAAGAGGCTCGCGTGAGCGCTGGGCGGGTCAGACCCTACCGTGCCCGGAGCTGGGGAGGACAGGAGGGCGGTAAGCACGTGCCTGGGAGGAAGGTCCCCCCAAGTGCCCGAGAGGGCACAGCCTCGGCATTAGCCCGTCCAGGTGTCAATCCTGGGATGGCCCCTTTCTTGTTGGGCAAACCTGGGGGAGCCCCATCTGCTCTCCAGCATCCATTTCCCCATCTCTGAGATGGGATGGACGTGCTCGCCTCCCCCCAGTAATCAGAGTGAAGTGCTCAGGCACAGAGCAGGGTGAGGACGGAGACAAGGAACCAGCACCACTCGGCCTCCGTGTCCCGGGCGTCCTGCCTGTGTTCCCTTCAATGGTCCGTCCTCCCGCGTCAGAGCACAGGCACGGCAGCCAGTCTGCAGTCTGCATCTGGGCCTTTCACCGAGCCCCAGGTCAGTGTGAACCGCAGAAGCACGTTCCCACTGGCTAGGGTGCTTTCGTCTTGACCTGCCGCTGGTCCTGCTACAACCGCCTGCTCCGTCTGGCCTCCCTGGACCTCTGGGCAGCACCGGACCCGACTGCTCGGCCCCGCTCCTCGAAGCAGGCAGCTACTCCTTCCCCCACTCTCCTCCCACCTCTGCACAGGCCCTGCTCCAGCTCCTCCTACCCTCCTGGCCCTTCGGGGCTGACCCTCCTTGGGGCTCCTTCCAGACCCTCTCTCCCTCCCACTGAGTGGTCTCACTCATGCTCGTGGCTGCAGTTGCCCCGTCTAGCTGATGGCTCCCCACACTTCACCGATGCTCCCCGACACCCTGTGGCTGGAACAGATGCCCCACCCTCTCCTGTGACCCCCTTCACTCCATCATTCATTCAGCAAACATCTCGGAGCAGCCCCTGGTGGCCGGCCAGCTCTCTGCTTGGCCCGGGGAATGGGGTGGTGAGCAGGATAGGCAGCCCCCAGCCTCACAAAGACTGCTCCCATCCCAGCCCCTGACCTGATGGATCAGAAGTGGCCTTTCACATCGCCACTCCCCTCCTGGACAGTGGCTCCTGGAGAGCAGGGCCCAGTCTAAAGCCCCTTTGTGTCTTGGAGTCCAGTCCTGGTCCTGGCTGGAGCAGAAGCTTGGTGAAGGTGTCTGATGGATGTCATCAGACAAGGAGGGCCTGGGGCCCTGGGGTCCAGCTCCATGACCCTGCGAGCAGATGCTCAGGTTACTGGGCTCAGGGAGCTGCCAAGGGGCAGGGGAGGGGGGCTCCCCCTTCACACCTGCAAACATGGGCACCTGGAGCCTTACTCCCCAGGCTGGCAGACCACGGCCAGCTCCACCCCCTGCCTGAGCTTCTCTCCACACATGTGCAAACCTGCTCCCTGAGCTCCTGGCCTTGGTTCCAGTTCCTGCACCCAGAGTGACCCCAGACCTCAGAGAGCTGCCCTCCCAGTGGGACCCTTGGCAGAGGTGTGAACAAGCCCGGGGGGGGTTGAAGTGGCCCCGTCCCATCCATGTAAAGGTGTTCCCAAAGCAGGCAGAAACCCAGCCACCAGGACTGGACAGGACACCCCCACAAGGCACCCCGAACCAGGCTCTGCCCTGGTCTGCCGAGTTCCAGCCCATGTATGACCCTGACGGTCAGCCCCTACTACCCGCCAACAGCAAGAGCAACAGTCATACCTTCTACCACACTGCAGGCACCATCCACAGGCAGGTCTCTGATGGGCCCGCTAAGCTCCAAGTCCGGTACCCAAGCCCCACCAGCAAGAGCCTTGCACGCCGACAGCAGGGAGCCTGGCAGCCACAGCCAGCGACACTAAATCACCGGGACGGGTAGCGAATGCAGGGACGAGAACCTGCAGCCAGCAGCGCACGAGTCAGGGACCTGACCTCTCCAGACCCCTCCACTCTCCTGGAGAACGGGGGGGGGGGGGGGGGGGGGTCACCCCCCCCACCCCGCCCCGTTGCTACACTGCCACAAGGCCCCTCTCCCAGGCCACTTCAGGGACAGGGGTGTTCATGGGGCAGGGCTGAGAGGAGGGAGAATCCCACAGGCCTCGCAGCCGGGGATGCAGAGAGATGCAGGGAGAGCCCCACCTGAGAGACCCGTTTCTAGAACTTTTCTCCACTTGCTGCTCCAGTGACCATGGCCCAAGCCCAGGCCCGTCCCTCGACAGATCACGCGTCTTCTCCTGACCCTGACCAGCTGCATGGCTTTGGGGTGTTCCTGAGCCTCTCTGTGCCTCAGTTTCCACAACTGTCAACTAAAGATACCTTTACTCCTACCTCCCGGGTTGCCTTGGCGTGACCCGTCACGGTGGGTGGGAAAGCACTCTGTCATCTGTGATGCACAAGGCAGACAAAGATGACCCCCAAACACACAAACACAGCCCCTCCCCAAGCCCGAGAATGCGGGCCTGAAGTGAAGCATACATTTCCAATCACTAATGGCAATGCACACGCGTCTTTAACTGAATGCTGGTGGTACGGAGGGTTCCCCTGGAGTGTGTGTGGGAGGCTGGTGGAGTGGGGGCGCCTACGAACCCGGAGAGTTTCCACACGCTGTTCCCCTAGCCTGACCCACCAAACCCGAACCCGGGTGGTGGCCACCGCCGACCCTCAGACACAGCACCCAGCGCAGGGCCAGCCCAGCCTCCTGTTGCACCCGGGACATCGGAAGCTGTTGTAAAAGCTGGCCTCGTTTCCCTCAGCACTGGCAGGGCCGGCCTCCTAGAGGGCCCTTCTGACGTGAGAGGACCAGGGAGGGGTTGCCAAGGCAACGGCCACCTGGGAATGGGGGGTACGGGAGCGGTTGGCCATGTGAGAACACATGTGGTCTTGAGCTGCCTTCCAGGGGACACTTGGCCCTCGTGCTCCCTTAGGATCTGGGCTCCCATCCACACCTGGAGTGGACTGAGCATCCGACAGCAGTGACTGTCTTGCCCAGATGGTCACCAGAGAGACACATCCTGCCCTCTGAACCTGCATCTGGAAATCACGACCCAGTCATTGGGCAGAAAGGGCCACAGATCGCAGCTCAGAGGCTGTGAGATCGGAGCCCAGGGAGCAGTTTTCTATTTTAAACTCTCAGAACCCAGAGGAGAGAGATTTCTAAAACGGCGCTTAGTCGACTTGCGAAGCAAGCTCCATTCTCCCTTTAGAGAAAGCGAATGATGTGAAGTGGACACAGGCAACATTTAATTCTAAGCCATCTGAGCCTAGAAACCATGCAGTCTCCCCGCTGGGCTTACGGATGGAGAAACCGAGACCCAACAAGCCGAAGGCATTTCCCTAAGGCCACACAACTCATAAACTGGACACTCAGGCCTCAGCTTTGCCGGCGAAGAGCAGAGGCCCGTGTGAAGGAAGGGACGTGCTCCTGGAGAAGGCTGGACCTGCCGTGACCCGAAGAACCGGACACACCCAGTGCTGCAGGGAGAAGCCACGTGGCTCCCGGTGGGTTCAACCTTGCACGGGGCCCCGACTGCCCCCAGACACATTCTCCACAAGGAAGAAAGGTTAAAAATGATCAGCCAAGTCCTGGATGACTTAGGAGGCGTGAGTTCATCCATCCAAGATGCTGGGGGTGGGACGGCTCAGGACGGTTGCACTGGGCCAGATCCCACAGGACTCCCCAATGGCCCTGGACGCGAGTCTCTGGTTAGGCCAGGTCCCGGAAGGCCTCCTGGGGAGGGAGTGCAGCCCTCCACCCAACCCCCACCACACCCAGTGCAGCCCATGTGGCCTGGGACTCAGTTTCCTCATCTGAGAAAAGACAGCAGAGTGCTCCCTCTCACAGGGTTTCGGGGTGACACTCGTGGAGCTCCCCGTGGGTCCCCGGGCCCCTCAGTGGGCCGGAGCACTGGCCGTGGGGGTTGTGATAAAGGCCCTGCTCCCTCCCAGGGGCAACTGCTGCCCAGAAGCCGACACCACCCCTCAGGAGGGGGCGGGCTGGTCAGGCGGCCACACCTGGGCGCTCCTGGTCTTCTGTCCTCTCTCAGGCCATCGTGGTGGGACATTCAGAGGGCTGGGTTTTTCCTTATCTGTATTAATACCAAGGCTGACATCAGCACAGGTTTGCAGATAAAACTCCAGAAAAACACACAGGGAAGCCTTCCTTAGAGGAGATTACACCCACCACGATCGTCTACCCCCACTTCAACATGCACCCGAAACAACAGGGCGTCTTCCAGGACCTGCTCACACAGTAGCACAACCCCCCACTGTCCCTGAAGCCCCAGGCCACAGCCTGACTTCCCCAGGGAGGGAGGTGGGGACACTCATGTCCCCGTGCCCTTCTTACGAGGTCACCCAAGCTGCCGTGTCCCTCCCCAGGCTGTCTGCACACCACCAGGTTCCAGTAACATCTCCCCGACCCCCAGCCCGTCCTTCCAGCCGAGGGTGAGCCTGTTGCTCCCACGCACGGCACAGCCCGACACTGCAGCGGCCCCAGATGACCCTCTGCAGAGGCTGCCGTGTGTTTCCTGTCGAGACCTCACTCTACAGGTGGACGAGCTCTTGAGAGGACTCGCCCACCGTCCCAGGGTGGCCAGCAGGCCAGGCTGCCCAGCGAGGCCCTGGGGCTGGAGGGGACCATCCTGAGGCCCCATTGCTGACCCAGAGCCCTGGCCCTTGTCGAGGGGTGGGAGAAGTTCCTTTCTGTCCCTGGAGCTCATCCCAGGAGAAGATTCCTGGTTGCTTCTGGGAAAGCCCTGACTCAGGAGCTGAGCGAACAGCCCACCCCAGCCGGCCACCTTCAACCTCCCCAAAGATGCTTCCGGAAGCACAGCCCCAAATCGGCTCCCTGAGCTGCGCAGGGAACAGGGGTCGTCTGGACCTGAGCGGTTTGTTGCTGTGCTTTTCTAAACAACAGGGTTTAGCGCCATGCCTGGCCCCGCGCGGGAGCTCGGCCAGGTTTGCCGAGTCTCCGTGTAGCCCACCCAGAAAGAAAAAGCGGAAGCCGAGTTTTGTTAAATGAAGTCATTCAGGCGCCGGCCCCGTGGCTGAGTGGTTAAGTTCATGCGCTCCGCTTTGGTGGCCCAAGGTTTCGCCAGCTCGGATCCCGGGCGCGGACTTGGCACTGCTCATCAAGCCACACTGAGGCAGTGTTCCACGTGCCACAGCTGGAAGGACCCACAACTAAAAATATATACAACTATGTACTGAGGGAATTGGGGAGAAAAAGGAGGAAAAAAAAAAGCTTGGCAACAGTTGTTAGCTCAGGTGCCAATCTTTAAAAAAAAATTAAGCAATTCAAGTGCAGTTGATTCCCTCAAGTTTACTGGAACACTCTGCCATGCTCCCTCTCCACCGAGGGACACAGCAGCCGGGGCAAGATGTCTCACCCGGTGCCATGAGGCCAGGCAGCCCTTGGCCACCACCCAGGAACCCCAGACATCTCAGGGGGTCCTTGCACGTCTGTCCCCTGGTTTTATCCTGGGTGGGCCCCTGGTCCCGCCCTGGCATCACCCTCTGCCCAGATGCCCACAAACATCCTTGTGGTGCAAGGCGAGTCCCAGGCTGAGCCTCTGAGCCAGCGGAGAGGATTCAGGACTCGGGTCTGAGAGAGGAGGAGGGGATGCCAGCGTGAGCACCGACTGAGAGGAGGATGCCAGTGGCGCGATCAGCAGCCAGAGCAGAGGGCGCCTGGGCTGCGCAGGGGACAAGGAGGCTGGACTGTGGGATGACCCTGAAGGAGTCAGACTTTATCACACAACCAGCAGTCCCTGTGGAATGAGGCCACACCACACAGAGATGAGTGTTTCTCGAGTGCATGGCTGGCCCTCTCCCCACTGGGCCTCGGCAGCTAGCCTCCAGCCTGACTCCCTGCAGGAGGAGGGGACTCCATTCCTGAGCTCCCTGTATCTGGGCGCATTCCCTGTGACCTTGATTAACCTCGTCTGGGGGGCTGGTGTCCAGGAGGGGACAATAGGGTCTGGTCAGGGCAGCTACGGCCGGGAATGCTCGCTGTCAGATGTGCGTGCCCAGATGTGCAGCTCCAAGGACAGCAGGGAAGAGGGTGTCCGGCTTCCCCAGCCCCTCCACTGATTGGGAGAGTGTCTGCGGAGCTGACCAGAGTGGGGGCTCCTGCACCCCACGAGGCTCCTGCCTCCACCCGGCTGGGTGAGGAAAGTGGGGCATCAGCCCCAGGAGAGGCAGCCTTGTTCCCTAGCCCGCTGGGAGAGCCGAGCAGCTCTGTGCCTTCCGGAGTTGCAATTTCCTTGCATTTTTGTAGCATCACTGTGATGTGGGGCAAAGATAACAATGAAGCTCCAACATCAGTAAGTGCCAATAAATATTAACATAACACAAACACCACTTTCACTGTTGTGTGAAACCAGTTTGTTATTGACAGATGAAGGCCGCCTGCCGCCTTCGTCACTGTCACGAACAACTCCGAGATGGTCCACGTGCTGCTGGCCGGCTCCTGCAGGCCTGGCCGCCAGCCCAGCTCAGTGCCCTCCCAGCGTGTCTCCACCAACCCCAAGCTCGTCCACAAGGGACAGCCAAGGGCCCTCGGGGTTCATGGGAAAGCCCAGGGAAAGGCGCACCTGTCTTTGCTGGCCCATTTCTCAGAAGTCCCTCCTCCTCCCAGGCCACATGTGTCTACAACTGTGACGGGCACAGACCCAAAGTAAGGGCTACTGGTGGGGGGGCCACCCAACCTGCATGTGAATTCCATCCTCATGCTGGCCTGGGTCACGCCAAGCACCCTTATCCTCACCTGCAGAGCAGGGGGATCGAGAACCACCTGCCCTGTTACAAGGACCAGAGGGCAGGGTGGGGGCACCTGGCACAGAGCTACCACGCGTGAGTCATTCCAACGGCTCCATTTACAAAAGCGCATCGAGGACCAAGTGTGGTGACAAGGGAGAGAGAGGGAAGGACTCGAGGTGGCCACACGCTGGGAGGAGGGTGATGGGGCTGCCTGAGGAAGACAAGCACGCCCAGGCCCTGGTTCCCCTTCTGGGCACAGCCGGGGCCACTCGTGCCCGTGTGCGCAGGGGTACAGATGGGAGAGGTCACACATCAGCGCCTGCCACGGGGAAAACTGGGAACACCCAACTGTCCATCAGCAACTGGAATGTCTTCACAATGGAAAACCTCCCAGGGGCTAGAGTGAATAAACTGCCGTACACATGTCACCGTGAGACCATGAAGACGAGCTGCCGGGTGACACCCACGAGTGGCACACGCTGCCCGATACCATTTGTGTAAAGTCAGTGCCACAGGACTGCGTGGTTGGTGACACACAGTAAACGTGCACAACCGACCTAGGGCTGTGGCTGCCCCCGGGGGGTGGGAGGGAGGGAGCGTGGAGGACGCCTACTTCCTCTGTGTCTTAGAAACGGTCAGCACAAATGTGACAAAACGCCCCTTTATTCATCTGGGTAGAGAGTATGTGGAGGTTTGTTATAGCACCTTTTGCACATTTTATAACAAAAAAATAAGCATCAAAGGGGGCAGAGAGGGAACTGGGGAGTGGGAAGGCTTCTTGGAGGAGGTGGTGTCTGAGCTGGACCTTGAAAGTTAGACCAGACTGTTCCAAGTAGACAGTCAGGGCAGAGCACGAGAATGAGGAGGGCCGGGTGGGCGGTGGGAGGGGCATGGGCACCAGCAGGGGCCGCGTCAAGGGGATGGAGCACAAAGCCAAAGGTGGGGAGTAAGCTGCCCGCAGTGGGTCAGGGCGGAGCCCTCTGGCGTGGGCAGGAGGCCGTGGGTCCGAGCGGCCCATGGTGGTGCAGAGGCCTCTTCAGATCTCTCCCAGGACCAGCAGTGGTTCTGAGGCCCTTGTCCATGGCCCCCCACCTGCTGGCCCCTGCCCTGGGTACCCTGTTCTCTCCCAGGGTCTGGAGGGCGGTCCCCAGTGCATGGCAGCTCCCAAGATAGGGGAGCCACACCCAGGGGCCCTCAGGAGACCACAACGTGGGGTCTTTAAACCAAGAAGCCACTTCCCAAAACGGCTTCTTCAAGTCTCATGAGGGGCATCATTTCCTGAAGCTCAGCCCCCCAGGGACACCGCACACACCCCCCTCCCCCGCCCACAGCAAGCCGCTGACTGAGTGAGCCACTGAGGTCCAACTGTGGGCACAGGCCGCTCCAGCCCAGCTGGGTCCCGGTGACCCTGACCGAGCAGGGCCAGCCGAGGCGGGCTGCCCAGGGCCACTTGACCAATGCAGAGGTCTTTACAGGGGAGGCTGCTCTTAATCAGAAAGCCCCAGAAAACACAAGTGGCTACTCTGTGCTGACATTTAAAACACCCTTTCAGCAGCCCTCAGCGTGGCAAAGCGGCTTAATTAACTTGAGAGGGTGTAATTTTATGCTATTTAGTAGGAAATATACTCTCTAAATGGCATCGTGGACTAAGGACTGTGATTGTGAGGGTGGGAGAAAAAGAGCCACGAGTCCCTGGCAACCACAGGTGTGGGGTGGGGGAGGGGGCATGCTGGAAGCTTCCCCATAGACGGCAGCCTCCAAAGCCATGAGGTTCTGCAGTGAGGCGTCCACAAGACCAGCTCAAAAGGCCGCATGGTGTCAACGCAACTGGGAAACAGACGCCACATCTGGAAGAGAACTGGACGTGGGGGAGGCTGAGATCCACCGGGCCCTCAGGATGTGCTGTTCCCCTAGGGGGAGGCACCCGCCCCATGCTGCCCGGCTTTGCCTGGGGGACACGGCCAACATCGTGGCAGGGGGTTTCTGGATGGTGGCCCCTGGCTAGAAGGCCTGAGAGAGGCAGCCTCCCCCTGACCCCGAAGGGGTCGCCTCTTCTAACCCCAGCCTCTCAGGAGGAGGCCAGGCACAGGTGAAGATGCAGGCTCGGAGTGGAGCGGGATGGGGCGGCGGTGACACTCACAGAGACCCAGGGACGGGGGCTGGCCTCACACAGCCACTGGGAAGACCCTGGGGCTCGTTCTCCTTCCTCCGTCTGTCCCCTGGGATGACGCAGAAAGTCAGGTACTAGAAGGATGTGGGCTTGTCCCAAGGGCTGCCAGGATGGGGGCTGGGAGGAAAACATGGAATGGTTGGTTGGTGCCTGCCCTTCCTCATCCCTTAGTCCCCTGGTCCCTGCAGACTGCCGTCCCCCTTGCCTCCTGCTCCCCACTACCCAAGATGTGGGAGTGCTCATGTCTGCTCCTCGGCAGGAGGCCCTGGAGCCGCCACCAGCGGGCGCACATCTTCAAAGAAAATCAGTGCGGGGTGAAACGCAATCCATAGGGGCGCTTCTAACGGCCTCTCCCCACCGACCTGTGGACCTCGTGAAAGAAAGTCATTTATGAAATCTAATTCCTGCGTGTGATCGGCTGACGCACACTCCCACTGGCCCCGGCCTCATCATCCTGCCACCTCTGAGGCCCCAGGATCTGACAGGGGACACACATCTGCAGGGCGCCACGGGAAGCCTGCCTCCAGCCCCCGATGCGCTCCCCTATCAGGAGAGGCCTCCTAGAGCGAGCCTCGTGTGGGCCGTGACAGGGCGGGCCGGGTCCCCGGGCCCCCCAGAGACGCCTGGATCTCCAGAGAAAAGCCCTACTGGGTAAACCGGAGATGCACTTGTTTATAGTGAATGACGCAGAACGCACAGCTTGAAGGATTTTGACAAATGTCTACACTCAAGTAACCACCACCCAGACCAAGATACAGAACATCCCAGCAACCCCAGAGGCTCCTGAGTGACCCTCCAGGGAGGGCCCTGGATTCCCACAAAGGCTCTAGCTGCAGAGCAGGGTTCTGTCCTCGGCAATCGACTCCTGGCTTGATTCCCTGACCCGGCAGCTGTTAGGAAAACAGGATTAAGTGCCCACTATTTCCTTCACCGGTTGGCACTAATTAAACTCACCAAGTTCACTGATCAGCTCCTCCGTGCCGGGCCCTGTGGACAGATGCAAACACGGCAAGGTTCCTGCCAAGTCTGCATGGGGACAGGCTCTAGGCAGGTGCTGGGCAGGACTGAACCTGGATCTGACGGCACTGGCCAGTGGGCTTGCCACCATCGCTCGGCCAGTGGAGACGGATGTTGACAAGAAGGTCCTGCCAACAAGGAAGGGGTGGGGGGGGGGGGGGTTGTTTGACGTTGATACAGCACCTCTGTGTCTAGTTGATTTGCACAATTCCGGGAGATGAGGGAAACGGCAGGGGGTGAAGTGACCTCCCGGAGGGGAGTGGCTGGTGGGAGATGAGTGTGAGGGGTCCCCGGGGGTGGACCCAGGGAGGGACCCAAGCCCCCAGGCTTTAAGTGGACAGTCCTCCCACCACCCTGGGTGGCTGCCCTCCCCCTATCCTTCCCGACCCTGTCCTGCAGGACGAGAGCAGGCCGCGGGGAGGAAGGGAGGATGCACAGAGAGAGCCCAATGTCCCCTCGGGGTCAGCATGGTGTCTCGGACACGCAGGGGGTGGGGTAGACAGTCCTGACAGAGTGCTGGGTGCCAGACCCACCCTATGCTGAGCAGGCTCCACTAGGTCGCCCCAGGGAAGTGTCCTGGCCTCGCTGAGATGTGCCCAGAGGACGGGCAGAGAAGACACGAGCCAGGCTGGCGGCAGCAGGTGCCATGCACGTAACCAGAGCCCGCCCCCAGCCTCCCCACATCCCCAAGATGTCCACCTGCCTGGGGGAAGCTGGAGGCAGTTTTGTCATGTGGCCACAGGCAGAGGACCACACGGTGGGAGACTCAGCATGGCTGTCCCTCCTCTCAGCAACCTTAACTGGGGCCAGAGATCCTACAACCCAGTCGCCTCCAGGCACTGGCTATACAGCCTGGCCCAAAGGACAATCCCGGGAGCACTAACGTCCCCTGCAACCCCTCAGGCAACATGAGGGGGCCTCAGACACAGAAGGGAGGCCCGGCAGCTGCTGTGAGACTGGACTGGGGCAGACGCCTCAGGCAAGTCTTTTAATAAGAAAATGAACCAACACTTTCTGAGTGTCCCCTGACAGGCTAGTTTTTGGCAGACAGGATCTCATCTGATCTAAGAGTGGGTGTCATCATTATCCCCATTTTGCAGGTGACAAAACAGAGCCCTGGAACAAATAATACAGCCCAAAAAAGAGGAGGAGAGGGGAACCATCAGTTAATGCTTCCAGTCTTTAAATGGCAGCCTGACTACTGCAGAGGTCCAAACAAGAAGAAGGTTTATTGCATTCGCTCCACACGCCAGGCATTATGTGTGGTGTTTCACATACACGATCTCAGCTAACCCTCCCAAGCAACCTGTGAGGTAGAAATTACACCGCCCATTTTACAGGTCAGAAAGCCGGGGCCCAAGAACTTGATGCCATGCCAGGAGAGGAAGTCCAGCCAGTGAGCCTTCTCGAGGGGCTCCTCCCTTTACAGACTTTTCTGGGCCTTTCCTCTGAAATGCACACCTCTCCCTGATGTGGTCAGGCTCCGCTAAGTCCTCAAGGATGGTGGTCTGCAGATACCACCCCCAGCCCAGTCCACAGTCAGTATGGAGATGAGAGAAGAGTACGACTGAGCCAGCAGCAGACGGGGAGACGATCTCTTCAAGCTCCCACACCTTTGCACACACACGCATTTGTGCACACACACAGGCACACACACGCTGTTCCTTTTGCTGGGAACGCCCTTCCCCATTTCTGTCCCAGGCCACCAGCTCTTCCTCAGCCTCACTCAACAAGAGTGGGTGACACTCCCCGAGGCCTGGCCTCCCCCATGGACTCACTGGGGGGGTGGTGGGGTGGGACACAAGACCCTCCCCCCGGCTGGGGCACATGACCCAGCCTGGCCAATCACAGCACCAGATTATCCATGAATTGCTATTGGTCTCGCAGGCAGGCACCAATGGAGTCCTTCCCTGGGACCGAGTCAGCGGGGCTGCTGGTGGCTGTGCTCCTTGCTGGGGAGACCAGGGCCAAGCAGAGCCACACAGGAGGGAGGGAACAGAGGGGGGCACAGCTCAGGAGCCTCCCCAGCAGCACCAGCCGGCCAGTGAGCCTGTCCCCTCTCCGGCATCGGTTTCTCCTCCGTCAGATGCAGATGTAGGGTCAGGAACATGACTCCCTCCCCCAGGGAGAATGAAAGCCTCCTTGGGACCTTGACAAAGTATGGGCTGGAGCTTGTCCCCCACCTCGGGGGACACCCCGAGCATCACTGCTGCGCTGGTTCACGTTACCGCCCAGGCTGCTGTCCTCACCTCGTGAGTAACGGGGAGGCCACAGGTGGAAGCCAGGCACACACAGCTCTGGGCTTTGGAGGGAAGGCAGCACGTGCTCCACTGCAGGGGCAAGTCCTGGACCTCTGAAATCTCGACGCCCAGTTCAGCTCACACGCGCCCACAACACACCTATCTACCCCGCGTCAGGGGCAAGGCAGAGCTGTCAAAATGCCACACCAGCCACGTGCCCACTCCTGTAAGCGCTGCCAGTGACGGTTCCATGGAGAGCCGTGGCGGTCAGTCCAACTGTCACCCCTGCCCCCTCACGCTCCCTGCGAGCCTTGCTGGGAGCAGGGGAAGGTGGCCCAGGGACCTGGAGTCAATCCCAGCCCTGCCACTGACGGGCTGCAAGAC
The DNA here is from genome assembly GCF_021613505.1 of Equus quagga. Taxonomy (NCBI): domain Eukaryota; kingdom Metazoa; phylum Chordata; class Mammalia; order Perissodactyla; family Equidae; genus Equus; species Equus quagga. The sequence continues at coordinate 5,314,943 of NC_060285.1, read as the reverse complement.
CTGGCACGACTCATTCCCACTCCCTGAGCCTCAGTATTTCTCATCTGCAAAACGAGGACAATGAACGTCACACAGGTTTGCTGCAACAGTTTAAAGAGAAGCAGGTGGCACACACCTGGGGCCCCGGAGTCTCTGAAAACAGAATGGCTACTCCCACAAGGTGCGACAAATGGCCTCAGGCAGAGTGACTGATTAGGCTCCCAACCTCCCCCAGCCTAGGGTCCTTCATCTATTACTTGGGGATGTTGACACCAGCTTCGTAGGCTGGCGAAGAATTAGTGAGATCAGGAACGTAAATTCAGCTCAAGAAGAGGTGGGCCTGCCTGTCTCTACCCTCCTCAAGGATGCCCAGGCCCCCACAGAGCCCGCCCGGGGCTGGACCCAGTGACACGCTGAGCTGTGCGTGGTGGTGGTGGTGTGTCCACGGCCCACAGCCCACGGCCCACTGCCCTCGGGGGACTCAGCATTCTGTTCTCTCTGCTCGGGTATATTTAGAAGGAACAGCAGTTCTGGGGCCGGCCCAGTGGCACAGCGGGTAAATTTGCACCTTCCGCTTCTCAGCAGCCCAGGGTTCACCAGTTCGGATCCCAGGTGCAGACATGGCACTGCATGGCACGCCATGCTGTGGTAGGCATCCCACATATAGAGTAGAGGAAGATGGGTACGGATGTTAGCTCAGGGCTAATTTTCCTCAAAAAAAAAAAAGGAACAGCACTTCCAACTGGAAACAAATATGTTGAAAATAAAAAAAAAATCCCTGTAGGCTAAATATAACGGAAAACACCTCTCGGGAAGGTCCTGAAGAGACAGTGCTGCCACCTCCACTCCAGGACAATGGGCCGATCTCCCGGGAGAGCTACGGCCACGGGGCTGTGGGTCCTGCTCTGTCACCCCACCCCCAGGAGACCACAGACAGCTCCTCCCAGCAGTGTCTGGAGGGGCGGGGCGTTGCTGGACCATGGGGACAGGGCAGCCACTAGCAGCCAGCATGGCTCAAAGCGGCTCCTTGCAGAGGTCTCTGCCGGCTCCCGACCACCGCCAAGGCCACAGGCTCTCCCCCGGGCCTGGCAGAAACGCCTGCTCCTGGCCCACAACGCTCATCTTCTCACTGTGCACCGGCAGTGCCCCTACCCCTGGTCCCACTCCACTGAGCTCCAGATCTGCGTGTGACGTCCCCACCCGGACACCTCACCTGCCTCTCAAGCTGGCTCCTCCTCCCGGGTCCCCCATGTCAGGGAGGGGTCCCACCACCACCCCTCAGCCCGTGTCGCACCTCCTCATCCTTTGCCCTCTTCCCCTCACGGAAGCCTTACCTGACTCCCCTGGCCAGGTGTGTTAGTCACCTCGGGCTGCTGGAACAAGGACCACAAACAGGTGGCTTAAAGCAACAGACCCAGGGGCTGGCCCTGGAGGTTAGCGGTCAAGTCCGGTGTGCTCCACTTCAGCAGCTCTGGTTTGCGGGTTTGGATCCCAGGCACGGACCTACACCACCCGTCAGCCATGCTGTGGTGGCGACCCACATATGAAGTGGAGGAAGACTGGCACCGATGTTAGCTCAGGGACAATCTTCCTCAGAAACAAACAAACAGACAAAAACCACAACAGAACACAGTCTCGAGGCCAGAAGCCTGAGATGAAGGTGTTGGCAGGGCTGGTTCTGAGGGCTCTGAGGGGCCAGCCATCCCAGGCCTCTCCCCCAGCTTCTGGTGGCTGCTGGCAGTCCTTGGTGTCCCTGGGCTTGTAGATGCATCACCCCAGTCTGCCTCATCGTCACATGGCACTCTCCCTATGTGTGGTCCATGTCCAAATTCTCCCCTCTTTGTAAGGACATCAGTCATTGGATTGAGGGCCCATCCTAATGTCCTCATCTTGCTTTAATTATACCTGCAAAGACCCTACTTCCAAATAAGGTCATGTTCTGAGGTGCAGGTGGATACGAATTTTGGGGGGACACTATTCAACCCAGTAAATCTGTAGGCTGAGGATCTGGGTCACCCCACCTCCCTTCATTGAAGGGACTGAACCCCACCTCCCTTCATTGAAGGGACTGAACTGAGCAGGCTCCTGCTTGCACCCTCAGCTGCAGCCACGACCTCCCCCCGGCTCCGGGATAGGTGCTGTGGACAGGACAGCACCCCATGGACAGCAGGGCCAGGAAGGGGCCCACACACAGTCTCGATGCCCCAAGCTCTGTCCAGGTGCTGGGGGACCCCACTGTGGAGGCCGTCTCTGGGCCAGTACCCTAGGCCCTGCCTGAAGCCCCCTCCCCACCGCCCGGGCTCTGGGGGGGTGTCAAGTCTACGAGGACGGAGACGTGTTTCGAATGAGCAGACCCAGGGAACATCAGAGAGGCAGATGGCAGACGGGGAGACTGAGGCCCAGAGAGCGAAGCGGCTGCCCCAGGGCCCAGCCTAGGGAGAAACGACTCCACGGCCCCAGGTGAGGGTGCCTCTCTCTGCATGTGCAGCACGTGTGGCCCTCCTGCCCCAGGTCGTGGTCCCCTCATGCACACTCCTGTACATTGGCCCACTCCGTCCGATGCATCTGTTCTGATAAGCCCTGTCTTTCCAGCAGCCTTCTAAGGCACGGATTTCTGCAGAGAATTAGTTCCTGCCTCTCTATCCCCACCTCCCCCACCCGTCCACTCCGGGTCCCTGAGACATCCACCAAGAAATAAGACCCAAGAGCAGGGCAACAAGAAGGAGGAGCTCCACTGGCATATCTTGTCCATCACCAGCCTACTAGGTGAATCCCATTTCACAGATAAGGAAACCAAGGCTCAGAGAGGTGGAGTGGCTCGTTCAAGTCACACAGCTAGTCAGAGGCAGAGCCAGGATTTGAACTCAGTTCTCCATGGTTCCAAAGCCACCTCTGAGCTCTAGGACCACCAGCCACCTGCTGCTGGTGAGCACCTGAAATGCGGCTGGTCCAGCCTGAGATTTGCTGTAAGATACACACGGGCTTCCAAAGACTCAGTGTGAAAAGAAGGTAAAATATCTCACTAATATTTTTAAAAATAAATTACATGTTGAAATGATAATGTTTTGCATATACTGGGTTACTAAGCTACTAGAAGATTTAAAGTTACATACGTGGCTCCCATGATACTTCTATCGGATAGGGCTGTTCCATAGGAATGTTTCACGTTTAAGACAAAAGCTGTGAACTTCCACTTCCGATAAGGAAGCAGAAGGATGGGAAAGGTTTTGCTCCACGGTAATAAGACGACACAGCCCGACAGAATAAATATCATACTTTCCTACGCGACTAGAGAGAAGTGATGGGTACAAGAAAACCTTGAAGGACCAAGTTCAGGACAGAAGGAGCCTTGACAGACGAGCAGAGAGGGGAACAGCAACACCTAGGGTGGATGCCAGTCTCAGCACAGGTGCACAGAGGACTAAGGCAGCCCAGGATGGAGCCGCTGAGGGGACCGAGAAGTCAGCCGAGCGTAAGGAGCAGCCGGGGCTCACAAAGCTGGTTGGGGGGGGATGGCGCGACCATGCTGGAAAGAGTTTGGTAGTTTCTTACCAAACTCAACGCATGCCTGTGCCCCAGGACCCGGCAGCTTCCCTCCTAGGTACTGACCGAGAGAAAGGAAAGTGTGTCCTCATAACAACGCGAGTGAACGTGCAGACAGCTTTATTCATAATCGCCAAAAAGTGGAAACAACCCAAACGTCCGTCAAGCGGAGGACAGTCAAACGTGGTGGTACATCCACGCCACGGGACGTCACCCAGCCACGCACGGGAATGAGCGGCAGGTACACCAGCAGCACAGGGATCCTCAGGAGCGCAACGTTGAATGAACCAAGCGAGACAGAAAGGCCCTCACTGAACGGCTCCATCGACACGAGGCCCAGGCAGCGGCCACACACATCTGAGACACGGGAAGTCAGAGGAGCGGTGGCCCGGGGGAGGACTCATGGGCAGGTGCACGTGGGAACTTTCCGAGGTGATGGAAACGTTCGGGATCTTGATTGGGGTGTAAGTTACTTGGGTGTGTACAACTGTCAAAACTCATCAAAAAGCACAACTAAGATCTGTGAAATTTCAATGTATGTAAATTACATCTTAAAGAAAAAATTATATATTAAAAAAAGGCAGGTGCTGCTGCTCCAAGCCTCACAGAAAGAAAGGAAGTGGGGGCAGCTGAAGGAGGCGGCTGGAGCGCAGACGCCCGCCCGCCGGGGGCATCGTTGATCCCTGCCCCCACCTGTGGCACTTCACATCTCACTTGCTGCAACTGGACGGGACTTGATGTTCCAAGTTACGGCAATCAGGTCTGCAGGAGGGGACCTGGGAACTGGATCAGAACAGGCAGGATTTCTGGGTGGTGCTGAGTAAAGCACAGGAAATCGTTATGGGCTGTTTATGTAAATAAAACGCACACTGGCCTCCTGGATTACAGAAGGGCCTCCAGATGTCTCCTCTCACTGCTCTGAGGATCACCAAGAGCATCTGAAAGTGCAGAGGTGGGTGGCCACAGAGAAGGACTAAGAGGGACTGAGGACTTTCCACAACCTCACCTAGGCCCCCGGGGTGGGCGCACGTGGTGCCCGCAGGGTGCAAATTTGCAGAGCAGGCACTGACCAGCTGCAGCCTCCCGCCTCTCCAAGACTCCCAGGAGCTTCCAGAAGAAAACCGGAGCTCGGCTGTGATGGGGCTTGGGCACAGAACTCGGTGGGGCCCCGGGAGGAAGGGATGGAGGAGATGCTGGGGCAGGATTTCCACAGATGAGGATGCCGAGGGATGCCCAGGAGACCAGGAGACAGGGCAACAGGGGACCGGCTGAGATGCAGCAGGGGAAGATGGGGGGAGGGGGTCCAAGAACCCCAGAGGTGACCCCAGGGAGGGACAATGTGATGCCCCAGGCGACAGCGTTGGGGAGGAGACGCGAGCAGGGCAGTGAAGGAAAAGCTCAGAGATGTGAGATGGACCAGAGGCTGCACACGTGGAGGCAGGTGCAGGTAGGGTCCAGGTGGACGTGATATGAGCGAGAAGGCATGGGGACCCGTGGGGCTCTGAGGAGTTTTAAGCAGGAGGGTAACATGAGTGATGAAAAAACCCGGCGAGAGCCAGGAGTTAGGTGGTGGAGACAAAGACATGAAAAAAATAAAGTTTCCTTCCTCAAGAAACACAACCAGCAGTTGGGGGTTAAGGATCATGGGTAAGTCTCTGCCATTCTGAGCCTCAGTTTCTCCGTCTGTAAAAGGGGACAGGTGAGGTAAAATGCAGACGTGCTCACAACGTGTCAGCTGCACCAGGCACCGCACGTTGAGATCACCAGGAAATTATTCTCGCATCCTCTTGGCAGAGGGCCTGCTCCTCCAGCCAGCCTCCTGCAGGCCTGCTCCAAACCCTCGGGTCAATTTAATTATTTCCACACTCCAAACATGAAACCCAGCCCTCAAATCCCACGGGCGAGCCTGCACCCAGCGCATCCCCGCCACGGTTCTAATTACCAGCATTAGCATTTCTAACCTTGCGCCAGCCCGCTGTGAGCAACTTCAGAGTGTCCGCGGTCCAGCACCGCATCCACGTGTTAATAAGCTGGAATAATGAGGCTGCGCTGAGCAGCAGGGCCCGACAGGATGGAGGAATATGTTAGTTTCAGATTTTGGGGGTCTCAAGTCATGAGGGAGAAGCAGGCACAATCCCCGGGAGCAGGTGGGAGAGGCCGAGATGCTGCCCAGTTCGGTGGGGCTGCTGGAGGACGGCGTGGACGAGGCTGGGATGCAGTGGCTCTGCTCCCTTGGTGGCGGGATGCACCAACAGTCAAGATGCACAGATGTGTGGGCCCCCCCCACACTAGCCCTGCAAGGGCTCGTCCCTGCACACACCCCAGGGCAGGGCCACGGGGTGTGGCCAAAGTAGGGGGGATAGCACAGAGGGAGCCCACCCCATTGGCCCTCCCTCAGGCCCCAGGAAGGAGGGTCACCCTTGGGGATGACCCCCAGCCCTTGGCCAGGGACCCCTCCAAGTCTACCCATGCCTGTCCCCAGTGCAGACAGCGGGTGCCTGGAGTTTCCCAAAGTGTCGAGCAGCGCTGGAGGAAGGACAGGAGGCCACGGCAGAAGCAGACACCCACAGACGACCCACGCAGGGCCTCACATGGGCCTGGGGGGCACGGTGTGGTCTGGGATGCCCACCCCCACGTCGCCCTGCTGAGGAGTCGGCCACCCTATTGTCATTTCATGGAATTTAATTTTAATTTGTACTAATCTATCAACTTCTAAACCTTCCAACTTGTCCTAATTTTTAAAGGTTCAACAAATATTTGTTAGATGAGTAGAAGGATTAGGGAAAGACATCAATTCCGGCATTTACCGAGCCCCTGCTGGGGGTTGCGCAGTCCGATTTTATTTAATCCTTTAGGAACCTGGAGAGCTCAGAGTTACTGTTCCCTTTCACACACGAGGGAAAGGAGGGTCCGGGGCTGAGCGACCTGCCCAAGGTCACCCAGCTGGAAGCCCTGAGACACGAGGGAGATTCCAGAGAGCCCAAGGGGAGCGTGGGCACACGCCGGTCAGGCTCTGGCAGTGACTTCAGCCCCCGTGGAGCTGCCTTTCCCGCCATTTGCTCAGGAGCGGGTCAGGCCAGCCCGTCCCTTTGCGACTGAGCCTCCTCTCCTTCAGTCTGGTTTCATCTCAATTGCATAGAATAACAGCGAGGGGAGAAGGCGGGGTAGAAAGACCAGAAAATTGCAGATCCCATCGAAGCTGACAACACCTGATTTCTGTGACCTTGTGGTGACCACTTCATTATCCATGCTAACAGGGGCAGGAGGAGGGGACGAAAGCCACCAGAGCTCCAAGCCTCAACCTTCACTCTCAGAGCCCCCCGCCCTCAAAGAACCACACTGCGCACCTACTGTGTGCCATGCATGGGCGCTGCGGCCAGGGCCTTCAGTCCAGCTGGAGACAGACCTGCTGATGGTGACAGACCAAGGTGAGGGCCGTTATCAGAGCAGCACAGGGGGTGGGGACCCACCAGCCTGTGGAAGCTGCATTCATTCGTTCACCCATCCATTCATTCACTCAGCTTTTTGTTCTAGGCACAGGGGAAGGGGGGATGAATCAGAAGCAGCCCATACCCCAGGAGCTCATAGTTCAGTGGGGTACAGACCTGTCCACCCTCTGTTTGTTGGGGCAGAGGGAGGAGGTTACCTTCTCAGAGGAGGTGACAGTGAGCCAGACCGTGGAAGCAAAGGGACCAGCATGGGCAACGGCCTGGCTGGGAGGAGCCTGGCCTTGGGGACTGGGGAGCAGCCTGAGGTGGGACAGCAAGTCTGGGGCCAGAAGGGCCTCGGATGGTGGGCTCAGGATCTGCACCTGTGCTGGCAGCGCCTGGGGCTTCCTCCTTTCCCCAGCCGGATTTGGGAAAGAGGCCAACAATCCTGGGCCTGGTCATCTCAAACGTAGTGATGGGCAGCCAGGCCCCAGAGTGTGCCAGCACCTCTGGAGGGCAGCGGTAGACCCTCGGGTGGCTGGAGCTGTGTCAGGGTCCTGGGGGGGGCCTCCAGCCCTAGCATCCCGGAACGCAGAACCCAGAGGCAAGAGGACAGCCACAAGGACACCGGGCATGCTGGCCTATCTGGCACGAGGGCTGGCCCTTGTCTAGCCCCGTGATGGGTGGCCGATCTCATTCCCATGACCCCCATGAGAAGGTACTATTCTCACCCCACTCAGTGTATGGGGAAACCGAGGTTAGTGACCTGCCCAAGCTGGGAGGTGGGGGGTGCCGGGCAGAACTGGGCAGCCTGGCCGCAGAGCCTGTGTGCGCTCTAGACTTTTCTAAGAGGCGGTGGCCCAGAGCACTCACAGCAAAGGTTCAGGGTCACAGCAGGGCCCCCGCAGCTCCAGCAAGGCCCAGCCACTGAGCTGAGACCCAAAGGCTGAGCAGGGAAGCTGCACGGAGGGCAGGGCCGCCCAAGCTTCCCTGGGAGCCACCGCACATCTTCGAAGACCACGCGGGAGGTGGGCGTGCAGGGGCTGGTTCACGTTAGGCAAACCCCTTGTCCTGGCTCGACCTCAGTTTCCCCATTTGGATGGTGGGGGTGGGGCTGGAGTCGCCATCCCTGAGGTCCAGTGTGAAGGGTCTGATTCAACGGAGGAAGAGGGATCTGAGAAGTCAGGACACAGCCCCAGGCAGAGACCTCTAGGTGAGGGTGGAGGTGGGGGTGACTCCCAGCCCCAGGAGGGCCCGGCAGCCGCAGCGAAGGCACACCAAGGCCAGATGAAAGATGTGGAGCGAGTTCCCACTCAGGGCGGCCCTTGCCCACCCAGCCACGCCCTCACGCCACCGTGCCCCCCACTTCTCTCCCACATGCCCAGTCCTGCCCGCAGGCTCCCTTCCAACACACCTTCGATCTGGAAGCCTGGAGACCAGAGTTGAACCAGGCAGGGGGCCTGTGTCCATCCCCCGGCAGCGCAGGGCCGGGCGGGGGGACACAGAAGTGGAGCAGAGTTGACTGCAGCAGCGGTGCGATAATCCTGAGACAGAGCCAGCCCCGACTCTGGGCAGCACAGACGGATGTGAGCCCATTCATCTCTCTCAGGACCGGGTCCTGCAAGGCCCTGCGGATGCGCCTGGGGAGGCTCAGGACTCCTCACGGAGACACTAAAGGGAAGCGCGTGGGGCTCTGCGAAAAGCCCCTCTAGAGCTCAGGAGGCCGGCTCCCCGCAGGCTGGTCTGTGCCTCCATTCCTCCACGAGACACGGCCAGCTCCAACGGGCCTTTGGGTCCCACAGTGCCGCCTGGAATCTGGGCAGGGGACATGCACTTTGACCTCTGTGACCTGCTCCAACCCCTTCTTTGAAGACCTAACATAGTATCAGGTGACAGGGTTCTGTCCCCACATGCAGGGACACACGTGACAACTCCTCCCCGGGGTTGAGAGGCTCATCACTCGGCTTTGGCACAAGAAGTGGCAGGAGCACCTGCTCTGGGCGGGCTGGGGGCACCGAGGACACCCACCCTCAGCACTGCAGCTGGCATCTAAGCGCCTCGTGGGCCTGGCTCGGTCTCACGCAGATGGAAACCCTGAGCACTCAGCACACAGTAGGTGCACAGTAAGATGCCATTAGCCCTTTGAACTCAGCCGCTCCAAAAGACAGGACACTTGAACCTGAGAGAAGGAAGAGTCTGGGGCAGGAAACTCCCGCTTCAGCCCAGCCGCCCGTGCTCCGCCCCCTTACCTACTAGTTCCCCTTCAGTAACACGCTGAGCCCCTGTCAGCCTCAGTTTCCCCACCTGTGAAAGGGGAATCACACTGCCACCCACTGGTAAGAGTCCGGTGGGGTGTGAGGACGTCGCACAGACGGTGAAGGGCTGTGCACCCAGGGTCATCCTTGCACAGCACTGGGCAGCTTCCGCCTCTGGCTGCCATGATCAGGCCGTCAAACTTTAACAGTGAACACACTCTGCGCAAAAGCTGAAAACCACATCCCTTCAAGGGAAGTTAAGGGAGGAAATAAGCTTCCTTTCCATGTGCATCTCATTTCCGGGGCTCAGTGGCATTGGGGATGGCCTCCGGGGGACTGGTCGTCCACTCTGGGAGCTCATAACACCATATTTGCCTCTAAAACTGCGAGCTGTCCTTCCTCCCCGTCCCCTGGCTCCCGGGAGCTATATCGACTTGATGAGGGCTACCAGGAGCCCTGACCAAGGCCGGCCACCACCACCATGCTGGCATTACTGCCTCAGTACGGGGACAAACGGGACTCAAAGGCAGGTACCAGCAGAGCCCGGAAATCTACTGACCGTAACACAAGATGCCCAGCCAGACTCGCCCCTGCCTGCTCTGAACCAGGCCCTCGGCCAGCAAGCTGATGAGACACAGGGCCAGGCTGGCACTCCTGGTTCCACCTTCAACAGACGTGTGGTATGGGACATCAGGCCTTCAGTAGGGAGGTCTGCCTGGGGAGAACGTCCTCAGGGCTGGAGAGGAGACTGAGCTCCTGACTGTAGAGTGAATGAATGAGTGAGTGAATGAAGGACTCGAGGAACAGCAAACCCCCTGCCCAGCCCACCTCCTGGGGATGTTCTGAAGTTGAAACTGAAGTCATGGACATGGGCAGAAGGGCCTGGGGAAACACAGAGTCCAGGCTCTGGGGTCAGGCAGAGCAGGACCCTCGCGTGTCACTCTCTCATTCGCACCTTAGCTAGGGGTCCTCTTGGAGCCTCAGTTTCCTCCTCTGTAAACGGGACAGAGAGAAGCTTACCCGGTAGGATCATGAGATTTCTGCATAAAGGGCTGATTGTGCATCTGCAAGGTGCCTAACAGCTGCCTGCTCCCTTCCCCTCTCCCGCCTTAATTTCCTGTCAATTGCAGTGATGACACTTAAATACAAGAACGGGTGGAAAAGCCCCCAGCGTAGTAAGTGCTGTGGAAGCGCTGGGCTTCATTAAGCTCTGGTTCACGTGTAAGTCACTTCATAACACTTCTCCTTCATGTTAGGAAGCCCCTGGGCTCTGTGCTTTCCCGGGAAGAAGGGGCAGCCTCGTTTTCGCGGGAGCCAGCAGGAAAGGCGCAAAATGAGAGACAGGGGTCTGACCCAGGCTCCTCCGTGCCCCTACTTGGGGCCTGCACCCCTGCTCTGTGCAATGGACCGACTTAACTCTGGCCGAATGATGGGAGGTATGGGGCTTCCCATGCAGACACGCATCTTAAATCCCCTCCCACCCCAGAGTTTACGCGGCTTCTGCCGTCTACAGAATCACCTGCCCAGTGACTGAATGTGGGCCGGCTCCCGAGACAGCGGCCAAGAGCCTGGGGCTTGTCCCCTGTCCACAGCCCTGGTCATAGATCCCCGCTCTACTCAGGTCTTCCAAGAGCACGTCCAGGAGGGCTTGAGTGGGGGGACGGGCAGTGATGGGGGACCCCGGGATCCCCTCATCTTCCAGCACTGGACAAGTCTCCCCCCAGATCCTGATGGCAGGACGGAGCTGTGTGAGCAGTCCCTGCTTACCTCAACCTCAGGAGGCAGCTGTGGGCAGGCACGAGGGAACACAGCCTGGACATACCCGAATCCGGGGGCTCCACGGAGGGCTGACGGCCTCCCAGTGGGAAGAGAACTGTCGGGGTGTCAGCAGTGAGATGGGGAAGATGCTGCATCCCCCTCCCAAGGGCGGCCGCAGAGTCACAGGCACTCCTGGCGCCTTCTGCCGGGATCACTCCTCCTTCCTCGGCCAACATCACTGCTCATTTATTCATTCCCCAAAGTGGTGGACTTGGAACCTTGGGGACAGGGCAAACTCTCAGGGCCCCCTCAGTCAGCCCTCTCGAAAGCTGAGTGGTGGGTGCTCAACCCTCTGACCTAGCTCCTCTGCATTCGAGAGACCCCGAGGTGTCCTCTAGAGGAGCCCAGAAGGGCACGGGGTGGCTGGGCACCACGAGCCCACGGTCAGGGCCTGGCTCCAGCCTGAGGATCACCTTCCCCTCTGAGGCCCCGAGTGGCCATGCACACTGGAGCCAGAGGAGAAGGTCCCCACAGTACCCCCTGGAGGCTGAGGACCCCAACGGGGGCAGAGATGCTCCCGTGGGTCTGATCCCCACACCCTGGGGCAGGAGGCACCTGCTGGTCTCGCTGTGCTTCCCAGTCTGTTTTGTTTTTAGCAGAAGCTCAACCCATTTGGAACATGAAACCAGAAACGATAACGTGCAGCAATTCCCGTCTCTGAAGCTCCCGGGGGCCCTCCCCATCACCCCTCAGTCTTACGCAAACCCAGCCAGTCGCAGGCTCCGCTGGGCTTTCTTGGTGTGGTCACTTCTCATTTCCCATGTTCCCTTTCATTTTATTTTTCCTGCTCTAATTTATTAATTAGTCTCTCTGGTCGCAACATAATCCCAGCCCCGGAGTGGATCTTTCAACACAGCCAACATCTCAATGTCTTCTCCCCTAGTGCGTCATGGGGGAGCGGAGCGGGGGCTTCCTGCTAAGATGGAGCCTCCCAGGGGAGCCCCCAGCCCTCCTCTGAGACCCGCAGCTTCCAGGTGTGCGGGTTTGGTGCCTGGGGTCACACTGTCTCCAGGCTCCCTCCGATGATGTCTCATTTGCTTTGGAACAAAGGCTCTGAAGGTGCCCCCTCCCCCGTCAGCTGGGGCTCCCTGTCCCGGGGGCACCCTTCTCCCATCCCTCCTCCCAGGAGGCAGGCTGGGTCCTCCAGCTTCAGTCCATCCACCAGGTTCTTCTTAAGGAGCCTCCCCGAGCTCAGGGCCCCATCCCAGTGGCATGTGACCCACAGCGTGTCCTCAGCCCCTGAGAGGGTCCATGTTTACAGGAGGACAGCGGTAGCTGCACAGCCAACAGGGCTACATAAACAGTGCTGCCAAGGTCTATTTCTTCTGAGCCCATTGAGTGGCTACAGTTTTTTTTCAAATTCAATTGGAAAATACTTTCCCCAGTGCCCAGTGCTTGTTCAGCGCTTTCCAGCCCTGACAGAATCCAGGGTCACCAGGACACATGGCTCCCTCCCTCCTCTGGGCCCAATAGTCCTCCCACCTTCGTCTGAGAGACCCCAGGTGACGACTTTTGTCTGAGCCCCTCCTGTGTGCAAGTGGCTCACCTTTAGGCCCTGCGCCTGGCCCACACATGGATCTTGTCAAATTCTCTCGTCCCGGTGCCCAATGCCACATCCAGGTAGGTGCTCGATAAATGGCTACAAGGAATGAACAAGTGCGGTGGCACCTGCCACCCAGCAGAGCTTCTGTGGCCAGGGGCCCCTCACAACTACCCAGCCCAGGTGAGCAAGATAGGGTTTATTTCTGTGTGAAGTCCTGCCACACTTTCCCATCTTCCAGCCCCTCTCACCTGCGCCTCCGCGTGCAGCCATTTGGCCGCTCTTGAGCAATTCAGGGGTACAGATTAACTGAGAAGTGGTTATTCACATCCCCGAACCATCGTTTCACCAAGGAAAGAACAGCCCTTCAGGCACCAAGTCCACCGAGTTGACCCCGACCAGGTTCAAGTGCCCCCACTCTGCACGTGCAGGACACGCCCGGGAGAGAGCAGGAACCCTGAACCTGATTCCACTCCTACTGTTCTAACAAGGAGGTCCCGGCTCCTCGGAAGGACTCAGGCCTCTACAGACCACGGGTCAAATGGAGCCCACTGTCTGTTTATGTACAGCCCACCAGTTAGGAATTCTTAACTGGTTGGGGGTGGGGGGAATCAAAAGAAGAATAGTATTTTGTGTTATGCGGAAATGACATGAAATTCACATTTCAGTGTCCACGAACAAAGCTGAATCGGAACACGGTACATCTGTTCTCTCCGTGGTGCCCACAGCTGCTCTGGCCCCACAGCCGCAGGGCTGAGCGGCTGCCACGCAGACTCTGTGGTCCATAAAGCCGAGAAGATGCACCGTCTGGCCCTTTTCAGAGAAAGTTTGTCAACCCCCCAGCTAAGTGATGATGAAGGGAGTGTCCAGCATCCAGTCACTTGTAAACGAGCGTGGACAGTGCATGTCCTTCTGGGGCCACTTGTGACTTCAGAGGCCACTGGGAGGTCAAACAAAGCCACTCCATCCAGGAGGAAGAGGCCCCAGACAGGGGCAGCCAGAGGGACCAGCTACTGTGAGACCCAAGCAACTCAGAAGCCAAGCTGCCAATGTTGGTGGGATGTGGGGGTCGCTCTGTGAACACAAACATCTAAACGACACCGATGAAGTTGGAAACAACAAAGGTTCCACAGCAGAGGAGGATGGCGGCCTCTGACAAGATGACAGCAGCGTGGACCACGTGGTGATGGGCTCAGGGCCTGGGCTAGCAATCCTGAGGACCCAGGGTGAGTCCCAGCTCTGTCCCTCTATACCTGTGAGAGTTTAGGGAGGGCAAGTAACCCCTGAGCCTCATTTTCCCCGCTGTCTACTCTGAAGGACTTTTGTAAGGAATAGAGAGAAAGTCTATGAAGCAGCCAGAACAAACTCCAACACAGAACACACGCAGAAAGTCGTAGTGGCTGCTGTTATTAGTCTATCTCATCTAATCTTCCAAGCAACATTGTGAGCCAAGTATTCTTATCTGTATTAACATCTTTTGAAATAGGCTCAGAGAGGTGAAGTCACCTGCCCAAGGCCACACAGCAAGAAGGCAGCAGAACTGGCTAGATCTGGGTCTTCTGACACCAGATCCACTCTACCCATCTATGTGCCTTAGGACTGTAATGAAAGAGCCATTCTACCCCTGTAGGGGCAGCAGGGGGCCCAGCTTCCTGGACGACGGGCAGTGGAGGGGCACTGGCCTCGGGCTTTGAAGAATGGGGCACACCTTGAGAGATGGCGCAGGGCCCTGCCCTCAAGGGAGAAGCGGGAAGTTGAAGGTGAGGAGGTGTAGGGCGTGGGGCAAATGGGGACAGCAGTGCCACGGGGCGAGCAGGCAGGCAGGTGGAGCTTCCAGCCCAGCAGCCACAATCAAGGCCAGAGTGACTGCAGTGTGGATCACTGTCCAGCAACCCAGCTGGGTCAGGCCTGAGTGGGTGAGTGGGCAGAGGGTGGTGGCACAGTCCCAGGTCAGGAGCCCTGGCTCTGGGCTCAGATGCCCTGGCTCAGAATCCTGGTTGCCACTCCTCAGCTGTGCGACCTCGAGAAGGTCCCCGAACTTCTCTGGGCTTCAGTTTCCTCACCTGGGTAATCATGACCTGTGCTCACAGGGTGGTTGTGACCCTTAAGTGAGATGATACAGGAAAGGTGCTTAGAATTGAACCTGGCCCATGGTCAGTGCTCACCAACTCTCTGTTAACACTGCAGTCGAGGAGAGCGGCTTAAGTGATTTGTTACGGTTATTTACTAACTACATGACGAGTCCCGGTCTGTGCCAGGCAGGCACGGTGCTGTGTCGAGGGCTCAGCATCCCCCTTACCCCATGGCATCAAGCCATCAGCCTGCAAGGAACCACCCCGATCATCTTAACCCTGACGACACGACAGGGCAGCATGAAGCAGACGCTCCAGGTACATCCCGATGAGCAATGTCCCCGACAGGCAGGTCATGACTGTCGGGGAGCCAGGCTCCCCCGTGGGAAACAAAGTAAGGCGAGGTCTCCCGGAGGAGGACGAGGGTTCTAACTTTTACCTGGGGGAGGAGCTGAGGAGGAACGACAAAGAGGAGGGCTGCCACCACTCGGCAAACTCACGGGGCGGCGGCCTGAGCATCAGGACTCCCTCACCCCGACAAGTACATCTTTTCCTCATTACTCAGCTCTTAACGGGGATGACAGCCGGGATTAAACAGTAAGTCATCTCCAGCCTCATTACGGCCCCGGCAAGATGGC
Source organism: Equus quagga (assembly GCF_021613505.1). Classification (NCBI taxonomy): domain Eukaryota; kingdom Metazoa; phylum Chordata; class Mammalia; order Perissodactyla; family Equidae; genus Equus; species Equus quagga. Next base: position 5,299,670 of record NC_060285.1, on the reverse strand, counting down.
TCCAAATTAAATCTAACAGTCAATGAAATCGTCAATATTTAATTTACTCATTGCAGGTGGCAATTCAGTCCTTGTGACGCTATTGTTTAATGGCAGAAATACTGGGATTTATCATGCATTACAGGACTCGGAACTGCTGGGCCTTCTCCACGAGGCAGCCGCTGCCCAGGCGAGGGGGGAGGTGGAGACCTCGGGGGACCTCCACGCGCTGCTCAGGGGGCACCAAGGCCGAGGGGAGCTTGACCCTGGGGCCGCTGCTGGGCCCACCCAGGGCAGTGGTCCCCATTTTTGGAATCCACTTGCCCTCTCTGGAAACAGGAAACTTAGGAAGAAATAAGGGATGGGTGGTCCTGTCAAGCAGTGGGCTCTCCTCCTGATCCTGACCTCCCTCACCTGGTCTCTCAGGGAGCTGGGACAGGGGAACAGCTGCATCCAGGTGCTTCAGAGCATTCAAGGTATCACCCCACGCCCTCCTTCCGCTGGCGGGAGCTGTAAATGGTGGCTGCTTCCCCAGTGGCGGTTCCACAGCCACAGCTAACTGAGCACGCCCTACCCATTCCTCATATCCTTCCAACCTTGCTCCCTGCCGGGGCTTCCCCCAACGGCGCCCCCCCTAACGCCCACTACCAAGGATGCTTCTCATCGACTCATAGCCACTGCCTGGCCCAGCTCTTCCGCAGAGGGACCACCGCCAGGTTGGGAACACGGCCAAGCAGTATTCAAGGCCTTTCGTGGGTCACGCCCCGGACTGCGTACTTTACAAGAATGAACTCTCTTTGAAAAGTTTTTTCTCTCCTGATTGTTTGCATGAAAAACCTTATAAAGGCACAAAAGCAAATTCACGCAGCCGCTGTTCAGCCTGTGTGCAAGGGCTGGTGTGTCAGGTCCGTGGGCTGTGTGGCTGCTCATCCTCTCCGGCCAGCAGGGGGAGTTTTAAATTAATTTTAATTCATATTTAAATAACGCATATGCATAATCAATAGTCAACCCTCCCTCTCTCACACTTTTTTCTGCCCCAAGCTTTCATCAGCTTGGTTTTCTAAGATCCTCTTGCTAATTTTTCCTAAATTCTCTGCTGGAATTACAAAACTCTTTTCTGTCCAAACACTCGGGTGCCAGTTCCTTCTTTTCTTTCTGGAAGCTTCCTTCTCCTGCTCCAACCCAAAGAGGTTTCTCTTGAGGCTCCCGGGCCCCCCTCCTGCATTTAGATCCCCTGTTTTTCTGGATTTAATGCCTTTATTTGGGTGGAGAACCTCACCCAGCAGCTTTCTGAGAAAGGGAACGTGCGACACTTCCACGGCCTTGCGTGTCTGGAAGCAGAATTCTAGTTTGGAGATTGCTATCCCTCAGCATCTTGAGCACATGGTCCCGCTGGCTTCTGGCTTCTGGGGCTGCTGCTGAGTCACCTCCTGCCTTCCTGATTCCAGCCACTGACTGCTCTCTGCTCCCCCAACTCAACCCTGTGTCCCGGAAGTTCATGGTGACGCCATGCAGTGTGGACCCCAGTTGTGCTAAGAACTCTGAGGGCCTTTTCAATCTGGAAACCTGTGCCCGTCAATTACAGAGAACGTTTGGATTTCTTTGGTCTTGTTTTGTCACTTTCCCCATTTTACCTGGAAGTCCTCTTGTTACACAGAGATCCTCCGATTTTCTTCATTTCTCTTATCCATTCTCATCCATGGATCACTATATTGTACTTTATGAGACATGTCCCAACCCTCAGCTGATTATTTAATGCCACTGGCATCTATTTTATTTCCCATGGTCCTTGCTGGTCTGTGGCTGTTGCTCCCTTTAGCCCCTGCTCTGTCTCATGGATGCTGTACACTGCCCGATTTCTTGGAGCATTTATTTAGATGGAAGGTTTTGGAAGCTTCTCCTGCTTCCTTCATGGCCTCCTCGTTGCCTGTCTGCCCTGGTCCCTTCCTCCCTAGATGCTCTCCTGAATGTCCGCTGATTGTTATCCGCTCCCATTTCAGGACAGGCACTCAATAGCCTTCTGGAGGGTTGCACTGGGTCATCAAAGTCTTCCACAAAGAAGTGACGGCCTTCCGTCCTGACCCACCCTCTCACGCTCCCCCTTTGAGCTTCGGGCTTCAACTATGAAGTTCTCACAGTTTCTGGGCCTTTGCTCTCGCCATCTTCCCTCCTCTAACTGGTCCAGATGAAGAATACTGCCCCCATGCCCCCCGAGGCTCATCAGAGACACACAGGAGAGTGGCCCAGGGGCTCTGAAGGGTGTCTGTGCTGGGGCAGTGGGGCATCACTGAGGGGAGCCAGCGATTCCTAAGGGAAGGGAGAGCCAGAGAGTCCTCACGAAGAGCTGAGAATCGAAAAATGAGTGGATTGTAGATGGGTGAACAGGACGGAAAGACATTCCAGGAGAGGAAACGGCTAAGTAGAGTCATGGCTCGCTTAGACCCAGGGACACAGTCTGAGAGACGCATCGATAGGCGATTTCGTCGCTGTGCAATCATAGAGTGAACTTACACAAACCTAGATGGTACAGCCTGCTACACACCCAGGCTATGTGGGACTAATCTTAGGGACCACCATCATATATGCCGCCTGTCGTTGACTGAAATGTTGTTATGCGACACATGGAGTATAAGACCAGTGGTAGGAGAGAGGCTGATGTGTTCAGGGAAACACAGGGGTCTAACTGGAGCAAAGGGAGGGGGTGGTGAGCCAAATACAAGGCAGAAGTAAGCCAGGCCAGCTCCCCGAAAGTCCTGGGGGCCCCGGAGGGTCAGCGGCAGGGCAGCGGATGGCCAGTTTGCATTTCAGAGCGCCCCCTCCCGTGCACTCAGGCCTCACACACCTCTTTCCGTGTGCAAACCTCTCGCTCCCTGAAACCCGCATTTCAAGGGCTCTTACTCATCCCTGTGCACCCACTGCCTGGCACACGGCCTAGCATATAGTAAGTGCTCAATAAGCACCTGCCCTAGGGAACAACCATCGGAGAAACCCCTGAATGCTGCGTCCTCCACAAGCCAAGGGACCCACTTCCCGGATCCATTTTTCCATTTCCTGCTGATTATTCCCCGTTGTCCACAGCTACCCAAGTTCAGCGCCAAATGTTGACTTTAAAAGAGAACGTCAAGACGTCTTTTTTTCCCTCATTGCCTTAAAAATTGGAAAATCTCCAGATAGCAGGATGCCATGCTGGCAGCACCATGCAGACATGGCCCGCCCTCCTGCCCCTCCAGGCCCAAGGCCACCCCCTCCCCACATCTTCCCCATCTCTCCTCTGCAGTGGAAGTCACTTCCGGCTCCTCCACGCCTCTGGCCCGTATCAGGACCGCACCCTGCGCTGCCTGGAGCTGCTGGCTCTTTGCAAGGTCTGGTTTCCCCATGAGCTGTGTGACGGTTAATCTGTGTGTCAACTTGACGGGGCCCAGGGGCGCCCAGACAGTTGCCAAGCATTATTCTGGATGAGCCTGAGAGGGTGTTTCCGGATGAGATTAACATTGGGATTGGCAGCCTGAGTAAAGCAGACGGCCCTCCCCACTGTGGGTGGGTCCCATCCAAACAGGTGAAGGCCTCAACTGTTTGAGGACCCAAAGCATCAGCCCCAGAGGGTTTTAAAGATTAATGTTGTGAACACACGTGTGACCTGCCTTCACTCAGATCACTGAATCCCTCGTAATGGAGACGAGCCCGGCAGACCGAGGGCACTCAGAAGTTCTTCTTCCAAAGGGCACGGGCGCCAGAGCCAGCCGGCCTGTCCAGCTGTGTGTGGGGGTCCTGCAGGCCTTGGCTGCCCCTCAGGACAAGGGGCCAGTGAGAATGTGTGTCTCATGGGGCTCCTGGAAAGAGCAAGTGAAGGCGGGTCTGCCTGTGCGTAGGGCAGTGGGGATGGGGACAAACACACGGCTCCATGTTATTAATAATGAACACTGACTAATATAGCTATTGATCCAGGCCCCAGCCCTCTGCCCTCCCAGGAGGGAGGTTTACCATCGTCCTCACAACACAGAGCCCCAGAGACACACTCGACAGTCCCGTCACTCTTCCCACTGAGAGCCCAGCCCTGAGAGGGGGCGGGACCTCGTGTGGTCCACCTCTGGTCCCCATTCACCGCCCACCCCCCTCGGCCCTCAGCAGCCCCCATGGCCGCCTGGACCCAACCCTCCCACTAGGAGTCCAGGCCTGACCACTGGGCAGCCCCTCTGCACCCCCGACCTGCAGCAGTAAGACAACGGCCCCCACCCCGCCGGAGAGTCTCACTCACCATGGCTCGGTGTTTAAACGATCCCGATTATGCTAATTCAGCCTCAGTGATTAATAACTACATTTTAAAAGGAGATGCCTCCCAGGGTGAGATCTTCAGGCGAAAGTTCTCGCCTGCAGCAAACGTTCTAATGTGACTTTAGACAAGAAACAGGTCTCCTCGACGTACTGATTTATTTACTTGGGAGGTGGGGGGGTAAAAACCTCTTTTTCTGTCACCGGGTCTGGGCCTGGGTCACTCACAGCCCAGATGAGAGCCCCACCCCCGGGCCTTCTGGAGATTCAAGCTAAACACTGGGCTTGAGGCTGCCTCTCCGGAGCGCTCTCAGAGCCGAGTGTGTCACCCAGACCTGCTCTCACTGCTTTCCGCTGTGTGAGCCTGGGCAAGCACCTTAACCTCTCTGATCCTTAGGTTCCCGTGCCTACACTGGAGATGAACAGGTCAGGGGGGCTCCTTACCGCCCTCTCTCCCCTGTGGCGTGCCGGTCTCCCAGCAGGGCTGCCTGCACGTGGTGTGGATGCCTCAGTTACTCTGGTCTCAGCCTTGGACTCCGCCCGGCCTGAACCAGCAGCCTGGAGCTGGGCTTCGCTGGACATCCACCTGGGCGGCCCGTCCAGAGCAGCTCCGGGCAGGGCTTTCTAAGCTCTGAATCCAGCAGCCTTCAGTCCAGCCTCGGGCTCACCTATTTGCACACAGCTGGCCACACTCCCCCTCCCTCCAGACCCGCCTCCCCCTCCCTTTGGGGTCTGTGGCCTGGCACCACACCCTGGACAATGCATCCTCCCCATGTCTCCCCACTCCCCGCCACTCTAGCCACTTCCATCTGGGTCTCCAGCCCAGGCCCCCTGCCTTCTGGGCATGGGGAGGCAAACAGGCCATTCAGCCGTCAAATGCCCCAATCAGAGCTCTTCCCCTATTCCAGCCAGAAGCTCGGCCCTCCCCGCCCCCCCTCCTCACCTCACAGGCCCGCCTCTCCAGCTTCCTCTGTTCCCTACGCCCTCGCCCTGCTCCCCTCGGCCCCACTGGCTCCCCATCACCCCAGCTTTCAGCCTGCTGATTCCCATCGACTGTCAAGATGCAACAGTGTCTCCTCCTCCCGACCCCTTTCCACTGTGGGGCTCCCCTCCATCCCCAACACACTGTTGGCCAGTCGGGCGCCTCCCCCCTCCAGACAAAGCAGGCAGGGTATCTGTGAGGGTCTGGCCACACAGGGGAACAGAGGACGCTTTGGAGGCATTGTCCAGGCTCTGCTGGGCCCTGGGACAGTGTGGCCTCAGCCAGCCTTCAGAGGCAGCCCCTCTGCCCCAACGCCCTGCTCAGCTCGGACACAGTCCTGTGGGGGCTGAAAGCCACACTGCCCACTGGCCAAGAAGTCAACAGGAGCCATGGCCAGATGCCAGGCAACAGGGTGGATGAGCCCAACCCAGCAGCCTGGGTGTGAGCACCAGCCACGAACCCACAGGGGCCCTGAGCGGAACACCGAGGGACCCTCCCACCCCCACCCCCAGCTCCCCGCCCCCTCCACACATCGCATCCTCCCTGCAGAAGAGAGAGCCCGTCCAGAAATCCAACTTCCACGGGCCTCACTGCCCCGTGCCCACTCACCCACCATGGAAGGCAGGCTGTGCCTTCACGTGGAGCAAGGTGATGCGGGAAGGCAGGGGGCAGGGCTGGGGTGACTCCAGAGACAACTTCACATGTCCCTCGTGCTGTCCCTTCAGCCTGGAAAGCCCTGTCCTCGTGGTAGCCATCCATCAAAAACCCAACTCACCTCCCTGCCGAAGCCCGCCAGACACCCAGGCCTCCCCACGTCCCCACCTGCTGAGGGCAGGAGCCCCTGCCACCCCCTGCTGCCTTCGGGGCCACCTCAACAGACAGGACAGGGACAGGCAACCGACGCAGGACGAGGGCTCAGCGGGCCCAGCGACCTGCCAGCCAAATAAGCGCGTTTGCAGAAAGATGACGTGCAAAGTGCAAGTCCTCGAATCTGACCCCAGGCCCCCTGTCGCAGCCTGCATGCGGGAGGGTGCCCATCCCAGGGCCCAGGAGCCCCATTGCCTGCTGTCCAGCACAAGCACAGACGCCAAGCCAGGGAGCTGGCCCAGACACCCAGCCAGGCTCCTCACAGCTCTGCACCCCGCCTCGGAGAGCCCTCAAAAGGCGCAGTGTGCCAGTCCCTTCACGGAGAAGCCTGGCCTCTGCGAGAGGCGGCTGCTGCCTCAGGGCAGGGCGGAGAGAGGAGGCAGGCCCAGCCACCGGCCTGCACCCACAGCTCTGGGTCATGCCTGTGTCCATGAGGGAAGTGATGGCCTAGGGACTGAAGGCAGAGGAGAGAAGGGCCCAGCCACTGTCCTCAGGGAGTCCCCGGGTGGGGGGGGGGGGGGACAACAGGGACAAGGCCAGGTCGCGGGTATGAAGGAGACCAACTCTGAGCCTGGATCCCTCCATCCTGCCCCCTCGGGGGTGTCGAGCACTCAAGCTGAGGACAGTATGAGGCAAGCAGCCAACCCTGTCAGCCTCCGCGTGACAGTCAAGGCCCAGGCACAGGGGCAGTGGCACCCCCTGCCATAACCACGAGCAAAGTTGTAAAGGCCACATAAAACGATGACTGGGGACCACTTTGAACCTGGGAGGCACACATGGCCGGGTGGGAAGGATGGCTTTGCTGCACGGCCAGGGCGTGGGCCCTCTCTCAGATAGTGCCTTGTGAAGCAAGGCCAGAATCTCCTTCTTAACAGCCCCGCAGGGCTCCAGCTGTGCCCCCCGCCCCCCAGCACATCACAGTACTCCCGTGCGCACACGGAGGAAAATACAAAAGCAGAGCTGACCGTGTCCTAGAGCCTTCACAAGAAAACGTGAGCCCTGTGCTTCCCCAAGGAGGCCACGCGAGCTGAATCGGGGACTTGTTCTGGCCACCGAATCCTGCGACGGGAGTGTCCCCTTGCTCAGGGGTGGCCATCACCAGGCCCTGCACAGGCCCCAGCAGCTCGGGCCACCCCCAAGAGCAGCAAAGTTGCCAGCTCCTGAATCCCTTTTACTTAATTTTAATTTTTTAAAATAAACTTTTATTTTGAGAATAGTTTTAGATTTACAGAAAAGCTGCCAAGACAGTAGAGAGTGCCCATATGCCCCAGACCCCATTTCCCCACCGTTCACATCTCACATCAACATTCTACATCTGTCTCAACCAAGGAACCAATATGGACACACTATCCTTGATACGTTGTTAACTCAAGTCCCCGTTCTATTCAGATTTCCTTAATTTTCACCTGAGGCCCTTATTCTGGTCCAGGACCCCGTCCAGGATCCCACATGGCATCTAGTCGTCACATCTCCTTAGGCTCCCCAGGGCTGTGACAGTTTCTCAGACTTTCCTTGTTTTTGATGATCTTGACCGTCCTTCAACTGGGATGTGTCTGACGTTTTATTAGGGTAGACTGGGACCATGGGTCTGGGAGGAAGACCACAGAGGGGAGGAGCCCTCCTCGTCACATCCCATCAGGGCAGGTGCTGTCACCATGACTGATCCCTGTGGTGTTGACCCTGGTCACCCGGCTGAGGTGTCTGCCAAGCTTCTCCACTGTCAACTTACTCCGTTCCCTGTCCACACTGCCCTCTTGGAGAGGACGTCACACGCACAGCCCACGCTGAAGCAGTGGGAGGAACACCCAGCTCCTCGAGGGTGCAGTGTGGACATAATTTATCTAGAATTCTTCTGCCTGGGAGACGTGTCTCTTCTCCCTGATTTATTTACTTAATCACGAATTTATATCAGCATGGACTGATCGATATTATTTTATCCCTGGGGTTAAACTCCCATACCATGTTTTGTTGCTCTAATGGCCCCAGTGTAACCATGGGCACTCTCGGGCTCGGCTCCTGGGTCCCTCTGACATATTCCTAGTGCGGTGACTTTTGCTTATCTGTTTGTTACTTTCTGGCACTACAAGATGCTCAGCTCCGGGACCCCTTTTTCCCGTCGCCCTGAAGGACACGGACACTTCCTGTGGCCGAGTCACCCCTTGCTTCACGGGGCCAACGGACAGAGCATCACAGCAACGTGGTCTCCACACAGTGGGTGTGTGGCCTGGCCCGGCTCATGTCAGTTGGCGGGAGTGTGTTTCCCACTCGGGTCCCCAGGAACCTGCAGACGCCCGAAGGACCCGACACAGCTCCGACTGACTCCAGAACTTCCGGTGCCTTCAGGCCTCGCCTTGGGTGGCTTTGTCCTCCCCACACTGTCCTGCACCTTGGAGAATGGAGGCCAGCCTCCAGGAGCCACCATGCGCCCAGCAGACACTGTCCTCTGGGTCACTGCATGCCCCAACTCGAGTCTGTGCTGACCCTTCCCACACAGTGCTGGGTATGTGGCTTCGCTGGGCAGAGGGCTCACTAAAGGTGTGCTCCATCTTACACCTCATGCCCCAGCTGGTCCAGCACAGAGCTGGGCGTGCAACAGGTGCCCACAGCTGCTGCCAAGCCAACAAGGAAGCAAGCTCAGAGGCTCAGCAGTTCGGCACTGGACTCCCCGGGGCAGGGCGGGTCGGGGAGAGGAAGGGGTCATGTGGGCTCACGATGGGGCTACCCACACTGTGGGCCCTGAGCGCTTCAGAGTGAGCGACAATGCCACGTGTGTTCAGATCCACGCGCTCCTCTAATGGATGACACAGCTGGGTCTTGGGGGAGCCCTCACAGCAGAAAACGTTAATGAGAGATAAAGGCTCAGCTTTGAAATTCAAATTCCTTTGCATTCCTCATCAACTTCTTCCAGACGACTATGATTCAGATTGGTTTTTCCAGACCCAACCGCTTTGATGCTGTTAATGAAAATATGAAAGGTGATTAAGGAGAACTCTTTTTTTTTTTACTTTGGGAAAATGTATAATGAGTCACGGATTTGGGCATTTTCGCCTATTGTGCATTTTCACCATTTTGTTTAAGGAGGGGAACCTTGAAAAGCCAAAGAAGTCTGGAACCCCGTCTTGGCTGAGAGGACTTCCTGAGTGGACGGAGGAAGCTGGCAGTGGCCCACACTGTTGAGTCCAAACTCCTCCACATGGTCAGCTCAGGGGTGATCCAGGCAAAACCGGGTACAGAGTTTGCACTTGCAAATCCTCACTCAGTCAATCAACAAACATGGAAGGAGCACTTCCTGCATGCCTGGCCCTGGTGGGGCTGACCTTCTCCTGGGACTGACGTGATTCTGGCCCTTTCCCCTCCCCAAAGCAGTGTGCACTGGAGCTGTGTGTGCTTGCTCCCCCAGACAGGGAGCTCCTTCCATAGCACGGACTGTGCTCTTTGCTGCCAGATGACTCAGGCCCTGGCACAGGCCTGGTAACTCGGAGCCAAGGGAGAGGAGGCAGGGGGCTTCCCGGGAGACAGGTGGCTACAGAGAATCACAGCTTACAGAAGCTGCTAGAACCAGGAACTGGTAGCAACACTTAACCGAGAACTTCAACAAACTGCTGAGGGCTGAGTGTAGACAGCTTGAGAGTTAAAACTCCCAGGGGCCCAATCTAAGGGGGGGGCCCATACTTCTGTGGGTGTTACCTCCAGGAACCCCATCAAGTTCTCACAATGAAGACTGGAGAAAACCCCTCTGGTGCGTGGCTGAGGGGAAAGGGAAAGGAATCATTTTGAAATACAACTAACATATTGAGCACCTACTGTTTTCCCAGCTTTGGCAAGGCACTGTGGGAGGTGAGGGGGGCACCATGGCAGGGGACTATGGGTCCCTGCGCCCAGAGTTGTGTAACCAGCTGAAGAAGACCAAGCCCAGCCCTGTGAAGTCACGGAAGACTTCTCGGAGGAGGAGTTTTCAAGACAGCTCTTACAGGATTAGCAGGAACAAGCCAGAAGAGGCAGGAAAGGATACACAGGCGGAATTATCAGAAGCCATCCTAGGTGCAAGTTTCAGACACTGATGGGCTATCCAAGTTTGGAGCTGGGGGCGGGGGTTGTGTCTCTAGACCCCTGGACTAGGTTGACCTCTCCGCCTTGCTCAGAAGCACTACAAGCTTTGGGGCCACAGCAGTTATGACAACAGACAGGAGTGAAACATCAGTTCCATTCTTGGCCCTGGAGTGTTGGCGTGAGATGCTATAAACACACGTGTGTAAGGACATAGGGGTCTGCACAGACATGCCCCGAGGTGACCCAGGCTTGTATTTTCACCTACACACCCGAGGGTGCTGGTGCTACACAGCACTGAGTCCTTCATCCATGCAACTTACGTGGCGTTTTAATGCCAGACACACGCACTGTGCCTACAGCTGGTCACCAGCACACCAGCTCTCACAGATGTGGCCTGACGCTGAGTGACGTACGTCAGATCAAGTCAGAGACGGAGGAGAAAGACAGCCCTTCAAACAGCAGGTCACCTTCCACCCACGCTGGGTTTACAGTTCAAATCAGAGCTGCCGAGTGCAAACATGATTTAGATTTCACAAGACCAGGGTGGTACATGGAGATGAAGATGCCAACCAATTTGTTTCAATCAATGGTGTAACACTGTGTTACTGAGAGTTTAGATAATATAATACTGCTCACTACCCAACCGGTGAATAAATAAGTCAAAAAGAAATGTGAGTTAGCAAGTGGGTGTTGTGGTTAGAAGCACATGCCCTAGAATTTAAAGCCGAGAGACTCCTCGGTCCTCAGTCTTTGCCTTTCCTCCAGCTCTCCTGGACGATGACTCCCACCTTCGCCTCTCTCCTCAAGCCTCCTCCACCTGCTCTCTCACCCAAGGGCTTGCTTCTCATTTTACTGAGAAAAGAGAGCTGAGAACCTTCTAGAAGCCACCCCCGCCACCATCCCTCTACTCCCTCACATGCATCAAGTCATCTTCTCTCCAGGGACTGAGGGTCAAGGAGGGTCCAAGCTCCTGGCTGACACACCTCTGCCCCCTCCACCTGCCTCACCACTGGCACGAGCCTGAGGCGATGCTGGCACATCCCTGGCCTTGCTCCTCCTCTGACCACCTGAGGCTGGTCCTGAGCAGGAAGTGCAGGTGGCAGATGGGCAGGTGCTGCACAGAGCCACAGGGGGCTCCTGTCCCCTCACCCCTTACGCCAGCTAGCCTAGAAAGTGTGCGAAGAGCTGGCGACACTGGTCACCACTCATGGCATCCCTCACATGTCACATGGATCCAACAGGCAGGACTGACCTGCCCCTTCCTGCCATGACCTGCCCACCCCTGCCCCCTTGACCACCCTTTCAGCCAGACACTTCACAGAGAGACACGTGCGGGACCCACTTGTGTGTGTAAAGGAGCCCCTTCCCCTCCGATAGCCAGATGGGTTTTCAAACAGGACAACCATCTTCAGAGCAAGGAGCACATAATGTACCTTCCCTGCCTCATCTCCCCCTACAAGGAAAACAGGAGGAAACTGAGGCCCGAGGGCCCCAAGAGACTTGCCCAAGGCCACACAGCTAAGAAGTGCAAGAGGCAGGATGCCCACCGAGGTCCCCAAAGTCATCCTTCTGCAAAGCTGCCCCACTCTGGCCCACCAGACTCCGGGGAAGAGGCCGCGCGGGCGCTCTCCGTGGTGCTGAACCGCCGCGGGCCCAGCCGCTCCTCCCGCCTTGCCCAGGAGAGGGCGCAAATCAGTTCTGCTTCATTTCCAGAATTCATCTTAGAAATACAACTTGAAAAGTGTGCCTTTACGTCACTCTAGGGGAAAAAAGCAAATTTACGACTTATGTTTCACAATTTACACCGCTGGTTTCATGCACTTTTGACTGTTCTGTCTTGTTTCCAAAAGTTACACAACTTTTTTCCTCTGGGAAGCTGGAGGTGCCCCATTCCTGGAGGTTGCATGGCCAAGGACAGCCCGGATCCTGCTCTATGGCCCAGCATCTCACTGTGGGTGTGAGGCAGGACGCCCCACACTCGCAGGTTCACTTTAAATATGTATATGTGTTTTTTAAGTACCAAACAGATATCAGAAACCATAAAATACGCGTAACACTTAAAGACTAACAATACCATCCGTGTACATAGTGCCCAGCTTAAGAAAGTGAGCTAAGCTTCGAAATACCCCTGGATGCCCTCCTCATTCCCTCCCACACACAGGTAACTACTATTTCATATTTATCCTTCTCTCACTTTTCTTTATAGTTTACCAAATATGTTTATCAAAAACTATACTGCTTTGTTTTGCATGTCCTTCAACTTTAGATAAATGGAATCATACCAAAGTATTCTTCTGCACGTTCTATCTGGACTCCAGCTCACGTTCCTCAGGCTCACGGCTTCTGCTGCCTGGCTCACCCCTTTCACAGCCGTATCGTGCATGCATGTACCTCTTTATCCACTTACTGTCAGTGGGGATCTCAGTTCTCACCATTTCGTTTGTTTTGTTTTGTTTTGGCTGTGGGAATGTGCAGGTCTCCTGCAACGCCTGTGTAAGCATTTCTCCAGAGTATACACCTAGAAGTGGGATTCTGGGGTCACAGGATATGTGTGTCTATCTTCAGCTTTACTAGATGACTCTGAGCTGTTTTCCAAATTCTCCAACTTCTGGCCCACAAGTGCTTCATAAGAGTTCTGGCTCTTACGGTCACCCACGTGCTCACCAGCCCTGAGTGCCAGGACTCAATTAGTTTACTCTGGTGAGAAGAAAATGCAATCTTGCTGTGGTTTTCATTGGCAGTTCCCTGACATGGGGAGGGCCAAGCCTCTCTTCACACGTTGATGGACTATTCTTTTCCTCTTCTAGGAAGGCCCGTCCCAACCTCCCATGCCCTGCCCTGGGAAGACACTGCACCACAGTTTCATTCTGAGGAACCAAAGCCACGTCCTTTGGGGGACTGGACGGGCCAGTGTTCTGTGTGGACTCTGCTTGGAGCCCCCGAGAGAAGCAGTCCCACCCACCCCAGGGTCCTCCCCTTGCAGGAGAGTGCATTTTTCCAGCTCACAGCTAAACATTTTCTTTGTCACCGCCCCCCCTGAGAAAAATAATCCCTTAAACTCTGATTGCACTTGGAGTTCAGAAAGCATTTCCTCAAGCTGTAGCCCCTTCCAGCTCCCTCAGACACCCCCACCAGGTGCCCCTGGACAGCTGCAAACTGACAGCCCCCTATGGGCAGAGCACATCTGTCTCTGCTGTACCTGCAGCGACTGGTCCAGGCCCGGCACAGATCTGGAGCCCAGAGGATCCTCCTGACCACCGGGGGGCTGTGGAGGACAACGAGGAGTTGCCATCTGAGGGCTGCCTCTCCAAGCAGCCCTGGCAGATGCTGCAGCTGAGGCCGAGTCCACCTGTGGAGCCACAGAACAGGCAGCCGCACTCCAGAGGCAGCTGTGGTCTCTAACGGGCACGACAGCCAGGGGGTGGCACTCAGGGCAGGTGGGGCAGCGGGGCGGCCTCCTTCCAGCCATAAAGATGGCATACACTGCCCCCTTCACACACACTGCCCACTTCCTGCAGCCCCCGGAGGGCAGCCAAAGGCAGAAAGGACACATGGTCTCACTTCTGCCCACTGGTCTCTCCAGCCTCCTCCTCACTCTCGCCCAAAGGACAGGCTGCATCTCCTGGGCTTGGGTCCTCACTGTGCCCCAGGGCCTCTGCGGACGCGCTCGTCCCGTCCTCACCCTTCCGGCTCTTTCCCAGCTCAGAGCCAGACTCGGATTCCATGATCATCTCCACTTATTGGCTCGATTTTTCAGAAACTTTATCCCACTAAAGCCTCTGAGATGCACTCCGTCTATAGTGTTTCCAAAATATCTCAGCACTTTGCTTCTTTTTTTTTCAGCTGAGAGGAAATTCACATAACATCAAAATAACTATTTTAAAGTGAACAATTCAATGGCATTTAATACATTCACAAAGTTGGGCAACTGCCACCTCCATCAAGTTCCAAAACATCCTCATCACCCCATGAGAAGCACTCGGCTTCCTTCTGCAGGATGTGTGTGTGTCTGGTGCCCCCATCGGAAGACCGGGAACTCCTGGGGGACGGGAGAGGCTTGGGCGTCCCCCTTCCACCCCCCCCACCCCCCGCCTTGCTCAAAGTCACTGACAACACACACTGAGATACACTAACTTGGTAAGATGTGGTCACGTCGTTCCTAGTGTCTACATCTAAGACAGCACCTGACAGTGTTACTGGGCATCCAGCAAGCATCTACAAACATAACCAAGGGCATCCTCGCTGCAGCCAGCTGGGCCTGGGACACAGGACAGGCCTGGTCTAGGCAAGAGAGCCCACAGTAAACCCGAGTGAACGGGGTTTCCAGGGCTGGGCTTTGATAAAGACTCGTAAGGAGATAAGCAGCATACAAAGGAATCCATTGCTGCTGCTGATGGTACCAAATCAGGGCAGCCTAGAAGATGCCAGCTCCCCAAAAGTCAGGCCCACTGCCCCCAGAGAACCACGAAGTCACTTTACACAACACAAGTGGGTCTGGCACATTGGTCTCTGTGAAGCGACTGGGCCAGAGTCCTACGTCCCCAGGAAGCAGAGTCCCTTCACAAGGGGAAAGTGCCCTCCCAGCCTAGCCGGGACCAGGAGGCACATCTGTCACCCGCATTGCCACCCAGAGTCATCAGCACAGCTAATTACGGCTAATTGTAATACCGTTTCTGTCTCGCTGCTAATACATTCAGACTTACTAATCAAATCAGACCATCCCGCCTTGCCGTGCTGCTTTCAAATAAACATTTCTGCAAAGTGAGGAATAAATAAGTAACTCCTAAGCTTTGTTTCCTCTTCTCTGCAGCCACCGTCCACGGAGACATAAGGGGGTGGGGGGCGAGTTGCCATTTATTTGTCTCTGGGACCAAAGGCATAGAAGGAATCTGATGAGGAACTGGCCTTTACTGTCCAAAGCTTCAAAGGCAGGGGGAGACAGAGGGTAAGAGATACCTGGGGACCAGGAGGGAGGGAGGGGGTGGGAAGGAGGCAAGAAACTGTCCTAACTGAGTCTGTACTGTTCCTGTGCCGTCTCCACTCTCTCGGCGACGCTGTCTCCTGCAGTCCCTGGCTGAACTGGTGGCTCCTTCTAAGGTCCCCTGAGACCTGAGTTCCCCCTTCACTCAACAAGTTGGGGTGCCCTGAACTGTCCTCATACCTGGCTATGAGCTTGTTGAGGGCAGGGACGCTATGCTGTTGGCTGTTTTCCCAGCCCCTGCCCAACGCCTGGCACACGGCATTGCTCAGGAACTCCCGGCTCAATGGACAAATGAAACAGCCTAACAGTTAAGTAAATGCTACTTTCCTGTCCGCAGATGAAGCAGCCAAAGTGCTAAGAGATGCTGAGCAACTGCCCAGCATTGGTGATCAGTAGAGAGCAGGACCTAAGGACGAGTCCCTGGTAGGTCTGGCCCTGCACCTGTGCCCCTTCAGAAAGTGGGGGAGCACTGGCCTCTCTGTGGCCCTACACAATAGCTACACAGAGATCAATGAGGAAATGTGAAGGCTACAGGGCACTCTGCTCAAGGACACAGCGGAGTGATTCTGAGAATCCTGGAATGGAAACTGACAAAAGGTTGACCGTGACTGCAACTTCATATAAACGCACCCGTTACTATAGCAATCCTGCGGAAGAATTTCCTCGCCTCTACACATCCTCTCTGCTGCTGAGTAAGGGGCTTCTGTTACACTGGGGAGCAGGGGATCACAGAGCCGTGGCCCTTAGCGGGCTCCATCTGCCTCGGGAAACACCAACCCCAATCACCCTACCAGCCTGAGAGGACAGGAGTCCAGTGGGGCAGAAACAGTGCCAAGCTCGGGGTCGGGAAAGCCAGGTTCTCACCCCAGACTGCCAGGCTCAGCCCAGACTGAGTCACCTCCCCACCCTTGGCCCTAGTGTTTTCGTCCAGACGAGAGGAACTCTGAATGGCATTCTTGCCATCTCTGACTCCTGTCAAGCTTCCATTTATCTCATGGCAGAAGTGAGCGAATGAGTGAACGAATGAAATGAGACTGCAGCAACAGACACGCAGGTGAAGCCTTCCAAGGCTGGTGCAGGGCAGGGAGAGAGGGAGGAAGGAAGAGCGAGGATAAGCAGCGAGCGCTGACTCTCTGAACAGGCTCATCTTTGCCTTCACCTTCCAGGAACCCTGTGCGGCTGGCATGACTACACCCATTCCACAGACGAGGAACCTGAGGCTTGGAAGGTCATCCGATCACTCAGAGAGGATGCAGGGCTGCCAGCCAGGTCTGGACCATTCCAACCCCACCTTCCTCCCCCTCCTGCACGTGGCCAGACAGCTCAGCTGGTCCTCCAGCAAATTCTCCCCGCCTGGAATCTCGCAGACACTGCTTCTGCCCGAGCAACATCCACATGGCTCACACACATAACTAAAAAATGAGAGGCGCATTCCGCATCAAATGAGGCTGTCGATTTTAATTAATTTCAGACTTTGTGTGTTTCTGGCAATTATTTGTAACAAGGTTTACAGAGGGCATTTAAAATTAATTGTGATTTTTATACAGAAATCAATGCTTATTTTTTAAGTAGCTCATTAGGGGTGAGTATGTGTTACAGGAACAGTGGGTTCGACGTCAGGAAGGAGGCACCTGGGGCCGAGAGAAGCCGGCAAGGGAAGATGTCCATATGCGACGAGGAGATCAAAGCCAGCAGAGCTATGAAACGAAGCTCCAGGAGACAAAACAAAATCTGATTTGGATTGAGCAAAGGCAAAATCGGGGGGAATCTATTTAATAACCTAAAATGGGGACGAGAGCTGAGCTCCTCTGGCCTCTCAGCCCCGGCTGGTGGCGCTCAGGGAAGGCCAGCCATCCAGGCCACTTGGCTCCAGACGGGGGCTCACCGATTCAGGCAGAGGCTGCAGGGGCAACACATGAGTGTCAAAGGCCCCTGAGTGGAAACTGGAGCAAACACTGTGAGGAGGGGCCACCCACAGGCATCAGCAGACAAGCCTGGACGAGCTGGGACGTGGGGCCCAGCACCCAGGCCCACCCCTGAAGACCGCACCAAAGGGCAGGTAAGGGGGCCCATTAGATTACCTTTTGCACTTTCTGTGTTTGTTTTTAAAGAAATATGTTTTAAAATTCAACTTAGAAAGACCAAAAGCTGATTAATAGAAATGTCTAAATACCAACGCCATGAAATATCAGTGAAAAGTCTCACATCACAGCCTACTGACACATGGTTAGCTCTCTTTCCTTTTACCCCTTTACATAAAGACACCGCATGATGAAAATCAACTGCAGTCCTGAGTTTTAATAATAAAACCACTAATATCTGCACAGGTCTTATGGCTTACAAAGATATTATTACTTCCATTTTGCACGTGAAGAAAATGAGGGGTTCAGGGAGTTTCCACGCCTCAGCCAAGTGTGCGAGGTAAGCAAGCTGAGGACCTGGAGCTGGGCCCCTCTTCTACGCCCCAACCTCCTCCATCTTTCCTTGAGGTTGGCAAGGCGTGACAACCATCGCCACCACCATCCTCACAAAAATCACCACCACCACCATCATCACCATAATCACCATCGTCACCACCATCAATTCCATCACCACCATCACCATCACCATTATCACCATCATCACCATCACCATTATCACCATAATCACCATCATCACCACCATCATCTCTATCACCACCACCATCACCATTATCACCATAATCACCATCATCACCATAATCACCATCGTCACCACCATCATCTCCATCACCACCATCATCACCACCATCATTTCCATCACCACAATGATCACCATCATCATAATCACAAAAGAGGAGAAGATCCAAGAAAGGCAGAAGCCTGCTGTCCACATCTCTCCCTTTTGTCAGGTGGCCGGGGAAAGGGACATCCTCACACAGAGCCCTGGTTCTCACACTTCAGGTGCTCCAGAATCTTGCAGGGAGCATGTCACACACACTCCTGGGCCCAGTGGTGGAGCTTCTGGTTCCGCAAGTAAGAGGTGGCACGAGGCATCTGCCGGGAAACGGAGCTCCCGGGAGACTGAGACGCAGAAGGTCAAGGGGCAGGCTCGGGGGGCCTGAGCGAAGGTCCAGTCAGGGCCTGAGTGTGTGCAAAGCCTGGGACATTGTAGCTGAGAGTAAAGGGCTACCCAAGAGTTAAAAACATGTTAAGTAGGATAAGTAGCAATTATGTCAATGAAAGTACTTGACACGTATGTTTATTTGTATTTAAATCTTGCTCCATAACTTACCAATTACCCTTGGAGGGTGGCAGGATTGTTTATCTTGTTGTTCTTTTTCATCTAAAGTTTTAATTTTCAAGAACAATCATGTATTCTTTCCCATTCCTGTGATTTCCTTCCAGAACCTCAGCGTCATCCACTGGCAGCCGAGAGAACTGCAGGCTCAGACAGAGGAGGAACAGACAACCCCCAAGGAGCTGGCCTGGGGCTTTTCACACCTAGGAAGTGACAGCAAATGTCACAAGAATAGATGCAACGCAAGATCTACTTGCCCAGGAAGATGCCGTCTGAGCCGCACGGTCTTTCAAAGCAACGTCGGGCAACCTTCTGTGTTTTACGTCATCTTGTTATTCACTCTGTAGGGGGTCCCCAGAAGGGCATCCTAGGCACACAAGGGACTCTGTTTCTTGGGTGTCAACCTCAGTGACTTTAGAACTTTTAAAGCTTTTTGCTTCTTCTTTACACACACACACAAGAATCTTGTCTTCAGGGACACAGTGTAACAGCAAAAACATTTCCACATTTACAGTTTCTAAGGCACATCCATGCTCACTGTTCACCAATTAAAATGTAACTGTGTGCACCCAAGTGTCGGACACAGGTAACACCCCTCACTACCTCCGTTTTACTGAGGAGTCTGATCTGCCACAAAGTAGCGAAGCCATGACTGGCCAGCACCTGGGCTCTGTCTCTGCTTCCTCCGCTCCAGAGTGTGGGTAATACTTGCTCATAAGACGTGTTGTGATGGTAAGTAAGGTAACTTGGAAAAAAAACATACCGTAGGAAGGGATCAATAAGTGGGAGTTGCCATGGTGAACACTGATGTTACCATCATCATCATCATCACAATAATCCCCATCACCTTTATCATCACCAGCGTCATCACCATCACATTCTCACCACCATCACCAATATTACCGTCACCACCACCACCACCACCTTTATCACCAGGATCTTCATCAGTATCAACATCCTCACTATCACCTTTATCATCATCACCACCATCCTCACCAGCACCACCACCATCACCATCACTACCACCACTAGGATCCAAATCCAGACGAACCCAGAGGCGCCTTTCTTGAGGGTTAGAAGAGGATCTGGGCCTCAGGGGATGAGCAGGATCTTGTTAAAGAGAAAACGGCGATTAAGGCAGGAGAGCAGCCTGAGCAAAGGCTTGGTGACCCTCAGGCATTCAGGCCGTCCGGGGCTGACAGAGCTGTGATCCCTAGTACAGGAACAGGAAGTGGGGCCTGGAGCTTTTTGGTAGAGGATGGGGTCTGACAGCATGGGGCCCGGCTCAGACGGAGCTGGGCCTGAACCCTGGTTCTGCCCCTCACGCGTCCACATTCAGAGAGGCGGTTCCTCGTGTGCGACCTCACAACCAACCCTGTCTCCGAAGAGAGCCCCGGCCTCCGGCCTGTCACCTGAGCAAACAGTGAGTGTGACAGTGCGCCCCCAAGCTCTCCCTCGGTTCCCACTGAGTTCCTTGCAACAGACCAGGAGGTGCCTGGAAACAGTCGAACCCGAACCAAATCCTCACCTGTCCAATTCCTCGTTTCTTCCTCAAACAGCACATGCATGTGAGCGCTGAAACAGTGGTCGGCCCTTCCTGAGCACATCTTGGCTCTGCCCTCGGGGGACTTTGTGAGCTCAGAGGGGAGGGGACATTGCGAGCACCAGAGCACCACACCAAGCAAGAGCAGGACTGCAGGCGGGATCCTCCTCCCTCAGCCGCGTGGGCTTCCCGGGGTCCCTGGGGGCTGGCACAGCCATGGGAGGGGAAGCTTTGCGGTCAAGAGACCTGGTGGGGATCTGAGCACTGCCACCTGGAAGCTGGGTGAATTGGGAAAGTTACTTGACCTCTCGGGGCCTCAGTTTCTTCATCTTTAAAGTGGGGATAACAGTGCCCCCTGGAGTCAAATGGATGCTTCTGGGATCCTGGTGCATCTCTCGTGCTGTGGGCCTTGGGCAGGTCACTCTACCGCTCAGCCTCCTCATGTGTAAAACGGGGAGAACCACATCATAATGCTTCCCAGAGGGACCGGGCACTCTCTTAGCAGGGTCAAAATCACAAAAAGACTAGATGGGGAACCCGAGGTGGGCTCTTCCTTTGTGTCTTTGTGTCTTCAGGAGGCAGGAGCTGGCGGTGGGTAGGGCTCCCACCAAAGGAGGGAGGCTGCTCCAAACCCAGGCCAGGGCGCCCCAGGAGTGAGCCCCTCCGAGCAGTCTCAGGGCCGCCTGACCCACGCCCCGGCCAGCACTCTGGGAGTGGGAGGGACAGCAAGCCTGCAGCCCTCTTACAGGGATGCCTTTCAGTCCTGCTCTGTTACCGGACAGCACTGACCAGGGCCGGCAGTGCCCAACACAGCGGCCGATGACCAAGCACGTCATTCCACTGAACCTGGGAACCACCCCTCTGAACGTGGACGTGTGAGGGGCAGAGCCAGGGTTCAGGCCCAGCTGTGTGAGCCGGGCCCCGCTGTCAGCCCCTATCCTCTACCGAAAAGCTCCAGGCCCCACTCTCTGTTCCTGCAACAGGGATCACGGCTCTGTCCCAAGGGTTATCAGGACCTCACACATGCGTGTAATCCAGCACCCAGTAGGTGCAAATTAAGTGGTAATGTGGTGGGGGGGGGGGAAGGGGGGGGGGGGGGGTGGCCTGACCCCGACCCCATGGGCCTTCTCTCTGGACCCCCGCCCAGCTGCTCACTTGATCCCGGTCGCCCCATGCCCCACCCTCCAAGCCTGCAGGCCGGACTCCCCCCTCACAATTACCTTCTGAAGTAGACAGCAGAGTCTCATCCCCATTTTACAGATGCAGAAAACGACTCAGAAAGATCAAAGACTTACCCAGCAGGGCCCCAGGGACGGGACACAGATTCTGCTTCCTCAAGCTCAGTCCCATGGGGACACCCCCTGCCAGGCCTGCCACTCCCAGAGACACTGAGGACGACATGGTATCAAGGACAGGGAGGACCTGGGTGGACGGCAAACTCACAGACGAGTGTGGCATCCCCAGCCAGGGCTGGCAGCACACTGGGACTGCTGGCAGGGATCAGATGCCCAGGCGGGCTCGGGGTTCCATCTCTGCTGGCAGCCAGTTTGATACACAGACAGTGCAGCAGCAACCTGGGCTCATATTTCAGCCCCAGAGCTAAGCCTTGGATGAGTAACTGTCCCGCTCTGAGCCTCAGTTTCCTCCCCTCTGAAATGGGGACAGGAGTAGGACTCAAAGCTATTGTCAGAAGTCTAGGCAGTGGGGGACCCAGCACACTCTCACCTGTCACCGGGAAGTGCTGGCTGGCTCCATCCTGCCACCCACAAGGGTCTCTGGCAGCCCAGAGACGATGTGGCTCCTGAGACTTAAACATGGACCTCAGCCTCCTGGTCAGCCAGGAGGACAGGCCACAGCTGCTGGACAGCAATACCAAGACAACACACACACACACACACACACACGGCAATTTGCAGTTTACAAATGTGCTTCCACATAAGGCATTTAATCCCCATCACAGGCCACAGAGGCAGGGTCCTTCACTATAGCCATTTTACAGATGCAAAGAATGAGGCAAGTGGAGATGAGCAACTTGTGCAAAGTTGTGAAGATCCTGGGAGGCGGCAGCCAGTAACTGTGGGCCTCGGCCTCCAGCCTAGAGGTTGCTCATCCCCCTGCAGGGCGAAGACAAGCTGCATGGGCCGCCCAGCAGGTGCACATCCCACTGACGGTCTGTTTGTTCTAAAGCATCCTCTCTCGGCTCCTGAATGAAAACAAACCAGGGTGAAACCATCGGCTGACTGGTTTTCAAAACTGCACAAGCAAATTAACATCAAACCCAATAAAGGAGGCACCCCAGATTTTCCGGGGTGGTCTTGATTTCAAATATCCAAACCAACTGCCGGGTTCGGAAAGTACGGCCGTCCTGCTCACAGCAGAGCACGGTTTCAGCAGCTCCTCTGTCCTGGCTCTTGGCAAGGAAGGGGCAGGAAGGCAGACGCTGACGGAGACTACAGCACGCCTGGCGCTGGGTTAGCATGGAGCGTGCGATCCCCAACCGCAACCTGAGGGAGGCGTGAGCAGCTTCAGTCGGCAGAGGCAGTAGGTTAGAATAGTCCCTCCAAAACTCATGTCCGCCCGAAAACTCGGAATGAGACCTTATTTGGAAATTGGGTCTTTGCAGATGTAATTAGTTGAGATCACACTGGATCAGCGTGGGCCCAAATCCAATGACTGGGGTCCTTATAAGAAGAGAAGAGGAGACAGAGAGAGGGAAGACGTCCATGTGACGACAGAGGCAGTGACTGAAGTGATGCGGCCACAACCCAAGGAACGCCTGGGGCCACCAGAAGCTGGAAGAGGCAGGAAGGAGCCTCCCCTGGAGGGAGTGAAGCCCTGTGACACCTTGATTTCAGACTTCCAGCCTCCAGAACACTGAGAGAGCAAATGTCTGTTGTTTTAAGGCACCCAGTTTGCAGTGACCTGTTAACAGCAGCCACGGGAAACTCATACAGCAGACAAGAGAGTTAAGGCTCAGAGAAGGCAAGTAACTGGCCGAGGTCCCTGGGCTCACCAGCAAAGAGCCAGGCTGGAAGGCCACCTCGGCCCAGTGCCCCGGCCCCCCTTCCTCTCCTGTGCCACCCTCCCCCACGTCCACTTCTAGAACACTCCCCCATCCCCACTTACAGGCTGCTGATTGCAATGAAAGATTTGCAAACGTCCCCACTTCCGCTGTATCCAAATTAGTGTCATTACAGAAGAGAAGTCCAGATAAAAATACCCAAACCCAGGGAGCGCCGGGGAGCGAAGCGGTACATGCACAAGGCAGCGCGCAGCTGCCACAGCGGCCGAAAGGATGGCAGCCCAGCTCCGGGCGGGCCGCCGTCTCTCAGGCCGGGGCCACGGCGCCCTCTGCACCCACAAGGCCCCCACTCCCAGGCCCGCGTTTGCCTTTTTCATCAACTAAACAAAACAGAAGGGACGCAAACACAGCCTTGGGAGAATGGGTCGGTACATCCCTCCAGCCATTCAGCGAAGAGCCAGAATGGGGGAGCTGGGGGATAGATTACCGCTGCGCGAGTCCAGCTGCACCAGGATGTAATAAAACGTGTTGCTAAGATACAAGTGCCAAAGAAGTTCATTAAAGGACACTTTAAACCAAGCTGCCAGACTCCTCTCCCTCCACGGCTGCTTATTTGGTACCGTCCCTCGTGTTTATAATTAGATCCGCGATGTGAGAGTGGCAGCCCCCATTCAGGCCCACTCAGCAGAACTCGTTAATAAAATAGCTTCAACGAGGCATCGACTTAGGCGGGGGCGGGGGGGCTGTGGGACCGTTTTATTTACAGAAATATATTTGAGTTCCACTTAGTTATCCAAACGAGAGATGAAGGCTCTTGAAGAACCTTGTCGGCCCTCTAGCCGTGCAAGCAACTCCTTCTCGCTAAGAGGTGTAGAGGCCTCCAGGACGGCAGAACTGCCGAGGCCAGGGCTCACGGTCAGTCTTGGCTCAGAATCGCGGTGCTCGGGCTCTGACACTCGGGAGCTCTGTATCTGGTGCTTAGTATGGGGCACCACGCGACACAGTGAATGGGGGGCACGGAGGTGAAGGAGGCAGGAAATTACTAGATTACAACCCAGCGTGATGGAGCTGGGAAGGGGCGCGAGCCCGGAGGAGGGCCGCCAGTCCCTGTGGGCGAGGTCAGGGCGACTGCCTGTCCCATCTGGGCCTGGACGATGCAGAGGGAGGAGCCAGGTGTCAAGGGCACGGGGGAGGGACCCAGGAGGGGTGATCAGGGGAGGGGCACCAGAGGAGATGGGTGGGATCCAGCCTGCAGGAATGTTCCCGAGGCCAGCAGCACTTAGAAAAGGCCTTAATGCCCAGCCCACATGGAAACCTCAGGAGATTTCACGTGAGCATGGCTTTCTGGCTCCTCTTGAAAAGTCGAAGGAGCAAGGTGCCCAGGGCCCATGACATGTGACGACAAGGGGGTGCTGGGCCTGCTGCCCCTGCTGTGGGGCAGGGTCTTTCCAGCGGGCCGGCCCTCAGCAGGACCACTCGCCGGCCCCACAGCATCGGAGTTTGCGATTCTGCATTAGTCAGAGCATCTCAGATTGAAATGAGGCAGCAAAGGATCCTTGACGGGTCTTAGCATTTCTGAACCACAGAATCTCAGGACAGGGAGACCCAGCCTGGTCTCCCATCCCACTGCACCTTCTCCTTTCGCTGATTAGGATGGTGTTTGGAGGGTGAAGGTCTCAGAACAACCAATTCCATCCCCAGACAGTTCTCTCCATCACAGAATTCCTCCAGACTTGGAGCTGACATCCATCTTCTGGTTAAAATTCTTCCAGCTTCTAGTTAAAATTCTGCCAAAATACATTATGGCCAGTCGGCAATTTAAAGGCACAGGTCAGTCATGATGGAGAAGGCAGCCCCCATCCCATCCCACCAGCTCTCTGATCTCCTCCCTCTCATTCTCCTGTCACTCACTCTCTCCCAGCCACACTGGCCTCCACTGGAAACAGCAGGCACATCCTACCTCGGGGCCTTTGCACGGTCTGTTCCCTCTGCCTAAAACGTTCTTCCGGCAGAGAGCCACAGGGCTCACTCTTCCAACTTCTGCAGGTCTTTGCTCCAACGGTGCCTTCTCAATGAGCCCCTTTGGACCACTCTATTTAAAACAGCCACCCACCCTACACACACCTCCCTTACCCTGCTCTACTTATTGCCAGAGCACTTGTCATCTAACCTCCGTAATTCATTTATTACGTTTCTCCTCGATGAGGTGTCTCCCCCTCTGAGACTGTGAGCATGTCTCCGGGGCCTATTCCATCCACCACTGTGTCCGCAGCGCCCAACACAGCGATGGCACAGGGAGGGCGCACAGTAGGCATGTGCTGCACACCATTCTCTAACGAGTGGCGAATGCCTGGGCCCCCATGGCTGAGCGCCCTCTTCTGGACACACGTGAGCTGTCAACCCTGAGAATACACAACATGGCTTGAGACAGCAAGCTCTGCCTCCCGTTCCCTTCCAGACCCCTACGCTGGACATCCCAGGCCCCCCATGTCCCAGCTCCCACTTTAAGGACTCGCTCCTTGCCACCTCCCCTGCAATGCACCCACTTCTGCCCCGTTCCCAGCACCTGCGACTGTAATAACAGCCAGGGCCCCTCTCATCTCTGTCCACAATGACACGGGTAACTGTTTTGTCACCTCTCCTGTCAAGCCCTTGGAGGGACCTTCTTAAGCACGTGTCCCCTGCACAGTGGCAGCTGGGAGAAGGACACTGGTGACGTGAGCGAAGGAAAGTCTGCATTCAGCGGGGCTGCCAATCTGCAGTTTAAGAAATAATTCTGGCGTTTATCTGTGGCGCATCCATCACCACCGGGACGCATTAATCACAGAGGAGAGCCCGTATCCTGATTACAGACAACGCTGCTCGTCACTCTGCGCCGCATCTCACATTAAAGCCTGGATCGCGGTCTCCAATATGTATATATTTTTAATTGCATTTTCAAGTTCATTTACATGTGCAGATTGGCTTTCCGCCTGAATGACATCAAAGAGAAACACAGCTCCCCCTCTTCCTCTCTCCCCTGCCCCACGTCTGCCTTCTTCCCTCTCCTGGGGCAAAGAGACTCTCCCCAAATTGACGGCCGCATCACCCACGGACAGCCTGCTGCCATCCCCCAGGAAGGCCCCAGGGGAGCCCCCATCTGCCGTGTCAAGTAACTTTCTGCTGCCTCCACTCAAGAGAGCAAAAAGAAGCCACTATTTTGCCAGAGATGGGTGCACCCACAGTACCATCTCTCAGCCCCTTTTCTATTTTTGGGATCGACTCTCCCGTCACAAGCTCACAGCCAACCTCTACTCCGATGGGAGACTCTGAAAGCAGAAACGTGCACGCTGGGCTGGGTGACAGAGGCACTCCTCTGAACCCTCCTTCTGAACTTGACCCGTACCTGGAGATCCACTGTCAACGTGATTCGGTGAGTTTTACAAAACGCACTGTTCCGGAATGCCCCGTGCCCTGCCAGAGCCGCCTGTCCCTCAGCTGCTCTGAAAGTCTAACACCCGTTCTGAAAACCACTAGGGTGTCTGCCCCAGGGTCCTCTCTTGGTGGCCCTTTTGTCACGGGACATCGGTGCAGGACCCCAGCACGTCTCACACAGGGGACACCCTCTTGGGCAAGCAGCTTACGAAAGAAAACCCCAGTGAACAGAATTTAACTGATTAAACAAAAACAACCGTCTGTGTGACTGTGGTGTGGTGGTCAGGGAGACCAGGATCCCCGGGGTTACTTCTGGTTTCTGGGTGCCACCCCTACCCCCCACCCAGGCCCTGAGCTTCCCATGCGTAAGACCGGGGCCTGGCCAAGGCGCCCTGGCTCTCGCGTCCTGTGCTGAAGCCATCAGGCTGAGTCCGGGGCACACGTGCTCTCCATTTCCACTGAATGCCAAGTTTAGGGCCCAATCCCAGCTGTAGACACAAGTTTATGGTGACGAAAAGCAACCCACAGGTTTCTATCCCAAGAAAAAGCCACACTTGCCTGTCGACTTCTCCACAGCAATAACATCCTGTGGGAACCAAGAGCTTTCTCCTTCTCACGTTGTTGTTAACTAAAGTAATTAAGGGAACATCGGTACAGCTCCCCTTGGATTCACCCACCCTGCTGCACGTCGGGAATCCTGCCCGGCACTTGGGACAGTTGTCAGTGCCATCCAGTGGATTCCGACTCCTAGCGACCTGTGTGGACAGCAGAGCAGAGCCCTGCCTGGTCTTTCTGTGCCACCCTCTCATCCTCTGGGGTTGTTTCAGACGACACTCCACTGCTGTTCACAGGGTTTTCATGGCCAATCTTTTCAGAAGTGAGTGGCCAGGTCCTTCTTCCTGGTCTGTCCTAGTCTGGAAGCTCCGCTGGAACCTGTCCACCACAGGAGACCCTGCTGGTATTGGAAATCCTGGTGGCAGAGCTTTCAGCCTCACAGCAAAACACAGCCACCACAGTGTGACAACCAACAGACGGTGGTGTGGTTCCCTGGGCGGGACACAAACCTGGGTCGTAGCGTTGAGAACACCGAATCTTAACCACCAGACTGCCAACTTGGGGCAAGCGTCCTCATTACTCCTCAGGACAACCTTGCCGGGGAGGCGGCATTAACCTGCTTTCAGAGAAGGACCCAGCCAACCTGCCCTCCAGTCTTCTCTGGGGGCTCAAGAGCCACGGCAGCCGAGACAAAAAATCAAAACCCCCCATGGATGTACTTATGTCCGCTGTGTTTTAATAAGATCAACACAGGTGCCAAGCAAAACAAACAATAATAATAACATATACACATATATGGAAAGCGAGGCCCACCCGAGCCTGCCCGGGCTGCCACGGGGGGCAGGCAGAGGTCGTAACGGCAAGGAAGCTGCATCAGCAGTTTCTCACACACTGAAACTGCTGCCACCGAACAATAAGTAACTGCCAACAAAAAAAAGTCTTAAGGAGGCACATTTGTTCCTTTGGAGAACAGAGGCCATTTCCAAATGAGAAGATGCCTCCGCCTTCAAGTGTACAATGAGAACAGTAATAAGAAGGAGGAGGAACAGAGTGGCAGCAGAGCCAGAGAGCCCAGGCCAAGGCGGGGCTGACGGGCTGGGTGGGGGGGGCGCCCAGGGCTCTTCGCGGATAGACGAGAGGGAGGAGAAATTGTTCGGGGTCTGTCCAAACCTCCCAACTGCCCTTGGCTCCACTTCCACCCCGCAGGGACCCCTGGCCTGCCACACTCACCCCACCCCGGTGCCAGCCAGCAGGCAGCCTCCTGAGAGACACCGGGACGGGATGCAGACCAGGCCCCCTCCAGAGTTCTAGGACCGTCTATGGCAGAGTAAAATTTCTGCTCACCATGGAACAGCTAATTTGCTGGTGGTGGTCATCTCTCGCACTAACTCCATCACTGTTTCCTGAACGCAGGCCCTGGGGTTACACGACACACCAAACTTTTCATATTCGTGGCACAAAGTGTTGTCATCTCCCCCACACACTCCGGCATAGGGGTTAAGATCATGAAGCCACAATGGCCCTGAACCAGATCCCAGGTCCTTTATTCACCAGCCGTGTGATGTCAACCAGAATCAACCTCTCCGGGCTTCAGCCTGAATAAAATGGAAATTAAGAGCAGCCCTTCCCCAAAGGGCTGAGTGAACAGTGAATGAGTTGGTCCATGGAAAGCACCAGAAGGGAGCCTGGCTCAGGGTTAGCATCAGATGGGAAAGCTGCGACTCTTGAGGGAGGAACAGAAGATGCTGGCCAAGTGCCACCTGCTGAGGACTTACTGCGGGCCCAGAGCCTAACATTTCACCTCACCTCATCCTCCTGGGACCTCCTTCAGGCCACTTCCTGTGCATGTCACACGCCTGCACTCTGCTAGCTGACCTATGGGGCACGGTTAGTCCCACTTTCCAGGCACCGAATGCGGCCCAGCCCTTCCTGGAGGATGCAGCGGGGTTGAGAGCTCAGTGTGTCCAGTTTTAAGGCCTGTGCTGACTTCTGTCTTACAAGCCTCTGGGAGACAAAAACTGAGAGCCATCCTGGCCGTCCTCTTCCGGAAGGGACATCAAACCCAGAGTCCTATTTTCCTAAACACCATGAGTTCCAAACAGCGTCGGGAAGACGAACACCATGGCCACGCTGCCCCTTCCTTCGATTCCTCCTGGGTCTGGGGCAGAGGCATTGGAGGCTGAGCCCACGGACACCCCCAAAGGGGCCTCCTTAAGCCCCCCGTGCGTGACCAAGCGTGCCCAAGACATGGCCCGGCGGGGGAGCCCCCAGTGCAGGAGCAGAACGCCCCTCCTCCGGCCACCGCGGCCACGGTCAGCATCGGCTCCGAGAGAGAAATAAAGACGGCAGCCAGCCGAGGGTTCGGTTCCTGAACAGACAAAGCCGTTTGGAGGAAAAACTTGCTAAATCAGAGGGCTAATCCTCGTGGCCCGCAGCTCTAATGAGGCACCGTGGGATTACCGAAGTTATCACCAGTCGTCGCGTGGAAAAATTCAAAGTTAATTGAAATAAATTGTACAGTTCCAACAGCAGGTGTTTTCAGAGGCTGAAATATCAAAGCGAACTCCTTGGACTGGCTGCAGAAGACGGCGTAGTCACCGCCAACCTCGACCAGGAGTGACAAAGCAACAGGCCGCCCTCTCTCGGAAAAGAAGGCCCCAAGCAGCCGGCCGACCAGGACCAGCTCCCGAGGTGCGGGCCTGGGCTCGGCAGGGTTACCTGGGGCCACAGATGCACCGAACGCAATTCTCTTCAAATCAGCCTGCTCGCTGCGTGGTTAAGATGCACTTTCGCATCTATTATCTGACTTCATCTCAATAACCCACAGAGAGCGGTCTAATGACTACACCCACTTTACAGACAGGAAATGGAGCTCCAGGAGGCAAAGACCTCCCCGAGGCTACTCCACCAGCTGCAGGGAGCTGGGACACGGAGCCAGGGGTCCTGACTCAAGGGCCTGTGCTGTCCCAGTACGTCACGTTACACTGTACAGTGCAGGGGCCGGCTGGAGATGAGGCGGGGCTGAGACAGAGGGCAGCCGCCCGGCGGTCCCAAGCTGTCTGACCTTGGGAAGCGGCCCTTCTCTGACCCGTCCAGCAGGGATGATATACCTGCCCAGCCTGACCCAAGTCACGGGACTGTCCTGATAACCTAATAGAAAGGCGTGCATCAAGGAAGGGATGGAGCAGACCCGCTGAACAGGATGGCGCTGCAGACGCCCAAGGCACTGAGTGTAACATTCATCGCTGAGCCTCTCTACAGGTGCAAGTGTCACCTCCTCAGAGCGCTCCCCGCACGCCCCACCTGAGCACATCGCCCCATCTGCTGCAGGGTGAGCCTGGTGCTCTAACAGCTCATGCGGACACCTGGCTGGGCCTCCCGGGACAGGTGAGCTGCCTCCCCAACCACACATGAAAATGTCTGAGGCAGAGACCAAGAGAAAGCATTTGGTAGGTGTAAAGCCTTATAAAATGAGATGTCGCTATTACTAACAGCACACCACCCACCATCACCTCCAGATCCCCAACACCTGGCAGGAGCTCGTTAAACGTTTGTAGAGTTAACCGAGCTGTTCCCAAGAGATGGTCACAAAACTATGTCAAGCGTAAAAAGCAAGTTTAGGAACAGCACGCTCAGTGCATCCACTAAGCATGTTTGTTTGTGTTATAGACGCTTGTGTGGGCACAGAAGGCACCCTCCAAACACACCTGAAAACCAGCACTGCTCTCGTCCACAAGCTAGGACGGGCGGGAAGAAGCCGGCTGACGTTTCACGACCTTCAAATCTGTATTGTGAATTTTCTTCCCAACAAACACGTGTTGCTTTTACAATAAAAACTTTTTTTTTTTAAGATTTTATTTTTTCCTTTTTCTCCCCAAAGCCCCCCAGTACATAGTTGTATATTCTTTGTTGTGGATCCTTCTAGTTGTGGCATGTGGGACGCTGCCTCAGCGTGGTCTGATGAGCAGTGCCATGTCCGTGCCCAGGATTCGAACTAACGAAACACTGGGCCGCCTGCAGCGGAGCGCACGAACTTAACCACTCGGCCACGGGGCCAGCCCCTACAATAAAAACTTTTTTAAAAGTAGAATTCTTCTTATCTCCTAAATGTTACAGAAACAATAAGAAATATTGATCGCCACCTTCCTCAGTTAAGATTTTATTTTAGCAGGAGAATGATAGTTATTTTTCTTACTTCAAAAACAAATCCTCTCATTTTAGTAATATAATCCTGGATAAATTATTAACCGATTTTATACGTATTACATAGACTTTATGTATATTTATTGGTGCATGCCAATATATTTAGTATTTATTATTGTATACTTCATATGTAATCAAAGTAAAATCAACAACAGAAATGCAACTGATAAGTAGAAATATAAATGTGTGTATATGTATACACACGCATGCTTTTTTTTCCCTTAAACAAACTGAGCAGAGTTGTCAACTGAGTCACTTCCAGAAGGGTCCCTACCAATTTCTGCTCCAAGGAGCTCTGGTGAGGGCAGGAGGAGGAGGGCACCATGTTGCCCCCGTCCCCACAGCCTGGTACATACTGGTCACCCAGGGCTACAGGTCCAGCAGCCTCCCGGCCTCCTGTCCCACAACATGCACGGGCTCTGTTGTCCCTGCAAGAGCTTCCCCATGTTGGTGACAAACATCTAAGGAGTTCATATGGCCAGGCCAAGCAGGGCTGGGGTTCAGGCCTCTGTCACTCTCCTCCCTTCTAATGTGCCCTCAGTTTCATTCCCCACACCTTCCTGACCAGTGCCCTGAGAGGCCCCGGCCAGCCCAAGCCCACAGCGTCAAGTCCAGGCCCTTCATCCCTGCCTCGGACGCCTTCCCTGCTCGGCCCCAGCTCGCCTTCTCTGCTGTCTCATTCCTCTTCTCTCTCATGGTTTACTGCCAGCAAACTCACCAGCCCCTGTAGGATTCCTCAGGCCATCATCCCTTAGTGGGCTTGGCCCCCAGCTCCTCCTGTCTACAACCCCAGGTGTCCTTGAGGACCCCTCTCCCACCCTCCTCCAGGAGGCCAGAAATGAAACAAGTGCTCCCACAGCAGGATTTTCACAGAACTTTCCTGGAACTTCCTTGAAACAGTTATCTACGCCTCACTCTTTTGTGAGGTTTCCAAGGCAGGGAGCTGCTGGTCTTACTCATCCCCGTGTCCACTCATTTTGAACACAGGATTTTAAAAATCTACCATTTATTGCATGCCTACTACAGGCTGGGGACTCTACCTAGACCATTAAATACATCATTGCTGATCCTCACACCCATCTCTTTACAAAGTCATCCACTCGTTCAACAAACATGCGCTCGGCCCCTGCGAAGCAGTGCTCTGAGAAGACAAGGGGAGGGGGTAAAGCAGACACAGCCCCCACCCTGCATGCAGCCTACAGTTTAGCACAGAGAGCAGGCACGAAAAGATCAAGGCAGGAAAACACTCAAGGTGCCAAGGAGGCTGCACCGCTGGGTGCAGGAGTGAGGCAGAGGGTGCCCCGAGTGGAGCCCCCCCCCCCCCCCCCCCCCCCGCCCCGGCTTCATCCCAAGAGCAATGGAAAACCACTGGAAGGTCTCGAGCCAGGGGGCGCCATGATCACAGGCAGGTTTCCAGACACTGTGGTGGCAGAAGAGGCAAGAATAGATACAAGACACTATTCACAACAGCCAAAAGCTGGAAACAACCCAGATGTCCATCTACTGAGGAATGGATGAACAAAATGCGGTCAATTCATACGATGGAAGATTATTCAGACATAAGAAGGAATGCAGTACTGACACATCCTACAGTTTTGATGAGCCTTGAAACATTATGCTCAGTGAAAGCAGCTGGTCATAAAGGACCACAGACTGTATGATTCCATTCACGTCCAAGCCCAGAATAGGTAACTCTACAGGGACAGATAGTAGACTAGTGGTTGTTTAGGGCTGGGGGAGGGGAGCAAGTAACAGCCAAAGAGCTTCTTTTTGAAGAGATGAGAATGTTCTAAAATTGATAGTGGTGATGGTTGCAAATATCTGTGAATGCAGGAAAAACCATTTAATTGTACACTTTAAACAGGTGAATTATATGATACGTGAATTATATCTCAATAAAGCTATTTTTGTTTGTTTTTTAAGTGGATGCAGTGAGGGGGCTCCTATAATCTTCCAGCTAAGAGATGATGGTGGGAGGGACCAGAGTGGTGGAAGGATGGGGAAGAGGAGCACGAGGAACAGGCTCAGAGAAAAACCGGGGGGCCCGGGAGACTTTGCTGTGGGAGGGGCAGTCGGGGTGAAGGTCACACAGGTGGTGGTGAGGGAAGTCAGGCCCGGCCCTGCCGCCTCAGTCCCCTGCTCTCTCTCGCAGAGCACAAAACATGGTGCACCGCGAGGCAGCTTGAGTTTTCTCTTTAACACATAATGATGCTGTTTTAAGAATGAAATCTCCAACTCCAGGTCAGGAAGATTAAAATTTACCCTCCTGGATAAGAGCAGATTTGGAAATAAAGCTCAGAAAATGGAACACCTTTTTACTAAAGGACCACAAACAACTGGGGAGCTTTCGGAATAAATCCACTCCGTTTCTAGAAGTAACTGGTGGAGACCTCCGAGGCGGAATCCCTCTGGTGTCCAACGTGGCCAGTGAATCATGGAGAAGACATGATTCAGCACCCGGGTGCACGTCACATACATAACACCTTTCAAGAAGACATATTTTTATTGCTGCACTTGAGGACAGCCCCTTGGAATCCAGAGTCCATCAAATCGATGGATCAAGCAGCGCACGACGCCCCACGTTTACCTCCATGGTCTCTCTCTCTCTCGGCCACACCAGCATGGACCACACAGAAGAGTCCTCTCACTCTATGGTGACGTGAACTCGTGTGAACTCCAGGTCAAGAGATGCCCGCTACACATGGCATGTAAATGATGTGCTAAGAACTCCAAAGAGGGAGGGGGAAAAAAAAACCCCAGTATTTATGACGGGCCTGTTATTTACACAGAACTGCTTGTTGCTTGACAATTTAGATAAAAATGTTACTGCCTCTCTGCATGTGCTGCAAATTCATGGCACAAAACCACTGGAGCAACTAATGGAGTCTTCACACATCGTATCTCGTTAAAAACGAGGAGTGCGTCCTCCACTGGAATCACAGCCCAGCAGCCAGGCAAGGCCACACCTGGGCACGCAGCCTGGCCACTCTCGGCGGGGCCACAACTCAGCTCTGACCGACTCCTCCACATTTCCTTTTTTTTTTTTTAAGAAGAAAACACAAACTCTGTTTTCAAACAGTAAGGTCCTATGGAAGTTGCTTTCCTATTTATACCCTAGTCCACCAACAGTAGGAGAAACACTGAGGAGAACAGAATTTGTATCTCTCTACTTCTGACCAACAACGTATTTACTTATAGGAGTCCTTGATAAACATCTTTAAACGCTTGCCCATTTTTCTAGAAGTAACTGAAAAAATTCCAGTGCCAAGGGCATGAATGGGAAATTGATGGCTGGGCACCAAAAGCTATTACTCAGCTGCTCTTGTACATCTAACAGATGTGGATAATGGGGTCACCCGTTCATTACTATCCAGTTGATCATCCACATGTGCACTTTCAATTGAAACTTAACCTTCATACCCCATATTCCAAGTGGGAGCGCACAAAAGCACACATCTCTGGAGGTGGAGACGGCATGAGTTTCTCCCCAAGCAAATCCATAAATAAACACTACCTTTAATTTTATGTTAAGTTAAAAATAAACTTTGAAATACTGGCTTTTTCATACCTGCTCCCACATTTCAGCTCCTCGGGCAGGTTCTGGGGTGGCCAAGCAGAGCCCCACAGCTCCTCTTCAAGACCCTGGGTGCAGCCCAGAATCACCTCCAAGAGCCTCCTCATCGACCTTTCCCCCAGCCAAGCTGCCAATCACCACCAAACTCTCCCAAGGAGAGAGAGACGAGTAAATGTTAAGTCTACCCAACTCATTTCATAGGTGACCTCTGCAAGATTTCACCGTGGAGCTCGGGAGAGACAAGGCAGCTTTATTAGCATGCTGCACCAAGCCTCAGCCCCCTCCACTCCCTCTTTTATGAGCCCTTGTTACATAAAATGCCACAAAGGGAAAAGGAAAAACAACACACTTACAGTTACAAACACAAGTTCCGATGGCCAGGCCAAACCCTGGCTGCTTACCAGATGTTATTTTTAGTCATTTAAAAGAAACATTTTTTAAAAGGCAAGAGAACAAAAGTTTTCGCTGTTCTCTTTCTTTCTTTTTAAACACACACTCACACACACACACAAAAAGATGGAGGTACATTCCATTCGCAAGCATCCTTCCCCGAGTTCAAATTTAAAGGCAAAGGCAGCGTGGATCGGACAGCTCCTTCCCGGAGCTGCACCGCAGCCTTCAAACAGGATTTTTCAATGTTTCTCTCAGCCTCATCTAAATTCCGGCATGACAGATAATAAATAGCTACTCATTTACTATCATCATAAAAATTTAAACAGCCTTGAAATAGTTGCTACAATACACAAGAAATGATCAAACCTAAGCTCCGAAAAACCACTACAAACAGTGTAACTATTGCTATGTGGAAGCACACATAAAGAGACATTGTTGCAATAAAAGCTGCTGGATTATTGGATTTTTCTCTCTCTCTCTCTTTTAAATCTACTCCGAGCATGAGAGTCAACAACTTGCTGTTTTACCCGGTGAAAAAAAGGGCTTAGTAACCCTCAGCTATCACACCGTACCAGATTTAGTGATGGATTTTTTTTTTAAAGAAAGTATCTGATTTGATTCTACACAGCGATTAAACATCTTTGTGCTCAGCAGAGAAGGGTATTCCAACCCCTCCCCCTCCAAAAATGGCATCAAAGCAATCAAAATGGTAATGCCGGGCCTGGGTCCCCTCCCCCCGCGAACTCCCCGACTTCGCCGGGGCCGCGCGCCGGGCCCCCCTCCGGCGGGAATGGAAGCTTCCACTCCTGGACGGGGGCGCGGGCCGGGCGGGCGGGAGCGCGCGGCC
This sequence comes from Equus quagga, assembly GCF_021613505.1. Taxonomy (NCBI): domain Eukaryota; kingdom Metazoa; phylum Chordata; class Mammalia; order Perissodactyla; family Equidae; genus Equus; species Equus quagga. The sequence continues at coordinate 5,263,733 of NC_060285.1, read as the reverse complement.
GGGGAGTGGGGGCCGTGGCACCGACAGAAAGGGGTGAATGCGTGCGTCCCAACCCTCGGGTCCAGCCGGGCGCCCCCGACCAGGCGCGGACCCGCGGGAACAGCCATCTTTCTTTCCGCAAACCCCGGCCCCCTCCTCTTCCGCACGCCCCCTCCCACCACTTTTCAACTTTAAAGACTCGAAATGAACACCCGGCCTCTGAGTTCTCCAGGGTCGCCGCCACCCCCACCAATCTCGTCCACGTCTCTCCTCCCACCGAAAATTCTTTCGGGGATGGGGCATGGGATCCGGCCGCCCTGGCCCGGAGTTGGGGAGGAAGGAGGGGACCAGCTCGGCGGCCGAGGCGGGGGGCGGGGGCGGGGGCGGGCACTGTCCAAGTTTGGTGCTGACGGCGGCCGGCATTCCGAAGGAAGCGCGATCGATGGCCGGCGGGCGCGGCGGGGCGGGGGCGGGCCCGCGGGGCGGGCGGAGGGAGGGGCGGGGGCAGCGGGGAGGGGCGCCGGCGCCCCCGCCCCCGCCCGCCTCGGAGCCCCGAGAGCGCCATTGGCTGCGCCGCTCAAAGTTCTCGGCTCGGGGCGGCGCGGGAAGGGGCGGGAGTGCCTGTGCGGGGAAGAGGGGGCGGGGGGAGCAGCGAAGGGGGAGGGGCGCGCGGAGAGGGGGGAGGGGCGCGGCGGGGGCGGGGGCGCGCGGCCGGCCGCGCTCCGGCGGCGGCATCTGTTCGTGGTGCTGAAACCCCGAGCGCTGAGCTCAGCGCAACTAAGTCACAATGGGCAACTTTTCCTCCTCCAGGGGCCGGGAGGGGGGTCGGCGGCCGTGCCCCCCACCGCGAGGAGCTTCTGGTGTGTCCAAATCTACACCTGATGCCCGGAGACCAAAGTTGGAGCAGAACTGGGGGGGGTTCTGGGGGCGCTTTTCTTTTGTTCCCGGGATCTGGCGTCAGGTTCCAAGAATAAAAAGTGATGCTAGAGAAGTGGAGGGGAGGGGGGAGCCCAGAGGAACGATTCTTTAAATACGATGTGCAATGGAACCCAGAAATCGCTTCCAAGTAGTTTGGTGTCTAGGCCCGAATTACCGCCCCCTCTACCCCCACCCTCACACTGGCCTGAAGGTGGGGGGGGGGGGGTAAGTGGAGCAGGAAGAAATTTTCACATTCCAAAAACATGTCCACCAACTCAAAATGGACGCCGGGCTGCTCGCCGCCTTTTAAGTGCAGCTTCACTCCTTCGGCCACTGCCGGAGCCGCGACCTCCCCGCTCAGCCTCCAAGAACCGGCTCTTTCTTTCCAGAAAAGGAGGGGGCGGGTAACTTTGAGGGTTGGAGACAGACTCCGTTGGGAGTCTGAGCGTGCAGCGCCGAGGCCGGCACTTTTTAGGGTGCTGCCAAAGTGCCCGGCGACACCCGCCCCCCGCGCGGGGTGGGGGGCAGCTCCAGCTCGCTTACTTGTTTGTCGCTGAGCGCGGCGATCCGAGGCTGCCTCTCGTGGAGCTGCTTCTTGAGGTCGCCGTTCTGCAGAAACACGGAGGAGCAGGCTCAGGCCAGCGGCCCCGGGGGGCCAAGTGCGCCCGGGGCCCCGCGCGGCCGCAGCCCCCCGCCGGCAGCCCGCAGGCCGGGCCGCCCGCAGCGCGCTCCAAGTTCCCCGGGCCGCGTCCCGCACGCGCGGCGGCCGGGCAGCGCCGCGCGGGGCCGCTTACCTGTGGCTGCCGCCTCATCGGGGCAGCTCGCGGGGCGGGGCGGGGGCCGCGGCCACCCGGCGGCGCGCCCCGAGCCGTGCAAGTTTGCAGGCCGGGGTGCGTGTGCGAGTGAGCGTGAGTGTGAGTGTGTGCCGGGGGAGGGGGGAGGAACAAAGAGCCAAGTAAACACGGCGAGTCCGTGTCGAGCAAAGCTCATAAATATTCAAGTCGCGTCCTAATCTCCCCAACACACACACGCGCACGCCGCAATACCGCTCGGGCCCCGGCCGCCGCGCGGCTGCTCGCCCGGGCAACCATCGCCGAAACTACTTTTGCAAACTGTGCAGGATTGCACGGGGGGTGGGGGTCGGAGGAGGTCGGCGCACACACTCACACACACACACACACCCCGGGGCAGGCTCACGAAGGGGTACCCGGCACCCTCAGTCCTGCAGACCCTGCGCTGAGAGAGAGAAGACGCCGGGCTCGGGGCCCACGGGCGCCCGACCCCCCCTCAAACTATGCAAGATTGCACCAGAGGGGGGCGGAGGGGGAGCCCAGACGCGGGTCCGTGCGAGTGCACACTCGCCCCGCCCCGAGGTAGGCTCAAGGAGGGTCTCCCTCCGGACCCCTCCAGCCATGCAGACCCTGCGACGAGGAAGAGGACGCCGGGCTCGGGTCCCTGGAGCCCCCCACCCCAGCCAGGGGCCCCCGGCCGCCTACCTGGTGGCGCGCGAGTTCCACGGCGAGCGCCTCGGGCCGGCTCTGCAGCTCCATCCCGGCAACTTGGGCAGCACTTTTCGCTCACTTTGGCCCCGGCTCCCGGGAAGTTGCGCCGCTCCGCTGGAGCAGGAGCGGGCGGGGGCGGACCGGGTCTCCGGGGAGGGGGAACGCGAGCCCCCTCCCCCACGGCCGAAAGGGAGGGGGGTCTGGCGAGGGGGAAGAAAGGCGGCCGGCCGCCGCGGCCGCCCCAACTCCTCAGGCTGCCTGGCAAGTTGCGCCGGGTCCCCGGGCTGCCGGCGCGGCCCGGCGCATGGCCCCCCGGCGCCCGGAGCCCCGCGCAGCCCCGCGCGCG